>NC_013489.2:11541193-11546538 GCF_000004555.2 Caenorhabditis briggsae | reverse complement strand
GGGGGGGGGGGAGAAACGGATGAAAACGAAATCGGATACTGTCGGAAAGCACGCGGAATACCTCAAGTGGAGGGCTCAAAAGCGCTCCGCGCGGCGTTTTGAGCTTTTGAGCATCTCACCGGCTCCTCTGCGGGATATAGAGCCAAAAGACTGTATCGTTATGTGTGTGTGTGCAGATTTCCGGAAACTGAGCCATCCATTTTATTCATTTCATTTTCAATCTCAATCCCAAATTTGTTGTGTTCTGGCCAAAAGAATTCTGGTCGCTTAAGTTTTCGAATGCATTTCTTTCATTTTATTTTTCAAAACCCAGAAAAAAAAAATAATTGAATATTCAATATTTTTTCTGCCTCAATTTTCAGCTGCTTACACCTCCGAAACTTTCAAAACTTCCAGAAAAATTGAAAAAAGTTTTCTACTTCCCCTTTTACTTTTTTGGGATAAATGACGTCTTCTGAATTTTCTATATCATATTCAGCCTTTCCAAAAAAAAGAGAGAAGCACATTTTCATTACGTCAAACAACTTTTTTTCAGACGGGGGAGGCTAATGCTGAAAATAGTAGGACAGACAGGAATAGGAGGAGCATTTCTCTAGGGGGGCGGTCCCTAGAGAAATGAGAATTTTTTGTTTGTCATTAGGAGGAAAAGGAATAGTATTGTTTTTTGTTAGATGCCAATGCTAGATTTTTATTCGTATCTCTTCGATTTTTTTGCGGCCTATAAATTCAAATGTTTGCAGTTGGAAATTTGAATTTTTGGATTACTATACTTTTGTGTTCTACTTTTTTCCTTTGAGCCTATTTTTGCTCTTGGACGCTTAGACGCTCGGACCCGCGAACAAGCCTAAAATTATTCTGGTACAAAAAATCGGAGCTGTGGAAGAGAAAAACCGATGGCCGTGCCCGAAGGTCTTATAACAACAACAACAACAACTACCGTAGCCTAATAATTTTCCGATTTTTTGCACTTTTTCGAGTGAAAAGCTGTATTTTTTCATCGATTTTTCGCAATATTTTTAGACTTTCTTAGGTTTTCCAGCTATTTTTGAAGATTCTTTTTCGATTTTTCCGGTTTTTTGAATCTGAAATTTAATGAAACGGCGTTTGATTACCGTAGGTTACTGTAGAAAGTAATATTTCTCTTGTCCAAGGGTCCGTTTAAAAGCGCAAGAAAAACTACGGTATCTTTTTGAACTTTGGATTTTGGCATCAAACAATACTGTAGTTATGCTCTTGCGCCTTTAAATGTTTTTTTTAGAGAGACCCTCGCTCTCAACATACATTTTCATCCATATTCCAAAACTAATCAAACCACCTGGCCCACCAAATCGATACATATTTTTAATGAATTTTTTTGCTAATCCTAGTATATTTAGATTGATTAACGTTGTTGAAATGTCAAGTTTATATATCAAGTGATCCAGTATAAATCCACCCAGAAAGCCATAAAGTTATTTTTGTCAAGTTTCCACTATTCCAAGATTCTAGAAATGTCTGGTTTTTGATTTCTGAGGTTCTGTTAGTTCAAATACTGAAATTCTGATGAGGTTTTCAATTTGTTAAGCCATAAATTTTTGTCTGGTACTACCTCAATTCTTGTGATTCCATGCTTTAGAGAATTATGTTTTTTGCGTTCTAGGAGTCTGAAATTTTGAAAATGGCAGATTCCTAGCACAAATTCTGTAGTTCTGACGACGTTTTCAATTTGTTAGATCCCAAAAAGTTGGATTAGTCAGGACTAATCCTCCAAAACTACTACTACTACTACTAGTACGCTATACAACAACAAAAATAAAAGTTGGTCTCTAAAATTGTATAGTAGCAGGATTCGGAGTTTTCAGAATTTCAGTAGTTTTGAATTTCCGAATTTTTGGATTTCTAAATTTCTGAATTTCTGAATTTCTGATACTTTTTTCTCTACAGTAATCCTTCACATTTTTTCAAGTTTTTCAAAAAAGATTGCAGTTGTTTGTGTCATAAGACTTCCATTTTCTTAAAACCTTCCAAACATTCCTTGAAAGACTCCCAAGAGAGACTTCGAAATCACCTGAAGGGCATAGAACCTCTTCTATTCCTTATTTTGTCATTCTATTCTCATTTCCCTTTTCTGTTTATTACGTCTTCTTTTTCTAGACTTTTTCTAGACAAATTGATATTATTGTAACGGATCAATGAACACACGAGAAGGAGAAAGGGCGGAGCTTTATCTGGAAATTCGGGAGCCACGTCATTCTTGTTTTGTTTCGGTAGTAACAAAGTTGTACCCGAGTGGGTACCGAGATTAGAATAGCTTTTTTTGTGTTACGTATGAGATGTCTGACAACAAGAGAGTTTTGTTTTCAGGTTTGGATATGTTTGGGTTTTTTGGCTTTTTCTGAAAACGATATTCATTTTATTGATTCAATGTTTCAGACCCATACTGTATGGACCCTACATATGAAACCTGTTTCGCTGACATAAAAAAGAAAGTACCCTGTATTTTTCAGCCAAGAACATTTTAGAAACTTAGTGTGGAACATTCAATGACTTGCGATTCAAAAATGAGTGTTTATTACGTCTCGACCTCTAATTGAAGATCTATTTTATCTCAATTGATATAAAAGATATCGGAAAGTGGTCAACTGATAAAATGTTTTGAATATTATAAAAAACATTTTGTTAGTTTATCACTTTTCGATATCTTTTACAGAAAACTAGATAAATTGGCTCAAAGTTGAAAGTCAGCGAGGTCACTCTGTCATAGTGTTTATGTTATTTTGGAACCTTATTTTTTTCTATTCATGTCATTTTTCAATTTTTCAATTGAATTTTGTGATTTTCTTGTTTTTCAAACCGCAATACTAAATCCCTCATACTTGAAAACCCTAAACGTCGCCTGAAAATATGAAAAACCGTTTGTGCTCTTGAAGAAGCTCACCCAATGCTTATCCACCTCGAGCTCAATTATCCTGGCTCTTATAAGAGATATTAACAATTGGTCAACTGATAAATCGTTTATCATAGCATCACCAGTTTTTTATCAGTTAACAGACTCGAAATCTCTCGTAGGAAGCGAGATAATTGAGCTCAAAGTTCACGTATCGGGTGGGCTTCTGTTAGAACAAATGCAGAAAACTCTGGGGGATTAGAAATTCTGTATTAGGAAGCTGAGAATTTTTTTCAAATTTATAAAAACAAGATTTGGTAAGCAAAGTTTTTTTTGACCCAGAACCCCAAGATTGCCCTTTTTTGCACAGGTCAAACATCATTTTCTTTTTTGCCCTACCTCTATTTCTGACTAACACAAGGGACTCGAAAAATGACGTGATTTATGCACATTTTCTTCGTATTTCCAGATCCAATAACACTTTGACAATAGAAGAAGGAGTCCCTTTCTTGTTTCTCCCCCAAAGAATGGGATAGGAGACACCAAGCGGAAACAATTGATTTGAGAGTTCTTTCCACCTCGGGGTTTTCAGTTTTTTTGGTAGTAGTAGAGTGTAGGGACAGAAAATTCCATTTTTTGGCGTTTTCTGAGTTCAGTTTGCTTTTTTTGGAATTCTGAAATTCAAGATTCGGAGCTTTAGAAGTTCCACAGGATCTGTCTATTCTGAGATTCTGAGATTCTGAGGATTATGTTTCATGGTTCTGAAAGATCCAGAAGGTCTGATACTTTTATAGGAGTCAGAAGATCTCGAGAATGTCTCGGTCAGGATTTTCAGCGCTGGATAACTTTGACCGAATAATTTAGAATTCGAAAAATCTAAATTTCATTTTCAGAACTTTCAGATTTTGATTTTCAGAATAAGTCTCACCAAAAATTTTCCAAAAAACCTGGAAACTTTAAGAACCCTATCATCCATTGGCGTATATCCTTCTAGACCACTTCCGACTTTCTAAAAGATTGATTTCCGAATCTTACTCTTCCTACGTCACCCCAAGCTCTTCCAATTTACATATATAGTGTCCCTGAAAAAAAAGTCATCAATCCTTCTTGGTTTTTCTACTCCAGCGTTCTTCTTCCTGTCATCCCCTTCCTCTTCTTTTTTGTACCCCTTGTGCCCTATAATTTGTCACCTTCCCAATTTTGTTCTTCTTCTTCTTCTCCTTTCAATCCAATTTCCTTCTCATTTCTTCATATAGTAGCTTTACGATTCGTTTTGATCCTAAAAGAAAATTTTCAAAATTCAAATTTCCAGCCTTTTCAAAAAAAATGCAACGAGCCAATCTAATCCTAACGACAATTTTCGCCATTTTTTTCATCTTCCACACCACAGAAGCACGATTCGAACGAGTTGGATTCGTAAGGTTTGGCGGGAATTCAAACAATTGGATTCCGAAAAAAAAAGAAAATTTCAGTGACCCAGTGAAGCTACTTCTGCAGGACAGCTATTCTTCTCTGAAGAATCGAATGTACAGCCAGAAGTTAGACGGATGGAAGAAGCCAACCTCCTTCAGACAGGTAACGAGACATTTTAGATATTGGAAAGTAGGAAAAATGAGTTTAGAAGGGTCGAAAACCGATAGAAAGCGGAGTATTGAGCATGTGGCTCATTAGGGTCTTAAATACTGGGTATCAATCTCCCGCCGTAATTCCTCTAACAGAAGCTCACCCTATACGTGCACTTTGAGCTTAATTATCTCATTTCCTGTGATAGATATAAAAACGTAGACAACAAATAAAATATTAATATGAAGAGCATTTATCAGTTGACATATTTTTGATAGCTTTAATAGGAACTGAGATAACTAAGCTCAAAGTGAGCGCAGTTCAGTTGGCGCCGTTCGCTCTCGTCCGTCACCATCACACTTGCACGTTTTGAGCTCAATTATTTCGGTAGCTATCAGAGATATCAAAAATCTGTATACGGTGGGCTTCTATTAGAGTAAATAACCAATGCCGACTTCTTGTTGGTCTCTTTTTCAGAATTTTCGCTTTAAAAGGCCCCACTTTTTTAAGATCCGCAAACGAAAATACACGGCTTTCCCGCCTACATTCTACAGTAGTTTCGATATCGGGGCAATTCCATTCAACAGCCGTCGAAGTGTTCTTCTCCCATACAATGACTTGCTTTTCTCGGGAAGAAAATAGTCTGAAAACTTGAAGGAAACTGGAAAATGACGATGAAGAAGAAGTATTTTTCAAAACAAACTAAATAATTAATTCGGTGATAATTTTATTAACCTGTCGACTTTATAATAAACTGTTTATTAATTGAATTTGTACATATAATTACCGTAAAACCTCTAATAGAACGACACCCGGATCGTCCACTTTGAGCCTATATATCTCATTTTCTGTGAAAGATATCAAAAAGTGGTTAACTAGTAAAATGTTGCTGATATCCAGATAAACATTTTACTAG
>NC_013489.2:11525990-11540437 GCF_000004555.2 Caenorhabditis briggsae | reverse complement strand
TTTCAAAAGAAGTGAGATATATAGGCTCAAATGGACGATCCGGGTGTCGTTCTATTAGAGGTTTTACGGTACTTAATTAATTATTATTTAAAGTTGTCCTATTACTGACTCAACGCCTTTTTTCTGTAGGATGGGAAGAGGAATCCTAGAAGAGTGTCGACTTTTTCTGGAAGATCGTCTTCTTGCTCGGCGGTTTCTGGGAGTGGCGTTTGGTTAGTTTCAGAATGTGTCGTGGTCGATTCTTGAGTCTTCTCAGTTCCAGAAGTGATGTCTTCGATGGAGGAAGTCATTCTGAAATTTTGAAAAATTCAAACATTCAAAAACTGAAACTCCTTACCTATCCATATCTTCCGAAATTCCATTATCTGTTTCCATTCTCATAACTGGCACTTCTTCGACAATTGGTTGAATTTCCTCGTTCACTTCGACGAGTTGTTCCTCTTCTTTCATTCTGAAATTTTTCAAACTCTAGTGCAACAAGACTTCAAATTTGACTATTGTAACGTTGAGTATATTTGTCTAGGTTTCTGTGAAAGATATCAAAAAGCGGCCAACCAATAAAATGTTACTGATATTACATTTCGTCAGTTGACCACTTTTTCATATCTTTTACAGGAAATGAGATAGATGGGCTCAAAGTTAGCTCAATGAATTTTTAGAGTGACATGTGCAAATCTCATTGCCCCGGTTCAGGATCCCCAAATGATCGTTTTTAATTTCACAATCACCGGAAACTTCTGAAGGTTACAATGACGAAATTCCAAAGCCTCAAAAAGAGAACTCACTGGCTCGTGGAGCATTCAATTTGGAAGATGACGTCACTGGATTTACATGCTCCACTTCTCCACATAAACCAATCACTCTGACGGCGTTCCACTCCAACGGCCACTCCTGGCGAGCAGATTAGGGAGTCAGAAGACTGCAAAAACGAATTTTTGGATTACCATAGTTTTTGAAAATCGAAAAAAAAACTTACTTTCAGAATAGTTGCCTCGTTAAATCTCTGACATTGAAGCGGGCACAGTTCGATGGATTCTTGTTTTTCTGAGTCAAAGTGCTGAAAATTTCAATATTCTCGGGTTACTGTAGATTACTGTATCTCACCATGAAACATCCATTATCATTGATTGCTGATAATTCTCCAAATCTCAGCATGCACTCCGATTTGGAAGCTCTGGATGATTGTCTGGTACAAGCATATTCTCGGGTCTCAGCTGGAATGTTTTCATTTTAATTTTAATAGTTTGCCAGGTTACTGTAGGATTACTGTAGGTAAGAGAAACATATGTGGTGAGTTACTGTAAGTAAAACTAAAATCACACACTGGAGGTACCTAGAACACCAAATCTATGCCAGACGTCTCTAGCTGATTTCTAATTATCTGAAATTGGGGCCACGAGGAGGAGCCTAAAATTCATTTTCTCAGAATATCAGGACCCATAAATTTCAGAACCCAAACATTCAAAAATTCGATAAATTTTAAAATTTAAAACTTCAGAATTTTTGAATTTCAGAAATTCCAAATTTGCGAATCTCAGAATCTCGAGATCTCGGAATATCAGAATCGCTAAGAGCTCAAAATCTCATAATCTCGGAATTTTCGAATTTCGGAATCACGTAATCTCAGAATTTCAGTATTTCAGAATTTCAAAATCTCGGAAACTCGGAATCTCAGAATCTTAGAATTTTGTAATATTAGAATCTCAAAATCTCAGAATCTCAGAATCTTAGAATCTCAGAATCTCAGAATCTCAGAATCTCAGAATCCCAGAATCTCAGAATCTCAGAATATCAGAATCTCAGAATCTTAGAATCTCAGAATCTCAGAATCTCAGAATCTCAGAATCCCAGAATCTCAGAATCTCAGAATATCAGAATCTCAGAATCTTAGAATCTCAGAATATCAGAATCTCAGAATCTTAGAATCTCAGAATCTCAGAATCTCAGAATCTCAGAATCTCAGAATCCCAGAATCTCAGAATCTCAGAATCTCAGAATCTTAGAATCTCAGAATCTCAGAATCTCAGAATCTCAGAATCTCAGAATCTCAGAATCTCAGAATCTCAGAATCTCGGAATCCCAGAATCTCAGAATATCAGAATATCAGAATCTCAGAATCTTAGAATCTCAGAATCTCAGAATCTCAGAATTTCAGTATCTCAGTATCTCAAAATCTCATAATCTCGGAATTTTCGAATTTCGGAATCACGTAATCTCAGAATTTCAGTATTTCAGAATTTCAAAATCTCGGAATCTCAGAATCTCAGAATCTCAGAATCTTAGAATCTCAGAATCTCAGAATCTCAGAATCTCAGAATCTCAGAATCTCAGAATCTCAGAATCTCAGAATATCAGAATCTCAGAATCTCAGTATCTCAGAATCTCAGAATCCCAGAATCTCAGAATCTCAGTATCTCAGAATCCCAGAATCTTAGAACTTCAGTACTTGAAAAATCTTAGAATTCCAGAATCCAGACGTTTTGGGATTCTAGAATTTTCAAAACTAAGAATTTTGAAAAAATCTGAAATTTCAGAAAACACACTCACTCGATTGCTGTGCTTCTAATCCAACAACCAACACAAGGATTACTGTAGCTAGTCGAGAAATCATGGCAATTAGAAACTAATTAGAATTTCTCGGTTTTTCAAAATGGAAATCCGAAAGGACACTTATCCAGTCCCAAAAAAGATGGGCGGTCCATATATTGATGTCGACCGGTATCTCTTTTGTCATCTGACCTCATTCTTCTCTCGAATAGCCATGACTTCTTCCCGGCTTTTCCTTATCTTTTCATTGCGTTTTCATCCTGCTTTTTTGCCAAAAAAGGAGGGAAAAGACCGGTTTTTGAAGGGAGGTTTAGGAAGTTTTTCTTGAGAGATAGACAAAGAGAACTTGTTTTTTTGGAGGATAAGAAGAAGGGACGTTCCGAAAAGTTGCGAACTGTTTTGAAAGATATTACTAGACAATGCAGACAGTTTGGAGACAAATGAGTCATTCAAAGTTGCTAACTAGGAGAATGTGAAAAATAAAATCTTATTTAATGCTTTATTCAACAAAAATTAAACAAAAAATAGAACAAAACAGTTCGAAACCAATCCAAAATCTCTTCTGACCCCCTCCATTTTCCATACTTTGATCCAAAAAATCCTCGTATTCCAATTCTTGGGTCATTGGAGATTCCTGATCCTCCTCATACTCTTCATAGTCGTACTCTGGTTCTTCTCGTTTTGTTGACGTCGTGGGCTTCTGAATCAGTTTTGGAGATGGAAGGGTTGATGTTGTTTTGGGACCTAGAAATATCGAATTTTCAGACAATTTTGATATTGGATTATGAAACCTTCAGTTGTTGTTTCCTTTGATGAAATTGGAAAATCAGAAGAGGAAGAAGACGTTGGATTAGAGATTCCAGTCAAACCATCAGAACGTGTGAACGGGACCAAAGAAGAGGATGCTTCAGAAGTTGTCTTGGATGCTTCAATAGACTTAGAAGACGCTTCTGAAGACGTGACCCGTGACGTCATAACCTTTGTTGTCATAGCTTCAGTAGACGTCTTCAAATTATCAGTAGAATGCAAAGATATTCTTGTCGTCCTGGCTTCAAAAGTAGTTTTTGAAGTTGTAGTTCTAGAAGACGTAGTAAATGCTCTACGAAACTTAGAAGTTGTTTTTGACGCTTTTGAAGACGTGATACGTGACGTTATAAATTCTGATAAAGATATTCTGGTTGTCCTGGTTTCAGGAGTCGTTATTAAAGTCGTGCTTTTAGATTTAGTCGGAAGGGTTACTGTAGATCTTTTCGTTGGTTTTGGAGTTGTTGTTTTAGTCCACGAAGATACCGTAGCCGTCCTAGCTTCAGAAGTTGTTTTTAAAGTCGTAGTTTTAGAAGTAGTCGGAAGGGTTACTGTAGATGTTGTTGTCGTTATTTTTGGAGTTGTAGTTTTAGTCCGTCCACAAATTCCACTCTATTCACAGATATCGGGTGCTAGCCATTGAGTATTCACGAACATATACCCCCATTTCGTTTTGTTGAAAATAACACCTAAAACGATAAATTCAAAATAGATAAGAGTTCCTCAAAAAACTGACTCCAATGAACCCGACAACTATAGGCAAAACATTTTTGGTTCCAATCATTCGTGTTCCTACGAATTTCGCCTGAATAAATTATTTTTCAGTAAATTTAAATTATATATTGTCGGATTAAAAAAAGTGAAACCTGAAAATCTCGGAGACGGCGCTCTTGTCGATTTACGAGGAGGCGGAGCGAAAACGGATACTGTAGATAACAAATTTATTTATGTGAATTTAGTGGGATTTTCTGAACAAAATTTTGATTTCTTGGTATAAAAATGATCGTTAGCATGTCTAGAATAGATTTTTCAGCAAAAAACTAAACCTAAACGCGAAAGTAGCTCGAACAAGCCGAAATTCTGAAATATTACGTTTTTCCTGCGCTTTTTCGTAGATCAAAAAAAGCAAAAGTATTCAAATTCTCAGGTGTCACTTTTTTTTAATTCGACAATACTTTTAACTTACGATACTTGAACTTTGCTTGAAACCGATTCCCGGAGAAAATCGATAGGAATGCACCTGATCGCCTATTTTCACCATTTCCAGAAAGACATAACGGCGTATCTTAGGATTCGTCTTTTACCTCCACGATCATTGGAGAAAATAAGTGATGGAAATTGTCCCTAATATACTTATGACAAATGAAAGGGAGGAATGCTCTGACAGCAGTTGTTGTCAGATTCTTGCACTTTGAATCCTTGGAATTATAGCAGCTCAGAGGAGTGAACTTCAATGATCTCACTACCTCTTCTGGAACTTCCGCGTTCCTGAATTTCTTAATTTTTTCAGAAAATTAAAAATTTTAAAGCCCAATCTATTTTTTCCCGTGCAATAATCTGTCTAGATTGATCCATTATGCATCCAACGTCTTTTAGAATCCAGAATTGTGTTTGAGAATGTCAGAAAATGTCTAGAAGAAATTGGACTGGCTGCAGAGAACAACATGGGAATATTGGGAAACTTGGAATGAGCAATCTAATGAAAATCTGATGTCGAGTTTATAGCAATTTCAGTCTCGTTTTGGGAGGGGGTTGCTGGAAATAGGAAGATATACCATCAACTTTGAACTCATATATCTTGTTTTCTGTAAAAAGGGTATCAAAAAGTGATCAACAGACAAAATGTTTATAATAATATCAGTAACATTTTATCAGTTGATACATTTTTGATACCTTTCACCAAAACCGAGATAACTTGGGTCAAAGTTAAAAGCCAGTGAGGAGAAACTCACGAATCGCTTCGGTGTCACAAGTATTCAACCGATTCTCATTCTCCTCCTTGGATAGTCTTCCAGATGATGCTCCAAATATCAAATCAATATGGATTAGTATTATGAATATCGATTGAAATGTCATAATTGAATAAACACGTATGATAGGAATGATGAGATAGAAAAGAAAGGGACTGATTTGGGGAGTGGTGAGAGTGGAAGAAAAAAAAAGTGTGTTAGAAAAAGGAAAGTGGAACACATGGATAGGATGATATTTTTTAAAAAGTCAATTTAACAATTCGCACGTAACACAAGGAGTATGAAAAAAGACACTAGGAAATCAAGCCAAAAATTGGCGATCCCGACAACAACTGATCCTCGTTCCTCAGGGATCCCTGAATTCTAGATCCTATAAATCCCACATTCTACAAATCCGATATCTTATATGAATTGATTCCTCGTGGATCTAGGTTCGAACCTTGATGATCCAGTATCTGTGAATTCAGGGAATTTCGCAAATCTGGGATCCATAGGAATCTAGCATCTAGAATCCATAAAAAAAGCATCAAGAAATTGATTTTTAAATAGATTTCTTGTCAATTAACCAAATACTTCATTGAAACAAAAGGATAACAGAAATCAAAGACAAAATCGATAGTTCCACTTTTCCTTCTTTTCCTCGATCAGTGAAGAAGTCCCTACTAACTACTATATCATCATCCACATCCACATAATCCGCTTCAGATGCCTTTTTCTGTGCCAAATACTCCTCATACTCCTCATCAACATCAATTTCTGGTCTGCGGTTTGGAATTTCCACTAGGTCAGAATATTCTGGAGCCGTGGTCGGGGCGCTGGTTGGAAATGTGATGGGTTGAGGAGTATCAGATATTGTCGTTGCATTGGCTTTCGGATTTTGAAATGTCGCAGATGGTTTGAGTGATGGTGTGGTCGTTGTTGTAGTCGTCGTAGTCGTCTTCGGAACAATCACAGTAGTCAACTTCTTGCAGATCCCGACCATCGGACACAAGGCATCATGTAACAGGACCATGCTATAGAAACATATTGTTTGAGGTGATTTTCTTTCGTCTAAAAATATACAAAACTCTAAGGCTAGATTCTTATTTGTTAAGCTCACTGGATCCTCCGATTCCTAACAATATTTTTCGTCCATCCGTGAACTGAACCAGTGCACCTCCACTTCCACTGCGATTGGTATTTACGTCAATATAATGAGTGTACTTCTGAAAGTTATAAAGACAATGATAAAACTGAAACAACGAAAATTTAAACCTCTGGATTCGGAAGCAATATGTCATCGTAAAAGAACTTCATATTCGCTGTATCATAGTTAACCAGAGAAGGTTCCAGTTGGATCGCAGGATCTGAACTTGTTAAATATTCATAGAATCGACTAACTAAAAGTTACCATTCCACAAACACGGAGGACTGCCCTGATATTTTTGATTTACTTCCAAAATCATTGGGTAGCTCATATGACCCTTCTGATCAACTGATGTGGCACCACAATACCTTAAAACGTAAGCTCGGAGAATGAAGGTTGCAGGCGTTTTGAATTGTGCAATTGTCATTTCCAGACGGCTCAATAATTGATTTGAAACTACATTGTAACTGAAATAGTTTTAAGATAAAGTGATTGACTTGAAAAAGAAGTTTGGTCCCCCATGAATTCTCTACCAAAAAATCTCACTATGTTCCTCCCGAACACTGCATATCAATCCATTTTTGATAGAACTGCTCGTAGTCTTTGAATACTTCTGTGGAGGCCAATAAATGTCGAGAAGATATCATAATAGCAGGGAACACATTATTGGAACCTTTGTATTTTAATGAGCCATACCACTGTTGAGACAATACGGAACTAGCCACTCTCGGATCTAGAAAAATTACTTTTTTCATTTTTCAAACATACACACCTCACCTAGATGATCTTTTCCACAATTTTCAGCTCGTGTAGAATCCTCTGCAGGTGTCAATTTACCAGTTCCCTTTGGACATATTCCAACGAGAGCACAAATTCGATATTGGTAGTGCACAATATTGAAAAAACTGGATGTATTTTGATATTTCCCTCTTGGGATTCCCTGGGTTCCAATCCCAATGATTGTGGACCTTTTGTTGTTGTCGATTTTGGTGAGAGCTGCTGCAAAAGTCGTGTTATCATGGTAGGCCTCAGTGAGCATCAAATGGGGTTTGTCGGACTTTTGGACTAGCTATTAGGTTGGCGGGAAAGTCTTTGTCACTCTGTTTGTTTAATCACTGTTCTCGTATATGGAGGCTGTGTATGATATCGACTCTAGTGAATAACAAGGTGATAAGAACCTTCCATATAAACAAGTCCCCATTTCCTTCCCTGCTCCTCATCTGTAATTGAAACGATATGTTTGTTCCCACTGCTATTCACATCAGACATGTTTTGATTTACCTCTTCCTATCTCACACCACGATGAAGGATTCGGAAACTTTCTTGAAGAATGTGTACAACACACATGCCCCTCACTACAATACTATTCGCAATTGGTTCCATCGTTTCGAAAAAGATGACTTCTCGCTCGATGAAAAGGATCGCTCTGGGAGACCCCGTGAGTTGGATTTGGACAAGCTGAAGCACGCATTGCAATCGGATCCATTTCAATCTAGCCGTGAACTAGCTGTCACATTCGGAGTTCACCATAGCACAGTCCTTGAAGGTTTAAGTCTCTTGGAATGAGAAAACTTTTTGGTCGATTCATACGTCATCACCTGACTCAAGCCAACCTTGACCGCCGAGTCGACGATTCGATTACTCTTCTCACTCTCCACGCGGGCGATCGATGGCTGGACCGGCTAATAACCGGAGATGAGAAGTGGGTCTTCTACGATAATCACCACAGGAAATCCCAGTGGGTTGGAGAAGGAGAGAGCCCACAGGATGTCCCCAAACCCGACCTTCATCCGAAAAAAAGTTATGCTCTCTGTGTGGTGGGGAGTGGACGGCCCCATCTACTGGGAACTTCTGCCCGAGGGCAAAACAATAACTGGAGACCTCTACACTACTCAACTACGAAACCTCAAGAAAGCAGTCGACCGTTCGGCCCTGAAAGACAAGAAAGTGTACTATCAACATGATAACGCTCGCCCACATGTTTCGAAACAAGTGAAGCAGGAGCTGATGGGATATGGATGGAATGTTCTCCCTCACCCCCCGTATTCTCCTGATCTTGCTCCTTCCGACTATTGGTTATTTGGCGATATGACACGTGCCTTCGAAGGAAGAAGCTTCAATTCCCGTGGAGCGGTCGAAGCGGCACTCAAACAATACTTTGCCTCACGCCCGGCTGGATTCTACCGCAATGGAATCCATAAATTGAGGGAACGTTGGAGACATGTTGTTGATAATGATGGACAATATAATTAATTATTCGGTTATTTTTTCTTTGAGAAATAAACTATTGAAAAAGTGACAAAGACTTTCCCGCCAACCTAATAAAACAAGAGAATGAGAATTTGATGAAACAAGAAATCCAACTTTTAGCTTCCGATGCGTCATGACACTAGCACTTTGTTGTACGGATGAATTGACATAGCGGAATCCGTACGTATCTAATATGTCCTCTTCGGAGATGTCTGTTGTGTCTGAAAGTTTAATTATTGCATTTTGAAGTCTCAGGCTATACCCTGGCTTGGGAAAATGGCTGCCACATTTCGGCGTCCCTTTTTTCAAAATTCTAATAATCAACTTTTTGAATACTTTGAACGGTGGTACCATCAATGAGAACTCGGAAAATGAGAACTGCTACATATGAGAACTAGAAAATGAGCTCAGTTTTTCGGCTCTAATCTCCGGCTCAGGATCCATCTTTTTTTAGAAAAATAGTTTTGAAATGGTCTCCTTCTTCACATAGCTTCAAGGTGTTCCAAAAATCCATGTTTTGGCCTGTATTTTACGAGTTCTTATTTGTAGCAGTTCTCATTTTCCGAGTTCTCAACCCTGGTACCACCCTTTGAACTGCTATTCACACGCTGAAAAAAGGACATTTTTCCAGCCCTGGCTATACCTACCATCCGCGAGGCAAGGAACATTTTCTTCCAAGTTTTGCTCAAGTTCCGCTACCATCGGTTTGAAGGGAGGATTAGGGTCAACAAGAGATCCTTTTTTTGGATCACAGATTCCAAGAATATAAGCTCGAACGATCTTTGCTACCCGTTGATCCTTTTCACTAGCCGGCTTAATCAGATAGTTCAAAAATAAACTTTTCAGTTCTTCTTCGGGTACTTCCAAATCCATCCCATTTGGGCAATCACTGAATTTTACTTGTCCATTACTTTTAAGCCATTTCCAGTTCACATCAATAACCAAGGAAGATGAGGTGATGATATGTCGAGAGGAGATGATGCTCGCCGTTGTTGGGTTACTGTATTGTTTGTGCCTTCGGTGCTGACTATTATTATGCATCAAACAAGTCAACCACGCCAACCTCGTTGGTTGCTTAGGAAGTGGCAAGCCAGTTCGGTTCACAGATGGCGTAGCTGGAATAAGAATCGAAAATCAGTTTGCAGATTTTTTCTCAACTCACGAAGTGCATCTCCTCCACAACTATTCAACCGCTTTTGATTCTCCTCGACAGTCAATCCTCCAGAAGGTGCTGAATTTCCAATAACAATCGATAAAGCAAGGAATATGATTATCGATTGAAATTGTGTATTTGTAAGTGCCATAAGCATCTTTAGAAAATACAAAATCTTTGAGAAGCATTGAGAATTTTGAATCAAATCTGAAGCCGGGGAGAGAGAACCATGACGTGGGTGAAGAGTGTGTGGAACTTTTTTTTCAAGGTTGAGCAAAAAAGGCAATTTTTCAAAAAAAAGGCAGTTTTTCTGTGCCAATAGTCAATTTGATCATACTTGTCATTGGCAGGGCCGGGCCGGGTCAAAAATGAAAAACTCTCCGGCCCGGCCCCAGCGGATAATCGCAGGAAGTTATTTTTGAGATGGAATTCAATAAATTTTTCAAAAAATCAGCTACCCGGGCCGACCGGGCCGGGCCGGGAGAATTATTTTTTGACCCGGCCCGGAATTTGACAAGTATGAATTTGATTATTGAGAAGGTAACAAAGACACGCAGAAACTACTACAGGCTTTCGAAGTTTGGTTTTTGGAAGAAGCGTCTGAATTCTGAATCAGACTCTGAAACGAGCTTATCCACAGGGTCTTCAGACTCCGAAATTCTTACTGTAATTTTAGAGTTTTAAATCAAGCACTTCATTAAAACAAAAGGATAACAGAAATCAAAGAAAAAATTGATAGTGCCCCTTTTCCTTCTTTTTCTCGATCAGTGAAGAAGTCCCTACTAACTACTATATCATCATCCACATCCACATAATCCGCTTCAGATGCCTTTTTCTGTGCCAAATACTCCTCATACTCCTCATCAACATCAATTTCTGGTCTGCGGTTTGGAATTTCCAGTAGGTCAGAATATTCTGGAGCCGTGGTCGGGGCGCTGGTTGGAAATGTGATGGGTTGAGGAGTATCAGATATTGTCGTTGCATTGGCTTTCGAATTTTGAAATGTCGCAGATGGTTTGAGTGATGGTGTGGTCGTTGTTGTAGTCGTCGTAGTCGTCTTCGGAACAATCACAGTAGTCACCTTCTTGCAGATCCCGACCATCGGACACAAGGCATCATGTAACTTGATCATGTTATAGAACATTTCTTTATCAGATGCTTTTCTGCTGTCTGAAAGAAAAATCAAGCTCAAAAAATCAGATTACTACACGAATCTTACTGGATCCTCCGAGTCCTAACAATAGTGTTCGTCCATTCGTGATCTCAACCAGTGCTCCTCCAGTTCCACTATTCTCGATTATGTAGGGAAGGAATTGGTTCAATTTATGATTGTGCTTCTGAAAGTTTTGAAGAAGATTATGAAACTGACATTTGGAAAAAAGTAAACCTCTGGATTCTCAATCCATATCTTTCTGTCAATAAACTGCATATTCACTGTATCAAAGCTGTCCAGAGAAGATTCAATTTGAGTTGAAGGATCTGAACTTGTTGAAATATCATAGAATCTATTATGCTGGCGCCAAAAATTTCGGAGCTGTGGAATACAGACGCCTGTGACCGTGGCCGAGGGTCCCACAACGACAACCGTAGCTATGGGAGTTGCGGTGGGGATGCCACTAAAAATTCCGATTTTTTCGTGATTTAATTGGCCTAAGCCTAATTTTTTGTTTGGCATTTGTTTTCAGGTTACAGTAAAACCTGTAATAGAAGTGCCCCCCGACTTTCAACTTTGAGCCCATTTATTTCGGTTCCTGATAAAGATGTAAAAAATATGTCAACTAATAAATTGTTGCTGCTATCATGATAAACAATTTATCAGTTGACACATTTTTGATATTTTTATCAGGAACCGAGATAATTGAGCTCAAAGTTGAAAGTCAGGGGGCACTTCTATTACAGGTTTTACGGTAAGTAAGAAACCAATAACGTAAAAATCGAAAATTTTAGTGTCCTGGCCACCAGCGTTCCCCTCCTATAGCTCCGACTTTTTGCACCAGACAGAGATGTCAGGATTCCGAATTCCGGAAAGTTAGTTTCATTCCGTATTCCAGATTCCGTTTCTCAAAAAAGTCATTCCGGACATCTCTGGTACCATATAAATATTAATTTAAAAATTACCAATCCACAAACACGGAGAACTGCCCTCATAAACTCCATTCAATTCTAAAACCATTGGGTAGTTCACATTGCCTTCTTGGACTTCTGATTTGACATTTACATCACACACCAACAAAATAAAACCACGGAGAATAGAGGGTGAAGATGTTTTGAATCGTGCGCTTTCCACTCCTACTTCCAGACCGTTGAAAAGTGTTTTGTGAACTTCGATGTACCTTTAAGGTTTTTTTTTCCTTTCATATATTTACAGGCTCTCACTTGATTCCATTTGCACACTTCCAATCAACAACATCTCGGCCCCATTTTTCCAAGATTTCTGCAGAGGCCAGTAAATGTCGAGATAATAGCAGGGAACACATTATTGGAACCTTTGTATTTTAATGAGCCATACCACTGTTGAGACAATACGGAACTAGCCACTGTCGAATCTAGAAAAAAACATTGTTTTTTTAAAACATGGCCATCTTACTAAGCTTATCCCTTCCACAGTTTTCCGCTCGTACAGTATCTTCCGCTTGTGTCAAATTTCCAGTTCCCTTTGGGCATATTCCAACAAGATCACAAATGCGATGTTGGTAGTGCACAATATTGAAAAAACTGGATGTATTTTGATATTTCCCTCTTGGGATTCCCTGGGTTCCAATCCCAATGATTGTGGACCTTTTGTTATTGTCGATTTTGGTCAGAGCTGCTGCAAAAGTCGCGTTATCGTGGTAGGCCTCAGTGAGCATCAAATCGGGGTTGTCGGATTTTTTGCCGAGCTGGAGCTAAAAATGAGAAAATGAGGATTTGATGAAACAAGAAATCCAACTTTTAGCTTCCTATGCGTTATGTCAACATCTTTTGCGCCTTGGTATGTAGGGACAAGCGCGGATCCATACGTATCAAATATAGACCCATGTAAGATCTCTGTGGTGTCTGAAAATTTAAATTTTCACAGTTTGCAGTTCAGGGTTATACTCACCATCTGCAAGACAAGGAACTTTTTCTTCCAAGTTTTGATCAAGTTCCGCCACCATCAGTCTAAATGGGGGACTAGGACCGACAAGTGTCTTTTTTTCTGGATCACAGACCCCCAGAATAAAAGCTCGAACGATATTAGCTACTCCAATTGTCGGCAGCTGGTTCAAATATATACTTTGGCGTTCTCTTTGTGGTACTTCCAGATCCATCCCGTTCATGCAATCACTGAATTTCACTTGTTCACCACTGATACTCCATCTCCAGCTAATTCCATCAATAACCAAGAAAGATGAAGTGATGATATGTCGAGAAGATATGATGCTTGCCGTTGTTAGGCTCATACCATTTATCCAGGCACAAGTCAACCAGGCGATCTTCGTTTTCGTAGAAATCGACACACCGTCTGTGTTCCGAGATGGTGTAGCTGGAATAAGAATCGAAAATCAGTTTGCAGATTTTTTCTCAACTCACGAAGTGCATCTCCTCCACAACTATCCAACCGCTTTTGATTCTCCTCGGCAGTCAATCCTCCAGAAGGTGGTGAATTTCCAATAACAATCGATAAAGCAAGGAATATGATTATCGATTGAAATTGTGTATTTGTAAGTGCCATAAGCATCTTTAGAAAATACAAAAAGGTACAAAGAAGGTTGGAGAATCTTGGAATCAATTTAGAAGTAGAGGGAGGAGAAAGTTGACGTGGGGAGAGAGAGTACGTGGAACTTTTTTTCAAGGTTTCGTGTAATTCCGTGAACTATTGAATAGTGAATTTAATTGGCGAAAAAATAACCGAGACACGCAGAAAATACTACAGAAGGTTTTCTAAAATTCTCAAGTACCGTACTCTAATTGAATACCCCCGAATCGTCAACATTGAGCTTATATATCTCGGTCTGTGTGAGAGATATCAAAACACAAAACTGAGAGACTCTGAAAATTCGTGGCAACTGATTTTTTATCATTTGTATTTCAAACGCGTTGGTAAACCCCGCTCACTGTTGGTGGTCCTTTTTTTGTTGATGACGAATCGATGGGAAATATAATTGAGATTTGAGAGAAATAGGAAAGTCACTGTTTCGAAAATGACGTAATTCTGAAAAAGGTTTTCCGGAAAAACAAAGAAAAAAGAGACCATTTGAATGACTCATTTGAATAGCAATTGGCTTGTGATAGGAGGATCAGATAAGGGGGATACTGTAGATCCCAGAGTCCGGATGTCCAGAGATACCAATGCTGAGGACAGATCATAATACTTCAGATCGTATTTTGGTAATTCCAAATCGAAATTCTGAAGGAGAGATATTTCTGGATGACACCACAACTTTCAACTTGGAGCCAGGTTATCTCTGTTCATGTCAAAGATATCAAAAAGTTGTAAACTGACAAAATACTTATCATTATATCAGCAATATTTCATCAGTTGGCATTTTTTTGATATCTCTCACACAGACCGAGATATATAAGCTCAATGTTGACGATTCGGGGGTATTCAATTAGAGTACGGTACTTGTGAATT
>NC_013489.2:11505268-11525890 GCF_000004555.2 Caenorhabditis briggsae | reverse complement strand
CGGCCCTAGTTCGGCGGAAAAAGCCGGAAAACCGGAAAAAAAATCGAATTCACTTTTACGTTTTTAATCATAACTTAGTTCAACCGGTTCAACTTTTGACGATTTTCGGTAACCGGATAGCCAGAGAGATTTTCTATCGATAGAAAAAAGAATCAGCCAAAACGGACTGAAATTAACCAGAAAAAACCCTTCTTTTCAATATTTTTTCCAGATCCATCACAAGAAAAATAATTGAAGCTGGTAACTGAATGATGGATGAACTGCTCTCCACGTCTTCAAAAATTTTTATTTTTTGCTTTTTTCCCTCTTCCCATACTTGTAAAATTTCGGGCCGACCCGCCAAAGCCCGGGCCTGAGGAAAATTTCAAGGCCCGGGCCCGGCCCGGAAGGCCCGGTAGCAAAAATTTTGTCATTTTGAACCGAATTTTGAGCTCTCAATACAATTTTCTATATTTTTTGTGCTTTTTGGATTGTTTGTTAAAAAATTAAAAAATTCAAAAATTCAAAAATTCAAAAATTCAAAAATTCAAAAGTTCAAAAATTCAAAAATTCAAAAATTCAAAAATTCAAAAATTCAAAAATTCAAAAATTCAAAAATTCAAAAATTCAAAAATTCAAAAATTCAAAAATTCAAAAATTCAAAAATTCTGAAATTCTAAAATTCTGAAATTCTGAAATTCTAAAGTTATAAAACTCTAAAATTCAGAAATTCAAAAACTCAAAATTCAAAAATTCAGAAATTCAAAAATTCAAAAATTCAAAAATTCAAAAAATTAAGAAATTCTGAAATTCTAAAATTCTGAAATTCTGAAATTCTAAAGTTATAAAACTCTAAAATTCAGAAATTCAAAAACTCAAAATTCGAAAATTCAAAAATTCAAAAATTCAAAAATTCAAAAATTCAAAAGTTCAAAAATTCAAAAATTTAAGTTTTCGAAAATTCAAAAATTTAAAAATTTAAAAATTCAAAAACTCGAAATTCGAAAATTCAAAAATTCAAACATTCAAATATTCGAAAATTCTGAAATTCTAAAATTCTGAAATTCTAAAGTTATAAAACTCTAAAATTCAGAAATTCAAAAACTCAAATTTAAAAATTTTCAAAATATTCAAAATATCAAAAACTCAAAAATTCCACAAAAAAAATCACAAAATTTGAAAAAAACCAAAATTTTTACATGCAAAAATTCTGAAATTCAAGTGGAGCCATCGATTTTCGACATCGTGAAATCGATTCGTGAACAGTTGACACAGTATGTGTCTCTCTGCACGACACTCTTCTCTTATATCAAGGTGAGCAATAAATGTTTGAAGATTCCAGAATTTTGTGAATTAAACTTTTTCAGATAATTTTTTGAATTTTTTAATATTTTGGAAAATTTTGAATTGATCCAGATATCTTTGAAATATTCTAGAAAACAAGAGAATATAGTATTTGATAATGATTTTATTTTCAGAGGAAAACCTGCAGAAAATATGAAGATAGGAAGTGATGGACTGTGATGAGCCTAATGGCAACATTCACGAAAGAGCTGGACGCAGAATTTCACGCCACCGTCGTCGCCACCAAAAAATAGATATCTCGTTTCTTCCGTTTTATGAATAGAGACATATTTTAATCCAACAGAATATCAGAATTCCGAGAAATTTTTTCAGAATCTTAGAACCTTAGAATCTCTGAATTAGAAAGAATTTGTTTTAACTTCCAAATTTCTAAATTTTTGAATTCATTAAAATCTCAGAATTCGACAAAACCTTAGAACCTTTCAAAATTTTCTAGTTTCATATTTTCAGAATTTTCCAGGAATCTAAAGTTTCAAATTCTGAAATTTCCGAATTTCAGAATTAAGGGGTCTCAGAATTTCAGAATTTGAAAACTTCAGAATTCCAGATTCCTTCGGACTTTCAGAATCCTTCAGAATTTTCAAGATTTCAAAATTCCAGAGTTTCAGAATTTCAAGATTTCATAATTTCTGAATTTCTGAATCTACGATTCTCAGGTTCTCAAATTTTCAGAAATCTCTAGCTTTGAAATTGTGATATTCTGAAATCCTGAAATTTCGAAAATTCGAAATTCTGAGGGTTCGAGATTCTGAGATTTCGAATTCTGAAATTCTTCAAAACTTCGAACTTTCATAATCTATCACAATCTCTCAGAATCTCTCAGAAACCTTCACAATCCCCCAAATCCACATCTCCTTCTATTCAAATTGATCTCTAATTAAAAGTTGTCTCTCTCTCTCTCTCTCTTCTTCTTTTCCTTCTTCTTTCTCCTCCAATTCCACACCCTTTCATGTCCGTTTACAACCACTTTTTTTTCCATTCCCCACACCTTCCAATTTTCTTCCGTTCAATTAACACCTTCTTCTTCCCTTTTCTTTAATGTTTCTTGTTTTCCATGTCCCTTTAAACTCTCTAATTCTTCTTCCAACTTCTTCATCTTCTGTTCTCGAAACATCAATTTTCTTGTACAATTTTCTCGAGAAAAGAAAGAAGAAAAAGGAATCAAGAATAAAAGTTAAAGAAAGAGAGAGAGAAAGAGAGAGAGAGAGAGAGAGAGAGAGAGAGAGAGAGACGCAGACAGTCAGACGACCTTGTTTTCCGAAGAAAATCCATCTTATTTTTCTGCCTGTTCTCCAGATCGTCCTCTCTATTTTCTTACCTTTCTTTGGAAACAATACACGTGTCTTTTTCGAAAAAAATTGATTTTGCAGTAATCAGAATTTCGGAATTTGGAAACTCTGAGATTCTAAGATTCTAAACTTCTGAAATTCTGAAAGATTATGAAGGAGTCTGAAGGAACGGAGATCCTGAAATTAAATTCTCAAAATCTTAAGATCACCAAATCCACACATTTTTAAAAATTAATCAAATCTGAAATTCTAAAATTCTAATTTCTGAAATCCTGAAATTCTGAAATTCCGAGGTTCTGAGATTCTGAGCATTTGAGGTTCTGAGAATTTGAGATTCTGAGATTCTGAAATTCTAAAAGTCTGAAATTCTGAAATTCTGAAATTCTAAGATTCTGAGTTTCATAAATTCTAAAATTCTGAATTTCTGAAATTCCGAAATTTCCCATTCTGAAATTCTGAAAGATTTTGACATTCGGTTTTTTTTATTTTGTAACTTCGTAATTTTGTAATTTTGAAATTCAGAAATTCTAAAATTCCAGAATTCTGATCTTCTAAAATTCTGGAAATCTGATTCTGAGTTTCAGAGATTCTGAGATTCTGAGTTTCTGAGATTCTGAGACTCTGAGATTCTGAGATTTTGAGATTTTGAGATTCTCAGATTTCAAGATTCTCAGATTTTGAGATTCTGAGATTCTGAGTTTCTGAGATTCTGAGACTCTGAGATTCGCAGTTTTAGAGATTCAGAGATTCGGAGATTCTGAGATTATGAGATTTTGACATTCTGAGATTCTGAGATTCTGAGATTCTGAGATTCTGAAATTCTAAGATTTTGAGATTCTGAGATTCTGAGATTTTGAGATTTCTCAATTTGGTGTTTGTAGTTCTCCCCACCATAGATCATACCCTTATCAGTAAGTTGTTTATCCCTTCAGCGACATCTTTAAAAACCACCCATGCGCCTTTAAACCGGTTTTTTTCTACCCTAAAATAAAAATGTTTGAGTGAAGAAATGAAATCGAAAACACAAATAAGTTCTCCTCTTCTTATCCTCTATTTCTCCTATACTTTTTTCCTTGGTATCCGTATCCTATTATCGATTTATCTCCCTGTAAATCTATACAAATTGCCTGTTGGCATAGAGAAAAAACGAGTTAGATCATAAGGATTTGCCCCTCATACTGTCATACACATACTTTTTTTTGCAGATCTGACCAGTTGGTTTTTTCTCTCTTTTCCTCTTTTTTTCCATTAATACTTTGCTTACTTTTTAGTAGTGTGAAGGACATACTGTAGTTTCTAGTTTCTTTTTCTTTTTCTGATGGTTTTTAGACTGTTTTGCAGGAGAATATGAAGTGTAGAGATAGCTGAAAGTTTCAGGATTTTTTGTGAATTTGAATATCTTCTTTGAAAAAATACAGTATCTCTACAGTACCTTGAAAAAGCTGTCATATTTTGACGTTTTCAGTGGATGCTCTAAAAGAAGCCCTCTCTATACGTTTATTTGAGCTCAATTATCTCGGTTCTTATGCAAGATATCAAAAAGTGGTCAACTAATAGAATGTTGCTGATAATATCAACAATATTTTATCAGTTAACACATTTTTGATATCTTTGACAGGAATCGAAAGATTTAGGCTCAAATCGCTCACATTTCGGACGGCGCCGCGCGCAGACGGCTGACTGCGTCACCACCATACTTGCACTCTTTGTGCTCAATTATCTCGGTTCCTTTTGAAGATACCAAAAAGTGATTAACTAACAAGATGTTGCTGATAATATCACCAATACTTAATCAGTTGACAAATTTGTGATATCTTTCACAGGAATCAAGATAATTGAACTCAACGTACAGGTACAGGGTGGACTTCTATTAGAGAAAATACTGTGATCAACTTTGAAATCCTACAAAAGTAACCCAAGTTTTTCCAATTGCTCTAAAAACTTTAATCTATACTATCAAAAATAAAGCTTCATTTTTGTAGTTGACAACTTTTTTGCCCAGTTTCATTCTGATAGGATATGCCGCTTGGAACAAAAAAATTCCAGAACGAGCGCTGAGACTATAGTTGTTCCTCTCCACAACCATTCATCTCTTTCTGTTGAAATTTTCCGAAAAACTGAAAATTTTAAATTACGCATTTTTCCTGGTACAAAAAAATTGTGGAATCTTCCAGACTTCCTGTAATTCAAAAGATTATTTAAAGAATTTGAATTACCGCCAAACTGTATTTTAAAAAAACACTTCCACTTTTCTCCATATATCGCTTTCAAGGTTTTTTTTTGGACTCTTCCAATAATGATTTTTTCCAAATTTCCCCGTTTCCAGATGTCCTCGTGGCGCTCAAAACTTCCTACAGTAACCCAAGTACAGTACTTCCTGAAGGGGATTGTACATGAGCAGGAAGTAGATTATTCGAGATTCGAGACAAGGTATTTTTTAATAGAAATTTAGAGATTCTTAGAATTTCAGGGTTCTGAGATTATCAAGATGTGTGATTTCAAGATTCTGGGTTTCTAAAAGCATCCTCCTATCTTTTAAAATAAAATTCAAAGTTTTTCAGACTAGATGGCTCAGATGTGATCACATTCAAAGAAAACGACAAGGCTTTCCGGTTATTTGGAACAAATGTTCATGTGAAAGTAGGTTTTATAAAATTTATATGAAAATTCGAATTCAAATAAATTTTCCAGGTCGGATCCTACATCGCTTGTGCTATTGGATTTGCTGTAACCACTGCATTCTGCGTCTCCTACTCTCTCTTTCACTCTCGTGGTCAGGGACGGAATCCCTTTATCGATCATTTAGAAATCAGTAAGTGTGCTTTAATGGAAATAAAAATTAAGTATCTGAAATTTCAGTTGACCTGATTTTCGCTTTCCTCGTTGGCCTTCCATGCCACGTTTTGTTGTTCTATGGGCTCCAGAAGAGCAAGAAGGTGTTTTTCAGGTAAGAATCTATTCTAAAATGACGGTGATTATAGAAACTACGGTAGATACAGTACCAGTCAATAGTTTATCTAGTTTATCTGGTTTGATAATTCATTGCCAACTACAAAATTGAAGCTCTATTTTTGATTATAATAGTTTTATCTAAAATTTTTAGGCAAATCGAACAATTCTGTACTACGTTTTTGGGACTTCGAAAGTATTCACCAAAAATGCACGTTTTCAGTCTTATGGAAGAAAATCTACTGTAGTTTTTAGACATCTGAAGAAGACCATTTTCAACTGAAAATATGAAAAATAAGTAGAATTTTGGACAGGTACTGTATTTCCTGATAGCTCTAAACAACATTTTTCAGCCCATTCCTTGTATTCTACATGACAAACTTCATTTTGAACTGCATTTTCACAATCCTGACTCTTGGCGCATTTGCCATGGACGTACATCGAAGAGTTTTCGGGAATATTCGATTTGATTTAGGATGGACTCTGTTTCAGGTAAGTGCGCTTTATTGTTAACGAGATTCTCATCGGAGCGCATTTTCCAGATCGCTTTCACCGCCGCCCAGGGACTCGCAATCTATGTGGTGATGCGTGGTAGGAAATATGTGGCTGCCAAGAGCTTTTGGATGGATAAATACAACCAGAGAACGGGTCCTGATGATATCATTGATGCTGCTTGAGATTATAATTTTTGTGTCGATTTTTGTATTTATGAAACTGATTATGTTGAAATTTTCAACTTGAAACTAAGGAATTCAAATAAAAACTATTTGCAAGAAGAACATCATTTATTATGCTACCGTAGAATCTGTAATAGAATCCCACCCAAACCGTCAACTAAATTTGTGATTTTATGTTAAATGTTTTATCAGTCGAAAGTTTTTCGAGACCTCTCACAGGAATCGAGATAATTGAGCAATTAGATAAAGTGTTTATTCTAATAGAATCCCACACACACTGTCACCTTTCTCGGTTCCTATAAGAGATATGAAAAATTCGAAAACTGATAAAATATTGTTGATATTATGATGAACAATTTATCTGTTGACAAAATTTTGGTATTTCTCACAGGAATCGAGATAATTGACATTAAAGATGTCGGTTTGGGTGAGCTCCCATTAGAGAAAACACGGTATACTATTTTTCGAAGTTTTTGGTGATCGGATTCATTTCTTTTCAGATTTTCAAGTAATTTTTTTTTGGAAGAATTGATATTTTACGTGAAGTTTTCGTACTAAAAATTCCGTCCTAAGAATAGACCCCAAAGAGTCCTAAAAACCTAAAAACCTTTGAAAATCCATGAAAAGCCTCTACAGCCCCAAAAAAGGTAGAAACGTGAAGAAAAGAATGCTGGTAAAAAGCTACGTAAAAATCAAAAATTTAGTTCAGAAAAAAATTCAAAAAAAATCAAGTTCAAACTTTTTTTTATACTGGAAATCTGAAAAAATAAAAAATTCCGTGACCATTTTTTCACGAATTTCAAAAAACCACCATTTTTCAGATAAGTTCTGAATGATTTTTCAAAAAATCAGTATCAAAATTTCAATTCCTCCACAATGCCATAGAATGTAATTTCAGAAAAATCAAGCATTTCGTAAAAAATCCTATTTTTCCAGAATAATCAATTTTCAACAAATTCCCAATGTGTTGCGGAAGTAATGTATCGTACATTACTTCCACAACTTTATGCTATTGGCATTATTGTGTTCCTTAATTGTAAGCACATCTTAAGTTGTAAGAATAATTCCAAACTGTGGAAACTCTCTATCCTATCTGAGGATATTGAAATATAATGCAATATCTCTTGCTTTGTGCTACGAGCTATTTGGAGGATTCAGTTTGTATGGATTTCCAAGTTACGTGACCGTCTCCTTATGTTGCCTAAATCTTATCCCGAATCTTATTTGCTACGTGGAACGGTCGATGTGAAGTTTCTGTGAAGGAAGAAGATCAGTTCTCTGTTTACTGCAAGAAAGCCGCCGTCTCGTCTATTCCAAGTCTTCGCTTAGGATATAAGATGTCGAAGGAGCCAGCTGCCGAAGAAGACGCCAAATTGTGTACTTCCAAAAGTTCGTTTTAATAAAGTTTGAGTGTTGAAATGTCTTATTCTTTCTTTGTTTTACTGTTTTCTGGTTTCCGAGACGGACAGGGGTTCACTACCCAAATGCCGTCTCGAAATTGATTATTTTCGTATAATGTGAGTTTCATAAATTTTTTCGAAACTTGAAAAAATATTTGATTTTTCAGATCCTTCCTATCATCGATTTGAGAAAAGAAACTTGAAGAATACAATGGATTTTTATTGGAACTGGAATAAATTTCAAATAAAATAAAAATAAATAAAAATATTCATTTTTCAAATTCCAACCTTTCCCTCCAATTCTATCCAATTCTGTGCAGTTTCGCGTGTTGGTGTTTACATAGTTTTCATGTTTTCTTCTCGAAACTTCTCCCGATTTCTCTGCGTCTCTTCTTCTTCCTCTATCTCACTCCTGCGGAAAAGAGAAAAAAGAGGGAATTGAGAGAGAAAAGGAGCTATTCGACGTGTCCTTCAGTCGTCGATTTTTTTGTGACTTCTCTAGTTTGTTTGTGGATTGTTATCAGTTGAAAGTTTATCAGTAGAAATAGGAAAACGTGATTCAGAAAAATTGAGAAAAAATTGCGGGAATATTCAAATTTTTAATTTAAGAATACCGTAAACACTATAGAATGACCCCTCCCCAACTTTCAATTTTGAGCCAATTTATCTCGGTTCCCATACGAGATATCGAAAAGTGATCAACTGATAAAATGTTACTGATATTATGATAAATATTTTGTTAGTTTACCACTTTTTGATATCATTTAATCATTTACAGGAATCGAGATAATTGAGCTCAAAGATGAGAGTTTTTTGGATACAGAAAGAATCAACATAAATAGTGAGAAGAATTGTATGTTCCGTTTGTTTGTGTGACTTTTAGGCTTATATTTTGGAAAGAAAAATATCAAAAAGGATAGGGTTACTGTATATTTGAATATTTCAAACTTTTTTTCCACATTTTATCAGCGATTCCTCAGAATTGGCTTGATCTCAATAATTGTTTTCCTGTTGTTTATGATTTTTCAATGTCTTCCCATTTTCTTTGGTTTCTAAACAAAACGTTCTCAATTGTTTATTTCTTCCTCTCAACACATCTTTCACCGCTTCACACTGCTACCGTACTGCCGAAACCAGTAACAACAATCAAAAAGACACCGACATTCAATCGGAAACTTCAAACGATGATAATTTTGCTTATTGCGACGTATATCACGATTCTGGAGAAAACGAAATAGACAAAATCTACGACGCTCCGCTGATATCTGAGGAAGGATCTTCAGTGCTTGAATCTGCAGAGGATCAGCTTGACATGACATAAGTCTTGCTGAGCGGCATTTTGCTTACCAACGGATTTGGAGAATTCTATTCCGTGACCTAGTCTGGTACTTCGCATTCTTCTTCGATCGGTACTGAACCTCTACGTGGTGAAGAAGATCAACAGCTTCCAAGTGTCCCCTGGATATTTGGGAGCTGGCTAATACAGTACCAACCTTCTTTTTCGAATTGTCGAAACTTATTTTTTTGCTTATTCAGTTCCTTTTCTTATTTTCTTGTTCTCACTTTTTGACTCTCAATTTCCACTTTGATTAGAAGTAAGATGTTGAATAACCTAGAATATTTATCACAGACAAAACGTCACGATCTAGGATTTGTCATTAACTTAATTCTAACGGCTTGTATTATATTCAGAAGGTCAGTTCCCTAACCACCATGGCCTAGAATCCCAAACCACCGAGAATCTTCTGAATCCGAACAGCTCTCAATTGCCTATGACCTAGGATCAAATGACCTAATTTGGGATATTGAATTCCATTCCTACATTTAGGAACTAACTATAAGATGAAAAATTACCTGAAATTTGTTCACATAAAGAACGTCATGACCTTAATTCTTCCGCGTTCTATTAGGGTGAAAACACCATGGTCTAGAATCCCAAATGTCCGAAAATCTTCTGAATCCGAGCAACTTGAATTCCTTATGGCTTAGATATCTCAATTTCCTATGACCTGGTATCAAATTATCTCGTTGATGATCTTGTATTCTATTTCCTATTTATTTATTTTTTATTCATTTTGTCGTTGCTTCAAGTTCTGTCCTACCCGTTCGATCTCCAAAGTTTGTATTTAACAACTGCTCCACCTATCAGTTCTCACGTTTTCTCAAATATATCTTCTCTTATCTTTCCTTCGAGTTTCTGACACCAATTTTCCGTTTTTTTTTGCCAACTTTCTTGACTCTGACCTTCTGGAGACCCTTTTCCTAATTTTTCGAATTTTCAGCCTCATCTAAGCAAACTATGGAAAATCAACTGACATTGTCTAACGCAATTGGTGATCCAAGGGGAAGTAATACATCTGCAATACAAGAGGAGCACCATGCGGAGTTTACACCATCAGACGACAATGCGACATTTAAACCAGGGATCATAATGAACCATATTCAAGATGGACCGAACAATGACTTCGTCTACCAGTCATTTGTGGATAACAACGAAACATCAGAAATGGATTATGGTATCATTGCTGCCGAAATCAGAAACAACAATCAAGAAGACACCGACCTTCAATTGGAAACTACTTCAATCGATGACGACGTACATTACGATTCTGAGGACAACCAAATCAACAGGATCTACGATTCACCCATGATATCCGAGGAAGGATCTTTCGCGATTGTGACAACTGAGGATCAGCTTGACATAAGATAAGTCTTGCTGAACGGCGTGTTTCGCGAGAAACTCCCGACAGCGGATTGAAGTGAAGAGACAACAACTCTGTGGCCTCTCGAAGTCAATTCCGTGGCTCTCGCACTTGTACCTTCTTCGATCGGTACTGAACCTCTACGTGGTGAAGAAGATCAACAGATGTCGAGTGTCATTACATGACATTTGGCAACTGGCTAATACAGTGCCATGAATACATCTTAATTGAAAAATGTAGATAAAAGAGTAATAAAAAATACTGAAAATTCATTTATATGAATGTTCAATTTCATGGAAAACGAACAGGGGTTTTGCAAAAATTTTTTTGAGAAAAACTTTTCCAAAATAGCTTTGAAAAACAACTCAAAGGAGATTATCCATTTGGTTTGGTCCCTTATTTCATTTCAGACATTTATGCTAACATTTAGGTGCTGTACCGGACAAAAACTTAATAAATGATTCACATTTTCAGTTGAAACCAGGAAAAAAGTAAAAATTTTTCGATGTGCTACTCGTATGCTTGGTTTACCTAGCTAATCAAGCAAGAGGTTCTTCTTTTATTTCGAAATCGATTAATTTTTTCGAAATCGAAATCGATTAGTCAAGAAGAAAAAAAATCAAAAATCGCGAAACGAGCAATTTGAAAGAACAAGCTAACCATCTGAACGAAACACTTCAAATCTACTGGAGAAATTTTGATGGAAACGATTTTTGGAATCAGAACCTTCGAGAATCAAAACCTCGAAGTCCGGCTACACTGCTTGGATCTAAATGGAACTACTTGGAATGTTCGAGAAACAACAATTCAATGGAATGACTGTGAAGGCTCGACGAAAATGGATTTGAAATCAAACCAAGAAAAGCGATTAATATCAATGCAACACAACTAATCTATGAACAAACAACTATTACTGCTGTCTATTTTCAATGCACGTTGCGGCCGAGAAAACGACGGTGGGCGGAGTCTAGCTTTTCAACAGAAAACATTAAAGACGCAATTTAAAAGGATATGCCCTTTGCGGGGGCGATTTACAGGGTCAGTTTTTTTTTTTTAATTTTTCGTCGATTTTCATTTATTTTCTGGGTTTTATGCGTCTTTATGCAATTTGCCGGGTTTTTTGTGAAGAAATTCATCGAAAAATGGGCCCGAAAATAATTCCAAAAATTGACCCCGCAAATCGACCCCGAAAAAAGGCATGATCCTTTAAATTGCGCCTTTAATGTTTTCCTCTAAAGAACTAAACCCCGCCCACCCTTGTTTTCTCGGGCGCAAAATGCATTAAAAATAGACAGCAGTAATATAATATCGTAATCAGAATTCTGAAGATTTTTGGCAATCCGTTTGTTTCCTTTTTTAAAAAAAGCCCAAAAAAATAACGGAGCGTGCGATTAATATTTCGTTCTTCGTTCAGATCAGTATTATTCATTCTGTAAGGCACGTCATCTGATAGTATTGAAGACGTATCCTCTCCTTCCGTATCGATTGTTGATTGATCTTCAGAATCGATCGGTCGGAGGAATCGGAGCGGTTCGGGGTCCATGATGTTGAGGCGGGGGACCACCGAATTAATTACCTTTGTTTTACTCTGGTGTTCTGAAAAAATACTATGTGAGTGATAGGAATGAAAAGACAGTAATAAGGTCGAGAGTATGATACCGTAAAAACTGTATTAGAAGGCCCCCTCTAATAGAAGGGCCCTCCGAGAGGGGCTTGGAAAATAGAAGCAATCCCTGTAATAGAAGAGCGTCTTCAAAATATGTTGTTAGAAATTAAAAATTTCCGTACTTTTTCAGTTAAAAAAATCCGGCTATTTCATAGAAATTTTTTGAAAAATTTGCTCAAAAACCTGTTCAAATTTTGTGGAATTGATAGATTTTCATGAATTTTTTACGAGAAGTGACTGAATTGTTCTGTGAAAAAAATTTGAGAAAACGACTGGAAAAATAAAATGGCTTCCTCCAATTCAAGGGCCCCTGTAATAGAAGGGCCCGCCGGAGGAACCTTGGAAAAATGAAAGGGTCGGCCCTTCTAAAACAGGTTTTACGGTAATCTTAATAACACGGTTTCAAGAGGAGAAGAAAAGCAAAATATGAACATTACAGGAAATAATGGTATATGTTGTTTTGTTTTTCGCTTCGGGATATCTTCTCTTACACATATCTCCCAAAATTTTCTTTTTTTTTTCCGTACCAAAATGAATCGTTTCTCTAGAAAATTTAAATCTATCAAATTAAATTAAATTAAAAGTTTATTTGGAAATCTTTTGAAACTCGATATCTCTTATATGAAGACCCATTTTACCGCATTTGTGCTCGTAGCAGAGATGGGTGAAATTCCTTATTTCTTAACCCGGATTTTTAATTTTTATTCTTTCTTCGATTTTTCTGATTTTTCATTATTCCGGATAATCTTTATAATTTTCATTTGAAATTTTCAACTTTTCAACTTTTTTAAAACCTGACCTAAATTGAACTGACTAAAAGCCTGAATTCCTTTTCGATGTTTTTTATTACTTTTTCCTCCTCCTTTTTCCTCATTCCGGATCTTGAAATTATTTTTCCGTCTTCCAGATTTTCCTTCTTCCAGACATAATTTATATCCGGCACATCTTTGATTGGTTGTAAAATCGAACGACTGTTTCTCTTTAACATCGACCTCATTTCCCTGTGTATTCTCATGTGACTCATTTTAGAAACTCAACATTCGTCTGTCTCCAAGTCACATGGTGCAATTATGTGTTTTTTCTGCGATTTTCTGTATATATTGATAAACCTTTTGAATTATGAATGAACTTTTTCGATTTTATTTTATTTCAAAATTTTCAGATTTTATGTGGAACAATCAAAGTAAATTTCCATTGAAAAATATTTCAGGTTAAAAATACATGTTTCCATTAAGCTACAGTAATCCATACTGTAGACTTGAATACCGTAAAAACTCTCATAGAATGGCTTGAGCCCTTATATCTCATTTCCTGTAAAAAAAATATCAAAAAGTGGGGAACTGACCGGGATAAATTGGCTAAAAGTTAAAAATCAGGAGAGCCCATTCCTTTAGAGCGTATCCTTGCTCGCTCTCTACAAGCATTCAGAACAAACGAAACGACTTGGATATCTGAATATCATTTATATTTCTCCTCTCTACCAACTCATTTTCACCTGTTGTTTCTCAGAAAAATTGATTGCTTCCCTCTCTTCGTTTCACATGCTCTCTCGTAAGTGAGAAATTTTTGTGTGAAAGGTGGGAATTAATTATAGCTTTCGGTGAAATTTAGAAGAAAAGGTTTGTTTAGGTAGGTTTGAAAGCTGGTATCATTTTTTAAAAGAGTTTGAAATTCCGATTATTTGGTACGAACATAATAGAAAACTGCTTAATTTGCGGCTCAGAAAACGGAGATTCAAAAATCAGAAAATTCAGAAATTAAAAATCAGAAATTAGAGAGAATTTTTTTGAAAAAGGTAGAGTATCTCTGAAAATCAAAAATACTTAAGATTTCTGAAATTTCTGGAAATCTAAAAAAATTTAATTTTTCAGAAACATCTAGAATCTTCGAATTCAGATGTTCAATAATTCATATTTTTCTAGTATTCTTGAAACTTGGAAAATTTCGAAGATTTCATAAAATTCGAAATTTCGAACATTCAAAAAACAATTTTAAAATAATTGCAGAAAATTTTGAAAATCCCAAAAAATCAGAATTCCTCAACAGTCCTATGTAGTAAAGTTTCTTAGCAATTCCATACTGAAATTCCTCAAAAACTCCTAAAATTCCTAAAAGTCCTGATTCCTAGTTTTTTAGAAGCTGAAAAGTTTTTTTTTTCATTTTTCTATGAGAGTTTTCAGCAAATGGCATCTGTTTTCCGATGCTGTAATAAACGGGTTTCGAAGATTACCGTAAAAACTCTAATAGAACGTCAATAGACCCATCAAATTTGAGCCCAAGTATCTCATTTTCTGTGAGAGATATCAAAAAGTGATTAGCTAATAAAATGTTGCTGATATCATGATTAACGTTTTATTAGTTGGCAACTTTTTGATATCTTTCAAAAGAAGTGAGATATTTAGGCTCAAAGTGGACGGTCCTGGTGACGTTCTTTTAGAGCGTTTTTTTTTGTTCAAGATTCCCGAACTCTAATTATTAACATTAAACATTTCTGGAATCTATTCTCTCGAGTTTTGACCATTTTCCTCTTCCCCAAAAAACCTGACAACAAACAAAAAGTACTCTGCCTACCTAATCTTCAAAACCTCTCCTCCAGCAACACCTCCTTCTTTTCTTCTTCCCCTTTTACTTCTCCTCGCAGCTCTTCTGCCTCTTATCTCCATATCACATTTTTTCTACTTCTCCTCCTACTTCTTATTCTTCTTCTTCCCCTCGTTTCCATAGTAATAACTTTTTTGGTTTTGTTGTTTTACTTTTTTTTCCACATGAGTCTCTCTTTTCGTATAATATCAGAAGAACTTTTTCATCCGAGCTAATTTATATTTGAAATTGTTTTCGTAAACAGAAGATGATTATGGTGTATCTAGCGAGAAAAAGGGGCGGAGTTTGATTTGTATACATTTTGAATATTTGGAATAGAGACACTAATTTATTCAAAAATTAGAATCATTTCATTCTCTCTTCAGCCTACAAAATGAGTTCCACAATTTGGCAAGGCTACTTGACCAACGTTTGGCCCGCGGTCGACCAATTCGCACCTCGCAAGTCCGTTTTTTAGCGTTAAATTTCTCTGTAGCTCTTCACCAGAATCCTTTAGCCCCTCTCTAAATTCCGTTACTATTTCCTCATTTTAAGCTTTCCCGGAATGAGCGAACCTGGAACATCAACATCGTCCGATCAGCCAACGACAACTTCTGATGATTGGCAGATTGAGTATATGAATCCGTTTCCACCGGAACTTGAGGAAATCAACGAAGAGCTATCAGATGAGGAGGATGAAGAGGAAAAAGAAAGTGAAGACGATCGACAAGGATCGATGTCCCCAGATACTTTAGAAAATTGGAAGTTACTTCCACCGGATGATCAGTGAGTCGGAGAGCTTGGAGACTGTGAAATTGATTTCCTAGGGATGGGCCCCACACTGTAAAGCTTAAGCTCAATTATCTCACTTCCTGAGCAAGATATCATAAATGTGTGTACTGATAAGATGTTTATCGGAAAACAAAACATATTTTGTCAGTTGACTATATTTTGATATCATTCAGAAGAACCTAGATAATTGACTCAAAGTCAAAAATTAGTGGACCCTTCTGTAACATGTTTTAGGGTATACTATTTTTTTCAGATTCGACCTCTCGATGTGCTCTTCGGATTCCAAGAAAAAAGTGCGATCATTGAATCTGGGTGTCACCAGAATCCAATTCAACGAGGGACATTTAACAGTTTGTGTAGCGAACAGAGGATTTGATAACGATGAGACAAATAAGTTCTCTTTTTGAAAGTTAGACCAAATAAACAAACTTCAGGAATCGAAATGGAGCTTGTCCAGAAGCAGGAACTACCGTCGAAATTCCGACAGATCACCAACTTTTTCAGAAACAAAATCTGGAAAAAGTTCCTAGTTCGGAAGATTAATGGGGTTGATTATGAATTGTGAGGACTTTGGTTTTCAGGCCCGGAAAATTTATCATTTTAGGCAGAAAATTCACCACAACGACTTCAGAATCGACTACACCTACGACGGCTTCACGTATCGAGTGTGAGTTGGAACTAACAATTTTTTCAATACCGTAAGACCTGTATATAAGGGGCGGCACTTATTGTTCCCAGATACCTCCGAAGGGCCCTTCTATTAGGGGCCCTTTAAGTGAAGGGGACTCTTTTGTTTTTCCAGGCCCCTCTCGAAGGGCCATTCTATTAATTTAACTGTAAAATACCAAAAGTATTATAGAATACAATTTCCAATTTTCCAGAGTCAACTTCCGCAAAGAATTCCGAATTTTCACTCATAATACTCCATCCACCTACAAAAATCTTTTCCGTCACCACTTCTTCATTTTCCCAAATCCCGCCCCTCTATTCTACATGGATCTTCGTGGAATTCAACCACCGGATTCAGAAGTCGCTGCTAAAATGATTGCTCTTTACGAACAATGTCGGAAATGTGAATGTTTGGCTATTGCGATTCGAAGCGATGAGTTTGTGGAGCAAGCTCATAAGATTCTTGAGATGATGGCTGATTTGAAGAATCTCAATATTGATATCTCACTAAGTGAAACGGAGTTTTTCAGTCCAAGAGTAAGTGTCCTAAGCAAACACGCTCCAATGTAAATTTTTTTCAGCTATGCCAAATCGATCATCTCAATGTGACTTATAACAAGAATAGGATCTCTGAAACAAATCTTCTGAGCTTGGATTGTCAAACTATCAAATTCTGGTCCGTCACCATCACAGCAACCGCTTTGAACTCTTTTATCAAAAAGTGGTTGGAATCGAAAAATTCGAAATTCAAATTCCTCGAAATCCCTATAATGACCCTGGATCCATGTGATGCAAATCCCAGGAGAATATTGATGGATTTGGACTATCTGGAATTCGATGAAATGCAAAGAGCGGCGTTCTATAAACCATACGATTGGAATTTCGAATAGTAAGTATTGTCTGTCTGTGTGTCTGTGTATCCTCTTCGTTTTTCAGCAATTGCACTGGAAAATACCGTCATATCAACTGTCTCAAAGGGGTGGATGTGAAACGAAAAGATGGAAAGATAGCTACGATTGTCTTTTCCACTTCATTTTTCTATTTTCTCGTCTGGCATGACCGTTTTCCAGAACAACCCGAAAATCATCTCCCGTTTTGTGATGCATAATTTTGCAGCTCTGAAGTTCTCAAAATTTTTGATCTCTGAATTATTGAATGTGCTCCAACGTCCTTCAAACGGATATTCTTCTCATTTCACACACTCTCTCTCTCTCTCTCACAAAACACCGTATTTCTTATACCGTCTACATACTTTGAGCTCAATTATCTCGATTCCTACACACGATATCAAAAATTTGTCAACTGATGAAATGTTTATCATGATATCAAATAGTATTATATTAGTTGACGTATATTTTATACCTTTCACAGGAATCGGGATAATTGAGCTCAAAGTTTGGGTGGGCGTTCTTTGCTATTATTTTGATCTCTTCCGGCTGTCTCTTTGGTATTTGTTCTTTCTGTGACATTTGGAATTTTTATTTTTATAAATCAAATCTGTTAATTATTTATTTTTAAATCTATTTGAAAAATTCAGAAAATGCGTTTATAGCATCTCTAGTACGCAACAATCAGCTGAACTTGCGTACCAGGCGGCATACATCACGCGCAACTTCTTCACAGTCCATTTGAGCTCAATTATCTTTGAGCTCATCTCGGTTCCTATGAGAAATATCAAAAGTTTGTCAGCTAACACATTGTTAATCATAACATCAGATATGTTTTATCAGTTGACAGATTTTTGAGATCTTTCATAGGAATCGTGATAATTGAGCTCAAAGATCACGTATGAGGTGGGCATCTGTTAAAGCAACTATGGTATTTTTGAAATCGGAAAAACATCAAAATCAAAGTCATTGCTTCATTTACAGACAAAAAATGCAGAAAAAAAAATCAAACTAGAAAATTTAACCCGTCAGCTCAAACCAATGAGCAGTTTATACTTTCTCATCGTCCGACGATTTCGACTTCGGCGTTGCTGAAAACTCATTTTTTTCTAGATTTTTTTGTATTCTTTAAAATTAGATTTTCTCTAGACTACTCACCATTTCTGAAACCAAATTAGAAACTACTATAACTACCAACAAAAATAAAGCGCATAATATAAAAAAATTATCTACGCTACAACAAAAATAGTGTGTCCAGTGGTCGTACCAGTCCTTTCCATGATTCTCGTTTTGTGCTGAAAAACGGAAACAGCTCCGAGAACGTTTGTATTGGATCGCTTGACACCGATACGGTCACGAAGGGCTCTGAAAAAATTGAGCAATTTTATTTAAAATTTTTGAAAGTTTGAGATTTGGACTTGTTATTTCTAGAGCTTCAAAACAAGCCAAAACACGAGCCACTTCCCTCAATCTGGGATTACTGTAGTTTTTTGGAACCTAGGCAGCCTAGGCTAGGCTTGTTTATACTCATTTTGAAGCTATAATCACAAAAAACTTATATATGATATCTTTTTTCAAAAAAAAAACCGAAACTTACTTATTAACAATGAAGTAGATTATGGGGTAGACTCCACTATTTAGAATCCACATGAAGTTTAGAGCCGTGTAGCTCCAGAGATTCAGGGGAAGCATCCACTGAAAATTTTGAGAAAATTTTGGGATTTTCAGGTGAAAATTTTGAGTATCTACGAAAATGGTGATAGGAAATAAGATAATTTTTTTGACGGCCTATCTCCATTACTGCAAAATGCTGTGTTTGATCGAACAGAATCCTGCCCAAACCGTCACCTTTGCGCTCAGTTATCTCGGTTCTCATAAGAGATATCAAAAATTTGTCAACTGATAAAATGTTGATGATATTATTACAAACAGTTTATCTGTAGATTACTTTTTGACAGATTTCATGGGAACCGAGATAATTGAGCTTTACGCCAGCAGTCTGGAAGTTGCGACCACGTAGCTTGGCCTTTGTCTGCACTTTGAGTTAATTATCTCAATTTCTTCAGGAGATATCAAAAAAGTATCAACTAATAAGATGCTTGTAGTATTACGACAAACAATTCATCAGTTGACTAATTTTTTATATCTTTGTCAGGAACCGAGATAACTTGGCTCAAAGTTAAGATTCTCATTATATAGGTGGCAACCTGACTATTAATTTTGAGCTCAATTATCTCAGTTTTTATAAGAGATAACTAAAATGTGTCAACTAATAAAATGTTTATCATAATATCGTTTTATCAACTGACTACTTTTTGATATCTTTTATAGCAATCGAGATAAATGAGCTCAAAGGACAGGGTGAATATCTATTGAAGAATTCCAAAATCCTCACCGAATAATTATGCCATAAAACATTCAAAACAGTACAATAAACCGTAATCACTGTCGCTTGAATCAAAACTTTGATCTCTGCATTATAACTTTTCGAGATCAAAAATCGCTTCTTCGTCTTCACCAATCGATAAACAATCAGAGCATAGAAAAATGCGGACACAAAAATGCCACCAACTTCAATTAACATCTCGACCCGTTGTACATATTTGGATCCAACCAATTCATAATCATAATCCCATGAATACCAATCAGGAATATAACGAATTGTAGCCCAAGGGGAGGCTAAGGCAATCATAAATGCTATCCAGAAACCTGATGCCATGCCTATCCAGATCTGGAAGCAAGGAAATTAAGGTTATGACGAGTACAGTAACCCTCACCATCCATCGTTGTCCTCCAAAAAAGTATTTATCTAAAGTAGGAGATGATAATTGAACTAGTCTGTTAAAAGATAGGAAAATAGTCAAAACTGCATACGCTACGTAACAAGGAGTGGCTATTACACCCATTGCCTGAAATTTGAATTTTCAGAATTTTCGAAAAATGGAAGACTCACTTTAGCAAGACCTGGATGAAAAACTGTCTGTTTTACTGTAAAAATTCCCGTTACAAAATGAGGAAAGCATTGAGCAATGTCAAATACGCCAAGGAAGAACATGAAACGATAACTCGGCATTCGCATGAGCTCCTTGTCTTTGTAAATTATCTGAAAGCATGTGTGATGTTGACAGTATTCTTTTAATTTTCGGTAAAAAACTGTCTTTTGTTTGCTTTCCCTGATATTTATTAGAAATTAAGGGCCAACGAATCCAAAAGTAAAGTTAAAAAGATGTTCGATCTACTCGTCTCCCTGGTTTATTTCATCCAGGAAACTTACCTTATATTAAGAAGTAAATCGACAATATAGCATTTATTTACCCCGCCTATTTCCACTAGAACTGTTTTATTCTAATGGCTGAATAACGGGAAGGTTTTGTGGAGTCAAACTTTTAGACTTCTGCATCCATACACATCCATTTTACCGGATAAGCCATGGAAGCCCACAAAGCTGGAGAGACGCGAGGAATATAAGTAACAGGTGTGAAATACATCCTTGTGTACTTATTGTGAAAGAGAAGAAGACGAGGGGCAGTGTTATTGCGTTCTCTATGAACTTTTGGACTTCGAGAGGAGGAAATTGCAATTTCTAAGTTTCTGGTAGACCGAAGCTCAGGTAGAAAGCTAAAGGCTTGTCGCTTCGAGGTACCTACCGTATTCAGACTGCAAAAAA
>NC_013489.2:11481342-11505025 GCF_000004555.2 Caenorhabditis briggsae | reverse complement strand
TCAAGCGACAGTGATTACGGTTTATTGTACTGTTTTGAATGTTTTATGGCATAATTATTCGGTGAGGATTTTGGAATTCTTCAATAGATATTCACCCTGTCCTTTGAGCTCATTTATCTCGATTGCTATAAAAGATATCAAAAAGTAGTCAGTTGATAAAACGATATTATGATAAACATTTTATTAGTTGACACATTTTAGTTATCTCTTATAAAAACTGAGATAATTGAGCTCAAAATTAATAGTCAGGTTGCCNCCTATACGTTTTATTGAATAGACAATACTGTGAAAGAGAAAAAGACGAGGGGCAGTGTTTTTGCGTTCTCTATGAACTTTTGGACTTCGAGAGGAGGAAATTGCAATTTCTAAGTTTCTGGTAGACCGAAGCTCAGGTAGGAATAAGCGGGTTCGAAGTTTAAAGGCGCATATCTCTCATACCAAATTAACTACAACGTTGCTGTATACTGTAAAAATGACGTTCTAGTCTTGGCTGCTTAATTTCTGAGTTAACTTTATTTCAATAAAAGTTATAAGTTGATCAAAAGTTTGCGGAATTTTCAGTTCAGTTCAAAACCTGCTATGTTTTGGACATCCGTTCAATGTTGGCTGTTTCAATTGAAAAATAAGTAAAACTATTCGAATTTTGGTCGGCACTTTTTTTGTAAATTTTTCTGATTCATCAATTCGAGAAAAGGGATTTAATGTTACAATATACAGTATTACTGTTGTCCGAAAAAATAAGAGAGTATTTTTTGCAGTCTGAATACGGTAGGTACCTCGAAGCGACAAGCCTTTAGCTTTCTACCTGAGCTTCGGTCTACCAGAAACTTAGAAATTGCAATTTCCTCCTCTCGAAGTCCAAAAGTTCATAGAGAACGCAATAACACTGCCCCTCGTCTTCTTCTCTTTCACAGTAAGTACACAAGGATGTATTTCACACCTGTTACTTATATTCCTCGCGTCTCTCCAGCTTTGTGGGATTCCATGGCTTATCCGGTAAAATGGATGTGTATGGATGCAGAAGTCTAAAAGTTTGACTCCACAAAACCTTCCCGTTATTCAGCCATTAGAATAAAACAGTTCTAGTGGTAATCGGCGGGGTAAATAAATGCTATATTGTCGATTTACTTCTTAATATAAGGTAAGTTTCCTGGATGAAATAAACCAGGGAGACGAGTAGATCGAACATCTTTTTAACTTTACTTTTACTTTACTTCGAATAGCTTTCTGTGAAGACGGTGGAGACGGTGGAGACGCAGAGAAATTTTTCGATTAACTGTCTGCGTCTCAACTCCTATTTTTCCTACAACAAAAATAGGTTTTACGTTAATTACTAATTCCAATTTAATTGACTTTTGGCTTCTTTGCAGGCGTAGCCAATGATGTTTGGCGTGGCCAGGTTTAAGCTTACTGTAGGACTGATTGTTTCAATTGCTCTGGCTTCCAGTGTTTGAAACGGTGAGTGACTACTGTATCTTTAAACCATCAAAACCGGAGGTTACTGTACCCAACTCACCGATAAAATCACATAATACGCGACCGCACACGCCAGAGAAAGTGCCATCATAGAAATGCCAATAATCCAATCAGTTTGCACAGTCCGGCCACTTTCGGAAGCCTCTTCTTCTGCTTCGACGGCGATATAAAGGTCCGTGGATGTGGGAAGAAGAATTGAGGATAATGTAGTCCCATCTATGCTCATTCTTCCACATTGTTTTTGTTAGATTGACATTCACTGAAAAAACCGGGGTCAAAATTTGGGTCAAAATTCAAAAATTGAAAAAAGAATGCAGTCAAAAGGAACAACTGAAAAATATCATCCAATTTAAAATAAATTTCCAGTCTAGACCTCCCTGACGTTTTCTCTATAAAAATCCAGGTCATATATTTTCTGGAACCAAAAAAGAGGTGTTATGTTTACTCCACATGAGTGTTGGCAGGTAGTAATCCAGAAATTAAATTATCCAATTTTCCTACCACGAAATTGAGAAAAATGGAGAAATAGGTGTGTGCTGCCGAATGTCGGGGAAATTTGATTTGAGGGCTCATGGGGCCGCCTGTTTTTTGGACGGAGTTAGTCATAGATAGGCGTAGTTTGGTAGCTATTGGTTACAGGGAAATAGGGGCATGAAATGGAAACAATGGCTAACTCCTATTCAAAAAGTTTAGTTTTGATAGGAATTCCAAAAAATTTCGAAAACTTTCACCATGATCTCAGAAATAGAGGAATCTCCAGAAATGTTCGGATTTTTGGGAGTTGTTGAATTTTTTTTTTGGAATTTCAGAGTTTTCCGAATTTACAGAATACTATACATTTTTCGAAGTTTTTCTAATTTTTCGGGTGTTTTTTTTGGAATTTTCTGGGGTTTCAAAGTTTGTTGGATTTTTGGATTTTTTAGAATTTTCGGAAATTTTGGTTTTTTTCCGGAATTATTGCATATTCTGAATTGAATTAAACACGACGAGATTAGTTGATAAAAATAGCAAAATTGAGATACACCTAAAAAATAAACCACTTCGAACTGCGACGTTTCGGAACCAGTCATTTCGAAACTGCGAAATTCGCACGCTGCAATTTTTTTCTTTAATTTAGGACTTTCAATTTCACTTTTTGACCGTGTTTTTCATTCGGTTTCGAAATGACCGGTTTTGAAGTGACTGGTTTTGAACTGACTGGTTTCGAAATAACTGGTTTCGAAATGACTGGTTTCAAAGTGTCACGTAGTTTCGAAATGACCGGTTTCGAAACATCGCGGTTTCGAAGTGACGCGAAGCCCAAATTTTATACAAAAAGAAGAAAAATAGCTGATTATGAGATAAGGAAAAATAACTGATAAGTTATCTGATGCGCTAAAAAAGGAAGTCTAAACTTGACGTAGTCAGAAAATAGAGTGAAACTAAAGAAAAATTGTTCTAGAAATTTACTCAAAGAGCTTACTATATTAAGACCAGTGATTATAGTTTTATCATCAAAAACTAATGTAAACATTCCAATAGAACAATCCCCTCCCCCTGATTCTAACTTTCAGCTAATTTGTCTTAGTTCCTATGAGAGATACTACTAATTTGTCAACAGATAAAATACTTATCATAATGTCACCAATATTTTGTCAGTTGACACATTTTCTATATCTTTGACAGGAACAGAGAAAAACTGTCTCAAAGTTAGAGGATCTTTCTATCACAGGTTTTAAGGTAATCTGTAACTGACGATTATATTTGACGACTTCTGAAATCTTTGAAAACAAAAAAAGGGAATCATTCAATTCAAAAGAAAATTCAGAACATGTTCCTGATGTCTACGATTATTTTATATCAATTTTCTGTTACATTGATTTTCAGACAGGGAAGAAATTCGGAAAATTGACTCACAGTCAGTAAACGAACTTTTTCAATAGACACTTAATTTTGAGAGTCGTCTGGACTTCCAGATCCTGGAATCCCAGAAGTCAATTATAACAAAACGAGAGACCAAAAATTCAAAGTTTGTGAATTGTCAAAATATATAAATTCTGGCATTCTTTTATACTATTTTTTCAACTTTTGATCCAAGAAGACATTACAGAAAAACAAGCCAAATTAATTATTGCAGAAAAACTATTATTTTTTGGAACAGATGATTTTTGGAAGTGAATTTTCCTTCAAAAATCTGAAGTCGTGGGAGAAAAATGAGGAAAATTTACAAGAAATGATGCCGAAAAATTGGGCCGAAAAATATTGGATTTGAGTAGAATGGAGGAAGTAAAAATAACAGAGAAAAGAAGGAGAATGGGTGGGAGGAAAAGGGAGAAGCTTTAATTTAATATTGCGTCAGAATTATGTGTATATCAAACATTTGGGGATGTTTATTTATGGTTGGCATTCTGAGATTCAGAATTCCAGAAAATCAGAATTTCAAAACTTCGAATAATTTTTTAATTTTTGAATTCGAAATTTCGATTTCAGAGTTTCAAAATTTCAGAATATCGAAACATCGGACATTCAGAATTTCAGGATCTCAGAAACGCAGGATTTAAGAATTCTAGAATTTCGAAGTTCAGAATTAAAAATTTTCAGGATTTCCGAATTTTAGAACTCCACCATTCAGTATTTCAAAGTTTCACATTGATTAGACTTTTTAAAAATCATGAATCACAGGATAAGAAACATAACTTGGAAATTTAAAACCTTTGGTTTTTTCCTGAATTTTCGGAAATTCTATAAAAAGCCTTATAATTTATTGAATTGTTTTTTGCATTGTCAGAAGTTTCAATATTTTGCCGGGATTCTCAGAATTGAAATTTCTGGAATTTTGGAAAACTCGGAACTTGGAAGTCCTGGGAAATTCAGATTCTGAGATTCTGAGATTTTGGGTTCTGGGATTGTAAGTTTCTGAAATTTTAAGAATGTGAGGTTATGAGATTCTGAGATTCTAAAAACTCAGAGAATGGAAATTCAAGATCAAAACATAGAAGTCGCGGGAAAACATGACAGGCCTAGATTTAGAAAAAAAAAGTGTTATGACGAAAAAAATTATTTGAATTTTGTTTTTCCTGTTCGAACTACAGTTTTCTCTCAAACCAGGATTTGTGTATTTTTAGATCGGAATTCCTAGAATAAACGAATTTCGGAATTTCTTTAAATTCTGAGATCCTGAGATTCTGAGATTCTGAGATTCAGAGATTCAGAGATTCTGAGATTCTGAAATTCTGCGATTCAGAGATTCAGAGATTCTGAGATTCTGAGATCCTGGGGTTCTTGAAATTTTTCGAATCTCTGAAAATGACTCAATTTCTCAATCTGAAAGTACTTGAAACGTCCTCAAACCCGTTTCAAAAATGACCCAAATTCTCTTATTTCGAACCACAATAGCACTCGAGGAATGGGATGCTCTTTTTGAATGGCTCTCTGATTTTTTGGTTCATTTTTGTTGTAATTGGAGATTTTGGAAAATCCTGAAATGACAAATCTTGTTTTACTGATCAGTGAATAGACAAAATCATTCTCTTATTTTGGGTTGTCTGAAACTTGGATAAAAATGATCAGATTTAGTTGAAACTTAATTTTTCGAATTCAATGGGTCACGAGCTTCAAAATGAGTATAAACACGGCTAGCCGGCTCCGCTCACTTCGACTTTTGAAGTTAAAGGCTCATAGAGGTCTGAAAAATGAATTTCAGGGAAAGTAGGTCATGATTATATTCATTTTGAAGCGTTTGACGTGATAAATGAAATGTTTGAAAATTTTAAAAATTCCGGCGAAAAGTAACCAAGTTACGGTAGTTTTTGTTGTCTAGATAACTGGAAAGATCAAGCTAAAAAATGAAATTTATAAAAATCTTTTAAGAGAAGTTTATCATAATATCAAAGACATTTTATCAGTTGACACATTTTTTTTTCATTAAAAATCAATACCCAAGTTTTTGAAATTGTCACCTAAAAAATTGATAAATCAAACATTATTTCAAAATACCAAAACATATAATTTGGAATTTATGAACACCTAAATTATTACTTTTGAAAAATATTTATTTTTCAAACCTCGCTTAAATTTTAAACCAGTTATAGCAATGAGTACTTTAAGACCAAATTATCTAATCAAAAATTAAAAATAGAAAATTAGTATTTAACAGAAACCATTGTATGATCTGTATGAGTTGCCTTTTCCAATTTTCGATTCTCGAATACTGTAACTGGGCCAAGTGCAGTTCCAGATCGTTTTGTGCCGATTTTGTGGCGAATGGCTCTGAAAAAAGCATGAACATAAAAGTTCAGGCAAATTTTGGACTCACTTATTGACAATAAAATAAATGATAGGATGAACTGCGCTATTGCAAATCCACATGAAATTGAGAGCCGTGTAGCTCCAGAGATGTTGAGGGAGCAGCCACTGAAAAGAATACCAATTTTTTTTCTAAAAATTTATATTCTCCTATGAACCAGAGATGTCAGTACTGACTTTTTCGAGAAACGGAATCCAGAATCCGGAATCCAGAATAAAATAATTTTCTCGGAATCCGGACAAGTAAAAATTTTCCGGAATCCGGAATGAAAAAATCCCGGAATCTGGAATCCGGAATACAGAATTCGAAATTTTGAGGTCTCCGATGGGCATAAGAAATGTGAAAAAAACACACACATTTTGTGCTTTGTTTTTGCATTTTAAATCGCTGAATTTCAAAAACGGCAGAGAATTCATGCAGATTAACACATTTTCTGAAAATTCCGGAATAAAAACTTTTCTCGGAATCTGGACAAATGAAACTTTTCCGGGATCCGGAATGCGGCATCCGGACAAAATTTTTTTTCACGGAATCCGGAATAAGAAATCCGGAATCCGGACATCTCTGGTATAAACATGACTAGGCTCCGTCCACTTTGATTTTTAGCATAGCCTATGCGGCATATGGGTTCCAAAAATGAGTTTCAGGGAAAGTAGGTCATGATTATAGTCATTTTGAAGTTCTCGACGTGAAAAGTGTAATGCTCCAAAATGTTCAAGTTTACGGCAAAAATTAACCGAATTATGGTAGTTTTTGTTATCTAGACATCTGGGTCCTTACAGCGCAAACTACAAAAAGCCAAAATAGAGGGAACTAGGTGGTGTTTGGGCTCATTTTAAAGCTCTCAACACGCTAAACTTGAAAGCTTCGGTTAAAAAGCAAAAAATAGAGGTTTAGAGAAATTAGGGGCCCTAGAGGGGCCGAACTTGTGGGCCCACCGTTGGAGGTGCCGCGCAGCTACCAGCTGCTCTACGGTGGCGCAAGCTGCAGCGGGATCGAAGTGTTTGAATACTGAACACTTTGAGATCAATAATCTCAATATCTATAAGAGATATTAAAAATCTGTCAACAGATGAATTGTTTATCGTTACATCACAAACATTTTATCAGTAGGCACATTTTTGATACGAATTGAAAAAACAGGAAATTGAAAAAAAAAATTTGCCTTAAGTTTAAAGTTAGAGTGGCCTTCTATTGGAGTTTATGGTAATTTCGTGACCGAATCCATTTTGAAATCCTTACCGAATAATTATGCCATAAAACATTCAAAACAGTGCAATAAACCGTAATCACTGTCGCTTGAATCAACACTTTGATCTCTGCATTATAACTTTTCGAGATCAAATATTGTTTCTTGGTCTTCAACAACTTGTTGATAATGAGCATGTAGAAAAACATGGACACAAAAATTCCTCCAATCTCAATACACATTTCCACTTTTTGAACGTATTTTGAGAATAGTAAATCTGTGTCATAATCCCATGAATACCAATCAGGAATATATCGAATTGTGGCCCAAGGGGAAGATAGAGCAAGAACGAATAGAAGCCAGATGAATGAGGCAATTAGGATCCAGATCTGAAAAAAGTGTTTTAACGATAATTAAGCTACCGTAATCCATACCATCCATCTTTTTCCACCAAAAAAGAATAGCTCCAAAGTGTTTGAAGATAATTGAATGAATCGATTAAAGGAGAGAAATATAGTGAGCAATGTGAAAGTCACATAACACGGAGTAGCAATTACACCCATAACCTGAAATCAAAAATTTTTAGGTTGTCAGTCAAAATTGTGGATCAAAATTCAGCTTACTTTCGCCAAACCGGGATGGAAAACTGTCTGGGTTACCGTAAAAATTCCGGTGACGAAATGAGGAAAGCATTGAAAAACGTCGAATACGCCCAAGAAAAACATGAACTTGTAGCTGGCCATTCGGAATAGTTCCTTGTCTTTGTAGATTGTCTAAAAAACGATGTTGTAAAACATTTAATTTTTGTTCGAAAAGTTGCAAAGTTTTAGGTAAGATTTGGGGTCCAAAGTTTTTCAATTTGTCTGGAAATTTCAGATCCTACTAAACAAAGCAATGGCTTTATTTTTGCAATTGACAACTTTTTTGTCAAATTTGATTCTGATGAGTTATGACGTTTGTAACTTCAAAAGGTACCGAAAATTAGTGGTGAGAATATATTTGCTGTAAATGCCCTAACACTATATACATACACTTTGAGCCCAATTATCTCGGTTCCTATGAGAGATATCAAAAATGTGTCAACTGATAAAATATTTATCCTAACATCATCAGTGTTTTATTAGTTGACAAATTTTTGAAATCTCTTCTAAGAACCGAGATAATTAAGTTTGAAGTGTACGCATAATGTGGGCTTCTATTAGAGCATTTACAGTAGATCAACCTAAAATCCGCCTGTCTCGTTTTAATGGAATTTTACAAAAAAGCTGTCAACTAAAAAAACAAAGCTCTATTTTTGTTTAATCTACTCTGAAACTTTCAAACGTATCGAACAATTCTGGACCCCGTTATCAGAACTTCAAAATTGCCTCTTTTCCAGTAAAACTTTTTGTCCGGTGTAGGGGTTTTGGAACCCAATTGTTTAGTCAAATTTAGGACCGGACAACTGATGAAAAATTAAAGAGAGGAAGTCTATTTAATTTCCGCCTTTAGAAAATTTGCAACAATATTTGCTACTTTTCCGCTAGTTTCAAAAGTGTTATAGTTTTTGAAATTTGGCCTGTAATAGAAGGCACCCTAAATTTTGAACCAATTTATCTCGGTTCCTTCAAGAGATATCAAAAAGTAATTAACTGATAAATTGTTTATCATAATATCAAAGACATTTTATCAGTTGACACATTTTTGATAAATCTGACAGGAACTGAGATAATTGAGCTCAAATTAGGCTTGGGTGACTTTTTATTGGAGTGTTTAAGGTAATTGAGCTCCACCTTAGGTGCCATTCTATTACAGGTTTCAAGGTAGCTTACCGATAAAATCAAATAATAGGCGATTGCACATGAAACAGAGACAACCATCATAGCAATTCCAACAATCCAATCGGTTTGGACCGTTCGTCCACTCATTGAAACGGTAGATTCGTCTGGTAGACTCATCATTTTACATTCATAGCTCTGAATCTTAAAAAATGGTTTAAATAACAAAAAAAAAATAAAAGAATAAGCTATAACAAGAAGAAATAACAATTCTCAATAAAAATTTCCAGACTATTCGAAAGGTGAAGTCTGTCTGGAATTCCAGAAAAGACGTCAATTGACTCACTTTTGATACACTTTTCCAGAACTGATTGCCTATTTGTGTACGTGATTACCATACACAAACAAACAATTTGATTCAAAAATCCGAATACGGATTTTTGGAAATTGGATTTTCCCGTTTATGTACATATACACCAATATTTGGTTCGCTTGGCTCCAGAAGAAAATTATATGTATACTAATAGACACTTTACTTTTTCGTTGATTTCTGATTTCTTATCAAAAAACAAGAGAGCTTTTTAATCAGAAAATTGTACAAAAAGTGATTTTCAGAAAGCCGAAAAAAAAATATTATTTTTTTTGACATGAAAATTTGAGGTTTCGTGAAAAAACGGAACACGGAATGGAGAGATTTATAGGAATTCCGGGTTAAAGAATAGAACGTAGGAATCTAAAGATATTATAATTTTAGAATCTTCAAAAATCGAAATCCTAAAGCTTCAGAATTTCAGAATTTTAGAATATTTGAATTTCAGAATCTGTGAATCTCAGAGCATCTTAGAATTTCAAAATTTCAGAATTTCAGAATCTTCCAATCTCAAAGTTTTAGACCAAAAGTTTCAGGCGTTATTCGTTGTATAGACTTATAGTTGTGAAGAGATTTAGAAAGTTTGAGAAAAACGAAGAAATTCAATTTCTGAAAACCTGGTCTTTTTTTTTGAATTTCTGAAGTTTTTGGGATTTTTGGAAGTTTGGGTATCTGAATTTGTTGATTTTTTACAATTAAAAACATTTAGATTTTCATATCAAATGAATTCAGCGTACACCTTCAAAAATTCACAAAATCGACCTCAAAAATTGAATAGAAATCTAACATGGGATAGAAGAATGTTTCAAAGAGTGGGTGGAGCAAAAATACATTTGAATGAACCAGATTAGTCTATGTGAACCTACGTTGAAGAATGGAATCAAAGGAAGAATGAGAGGCTAATGAACTTCAAAAAATGTTGTAAAATATGGGTGTTATTTTGAACTTCCTCAGATATGACTTTTGATAGATTCGATTCGGTGAACCATGAAAAAATTTGATTTTTAGAGTTTCATGACGCAAAAATGTCTGCAAAATTTGGAAATTATGAAAATTTTGATCTAAAAAATTCTATAATTCAGAATTGGTAAAATCTGGATACATTCGGAAAATCGGAAATTCTAAAATTGAGACGTTGAGAAACGGAAATTCAGAAATTCGAAAATTAAAAATTAGGGAAACTGAGAAACTCGTTAAGTTTGGAAAGTTTGAAACTTCGACCCCGAAAATTCTAGAATTTATAAAATCTTGAAATTTTCAGAAATTCTAAAATTCGCAAATAGAGAAAAAATATGAAGTTCTCAGATTTTTCAAATGATTGTTTCTCCCATTGTTTGAGTTTTCAATTCTTTTTTTAATTCTAAGAATTCTCATCTAAAAATACACGAAATTCCGAGTCATTGTGTCAAATTAAGTATACTAGAGAAAACCAAAAATGGACACTAGTCAACAGTCGGAAACTGTGGGAATTTTTTTTTTTCGTCATAATACTCTTTTTTCTGGACACAAAAATCATTTCCTGAGTTTCCCACAATCTTTATACTTCCCACAACTTTTTTATGATTTTATCTTTGTACCCGTGGAGGCAGTATGTACTTCCAGGATCAATTTTTCCCATGGTCCACCTTTTTTGCAAAAAAAATATTTCCTATGAGATAAGAAACTAGAGAAAAAATGTAGTGTAGATATTTCTAGATTATTCTTGTCAGAGACAGGTGGGTGGGTGGATAAGGGGGCGGAGCCTTAAATTAAATTTTTAACAGAATGAGTTCAGGTTGACAGCTCAATTGGCTATTTTCCAGGAAAAATAAGTTCAAGCACGGAGTAAAAGAGCAAAGCATTATGCCATAGTTGAGGTCAACTTTAAAAATTAGGTGGAAGTTTAATTAGATTTTTCTTTGCTTGTTAAGAAAACTGCGAAAAATTAATTGAGGTCAAGTTAGAGTTGTCTACGTCGGATTCGAATATTGGAGAGTTATTAGCTTTGCCATACTTGGCGAAATCCTGAAACATGTTTTTTAACGGTAGCTTGTTTTTTTTCTCACTATCAGATTTTATATAAGCAAACTGGAACCTGAAAATCGTATAGATTTATATCAAATCAGAAGAAAACATTTATTGTAAAAATCGCATTTATTTTGCAGATGGTTACCAGAAGATGTTGGACAGACTGACGCACAGACAGAGATACATTGATTAGTTCTGAAAAGGGAATCTGAAAAACATTTGTTTCGTTTCAGTCATTTTCGTGTCTTTGAAACTTTGGATTCAGAATTTTCAGAAATTCTAGCTTATTCTTCACATCCTTCTACAATATTGGATACCAACAACCGCCAAATGAAGAATCATGTTTCCAATTTCGTTGTGTATTTTTTCATATCAGTGTAAAAATTCAAATTTAAAAGTAGCATCATTTCTCGCATTGTATGTATCTTGACATTTTTTTCTATTGAATAAAAACATTGTGTGAAATTCAATATGATGTTTTAGGAGAGAGTGTGGGGAGTTGATTCCATGTCAAACACTGCTGACTAAATATTGAAATAACCCCCTCTATGTATAGGAAAAAATCTATAAGAATTTCATCCAGCCAGATTGTTTTTGAAAATGTTTTTTTGAACTTTTCCACTTCTATACTGACATTTTGACATCAATTACCGTAAACACTCTATTAGGATGTCAACTGAACCGTCAAAGTTGTGCCCATATATCTCATTTCCTGTAAAAGATATCAGAAAGTTGTCAACTGATAAAATGCTGGTGATATTTTGAAAAACATTTCACCAGTTGACAAAAATTTGATATCTTTGACGGGAACCAAGATAATTGAGGTAGAAGTACACCGGTAACAGTTTGCTAGATTCAAAATGGCGCCTGAAAATTTCCGAATTCGAAAAGGAAGAGCACTTTTATTGTTTCCCTTGAAAATTTGTTCCCAATAAGATTCCACAACAATAGGAGGTTCGAGCCATTTTTTCAGCACCCAAAAATCCACTACTTTTCATTGAAAATATCTGAAAACTCTGGGAGTACACAAGTCTAGAAAAATCTCTGGAAAAGTTTATGTTAAAGAAATAGTTTTGTTTTTCAGATTTCGTTTTTTTTTTCTTAAAAACACTTCACAATTACCCATTCTCTATTGCAAAAGCTATTCATTTGGTCCCAATGAACCCTTAATCTCTTTTTCCATTTCACCAAAATGGTCATTTTCCGGACACCCCTGTCCGCTTCCTTCACTTCTAAATCATTTTGGGGTTCACCACTAGAGACAAATGTATCTTTCAGCAGCAGCCACTCTCCCTCCAAAAATCCACACCATCTGTCCTCATCTTCTTCCGTATTCTGCCATTCTTCTCCCTTCTTCTTCTTTTCCTTCCTCACAAAGCGAGAGATAGGAGAATTAGACAGCTGCGCAGTTCTCTGGAGCGCATTTTCCTTCCCTAGTGTAGTCTATTATTTGTTTCTTTTTCTCTATTTGCCCTCCTGTCAACATCGATTATATCCGCTGCCTTCCTGTTCTTTTTTTTTCTAGTTGAAACAAGAAATAGAGAGATAATTATCACATAATTATCACAACTGACCACCTCACTTTCATTTAATTGGCCGTTCTGAAATGAAAAAGAACTGGTTTCTGCACCGTTTGTGTAAATTATTTATGTTATCAAATATTTGCTCTTTCTCTTGAGAAGAACAAAGAAGGTTCAATAGATAAGAAATGTTCCTTTTATGTTATTTTTTATATTTTTGGAATTTTATTTACTAGAAATTCTTAATTTAAGATAATTTATAATTTCAAAAGCTTTTCTCGAAATTAATCTGATTTTTTAACTAAAAATTAAACATTTAAATTAAAAATTAACACTTTTTAAAGTCGAAAATGAAAATTTGAATTTGATAACATTTTGAAAATTCAACTGTGGTTTGTGAATAAATTTGGATTTTCAGTATTTTTGCTAATGGCCGAACTTCGAACTTCTTGCTTAAATTATGTTGTTGTTTTTGAATTTTGCAATTTACCGTTTTTTTTTCTCAGCTTACCCAATTTCTCTTTTTTGAACTGTTCAGAATTTAAAAAAAAAACATCCTGAAACGTTAAATATTCCAGATCCCCTTCTCTCCCAAAATGGATCTCACAAGTGGTGGTGTCGGTCCCTCCACATCCACAGATGACGTCGCATCTCTTCTGGACAATTCAGACGACATGCAGTTGGTTCGACAGGTTTGTAATAAAGTTCGGCCCCAAACAGTACCGGACAAAACAACGAAGACTAATAGATTAGCCCCTTTTAACTTTGAGCCAATTTATGTCGTTTCCTGTCAAAGATATAAAACATTGTCAACTGATAAAATGTTTGTGATATTATGATAAACATTTTATTAGTTGACTACTTTTTGATATATTTTGAAAGACCCGAGATATACGAGGTCAATGTTGGCGGACGGTATTAGAGTGTTGGTGTATCCTAGTTTAATTTTTTCAGTGAAAAATAAGATACTTTGGAGCCCTGCTCAAAATTTTTCCATAATTCTGAAAATTTCAAATAATACTAATCAAAAATCAAGCTTTATTTTTGTGATTGACAACGTTTAGGCCGAATTCCGTTTTGTTGAGTTACACCGTTAGTAACCAGAAAGTGCCAAAAACTAGCAATGAAAAGAGTTGGTACACTTAAAAAGTCTCTTTACACTGCACGTTTTTCGGATTAGAAAGATTTTTGGATTCCAATTTTGCCATTAACTAATGTCCCATTCATTTTCCAGGCCGTCCTATTTGAGAATGTGGAACTCCTTGCGGACCTTTTCAAAGTGAATCCTTGGGTATGGAATCGAGTGGATCGACACGGAAGAACTCCTCTCATGTTAGCAGCACATAATGGAAAATTGAATAGTTTGAGAACGATTCTCATGTTGAGTCCTAGTGAGTTTTTTTTTTCGAAATTTCGAAGTGTACAAATTGTCCCTCGAAACTCAACCGGAATTGAAGGGCCTCGTGGTTCTGTTAACTTTGATCCAATTTTTCTCGATTCCTGTAAAAGATATCAAAAAAATTGTCAACTGATAAATTGTTCATCATAATATCTGTAATTTTTTGTCACATAGCATTCTTTTATATCTTTCGTAGGAGTCAGGAAAAACTGAAAATGTGTCGGATGTTGTCAGAAAGTTCGCTGAAAAAAATGTTTGGCTCATCATGAGATATTTAAAAAAATCTCAAAAAATATCCAAGAAATGTTAGGGGAGTGATTAGAAATAACTTTTGGGAGGTTAAATCTGAGATAAAAAGATTAGGGGGGAGTTGAGCCAAAAATATTTTTGAATGGTTGTTTTTGAGAAAAAATGTGATAACACCTGAAAATTGATGTTTATGGCTTTAAGAAAAAACCATTTTTCTCTGAAAATTTTCATCTAAAAACGCATTCTAAGATTTTCTGAATCGTTAGAAAAAAGGTGTTGGTTCTTGAAAAATTGCAAATTTCGCTTTTGAAAAAACCCAGATTAATCTGTAAATGACAAAAGAAACGAAAATAACTTATTTTTTGAAAATAATGTATTTTCCTGAAGGTTCTATTTTTCCATAAAAATACTAATTTTCCAGTTTTTCAGTTAATTTTATTGATTCCAATTTTTGAATTCCGGAAAAAATGTCAAAAACTGTTCAATCGTTTTGAAATTGAATTTTCAGAGAAAAAAGGTGGTAAACCGTAAACTACAATTGTTTTTCAATTCGGATATTTTCAGACACCGTATGCTTTGAGCTCAATTATCTCGATTCCTATCAAAGATATCAAAAATTTTACAACTAATAAAATATTGCTGATATTGTGACAAGAATTTTATCAGTTGACAGATTTTCAATATCTATTATAGAACCCGAGATAATTGAGCTCAAAGGTATGGTATCAGTTTATAGGAAAATTTTCAGCATTAACTGATTTTTAACTGATTTCTCAAACATCCCAAGAGGTTGTTTTGAACTGAAAACAAAACAATTTATTTTGGTAGTACTGTAGTTGTGCTGACAAAAAATTACTTACCCATATTTACAATTTTAAAAAAAACTAATTAACTTTTTTTCAGAATCGCTAAACCTAACCAACGAGCGTGGGAAAACCGCACTGCACATGGCAGCCGAGTCGGGAGAGATTTCAACGGTCATGGAGTTGGTGGAAATTGGTGAGTGGTTGAAATTTAAATATATGCAAGTTTGCTCTATTGTCAATCTGAAAAATAGGGATACAACATCTACCGTAAGACCTGTAATAGACGGGCTTTTTAAAGGTGGGGGGACAGGAGATTTTACGGGGGATTTTTGGGGCCAGGGTATGCATTCTACCGTAACGGTGTACAACGCTTAATGTCACTCTGCGTACAGCTGTCGCCCTCGCCTTTATGTATTCAATCGGGCAGCGGCTTTCTCTTTGCACGCGTAGCTCAGTCGGTAGCGGCGCCGCACTTTCATCACTCGCCTCGACAAGTTCAACTCCTCGAGGAGCATATTTGAACGGAATTTCGACAACATTATTTTTCTCATGTCCCCCCACCTTTAACTTTTAACTTTGAGCTCAATTATCTCGGTTCCTGTAGAAGATATCAAAACTTTGTCAACTGATAAAATGTTACTGATTTTATGATAAACATTTTGTCAGTTGATTACTTTTTGATATCAACACACAGGAGTTGAGATAAGTGAGCTCGAAGTGTGCAAGTATGGTCGTGACGCAATCAGCCGACACCGCGCGGCGCCGACCAACCCGCATACAGTTTAAGCTCAATTATCTGGGTTCCTCTGTGAGGTATTGAAATTCTGTAAACTGATAAAATGTTTTTCATTTTATGGCAAATATTTTATCAGTGGACCACTTTTTGATATCTTTTACAGCAATCAAGATATATGGGCTCTAACTAAATAGTGTGAAAGCCCTTCTATTAAAGGGTGTACGGTTGTACGGTGGTGTAAATAAGAGATCAAACTTCTAAAACTTGCTCCACTGCAAATCCTCAACCCAAAAAAATAATTTATCAATAGAGCGCACTTTCTTCCAGGCTCCGACCCGATGAAGTCCGATACCGAAGGTCATTGTGCATTGGAACTGGCTCAAATGGCTGGTCACAATGAGGTGGCTGCGAAGTTGATTGATGCGATACGTAAGACAATTTTGAGGGAAAAAACTCAATTGCGAATTTTTGAATTTTCAGAAAAAGAGAGCGAAGACCTAAACGATGCTCATATCATGCTAATAAGCGCATGTATATCAGGAAGCGCCGATGTGGTAAATGAGATTTTAAGGAAGAATATGGAGAAGTGCGTTTTTTAGAATTTATGGAATTTTCAGAAAAATGAAAAAAAAATTTAGAAAACAAAATCGAGAAATCATATTCAACGGGCGGACCGAAGAAGATGAGACGGCACTTTTGATGTGAGTTTTTTCCTTCGAAATTTTGAAAATTGAGATTTAATAGAACATTTTTTTGTGTATTTTGTCGGAAAAATATCTAGAAACTAGTGTAAAACGATCAAAAAATACCTGAAAATCCCAAAAAATCCCATCAAATCCAACTTTCTGGCCATTTTCCCAAAAATTGTCCGAATGGCGCAGTATGATTTTTTTCCAAAAACCTACCAATCTCAAGACCCGGGTTCGAACCCCGCTGGTGCAAATTTTTTTGCTGTTTTTTAGAACTTTTCATGCTTAAAACCCCGAAAAATATAAATTTTCAAACTAATTTTTATCATACTTGTAACGGGCCGGGCCGGGCTTTTTCTCGAATTTCGGAGGCCCGGTTCGGCAAGTTTTGTTTTGAACAACAAGTTTTGAAAATTTCAAAAAACACATAAGGGGGGACCCTTATGTGATTTTTTTCGATCAAAAAATTTTTTTCGAGTTTTTTTTTATTTTTTGATCAAACAGACAAACAATCCAAAACGCACAAAAAAATATAGAAAATTGTATTGAGAGCTCAAAATTCGGTTCAAAATGACAAATTTTTTGCTACCGGGCCTTCCGGGCCGGGCCTTGAAATTTTTCTCAGGCACGTCCCGGCCCGGGCCCGGAATTTTACAAGTATGATTTTTATGAGAAAAAAGAATCCCCCTAAGAAGTGGGCGGAGTCAGAGGGCGGAGCCTGAAATACAAGTTAAAGTTGTTTGTTTCAGCGCCTGCACCAACGGCCACATTGAAATCGTCCGGCATCTCCTTCAATTCGAAGAACATCTTCTGACCAGCCACACGACACGAGATACAGTAATCCATGCGGCAGTTTCGAGTCAGAATGTGGAAGTGTTGCAGTTGTGTTTAGAGGTTAGTAGGTTCATTTTACAAATGGAGATCAAAAACAAAATAGTACAAATAAGGTCTTATATAAGGCACAACTAGAAAATGTTAAAAATATAAAAAATAAGTAATTTAACGGGATGAGTCTTCTGGAGGGAATCGAACATTCTGATAACTGGTGGTTCTTGGAGACGGTTCTGGTCCCGTTGGCGGTCTTGGAGACTGAGATCTGCTTCTCGGCGACCCCTTGACATTTCGAGTCTCTCCAAATCGAATTCCAGCACGAGAAGAGCTGACACGTGGCAAACGACGATTGTAGACGAAGCTGGATTGACGAGGACTCGTGGGAAGAAGATTGTTTCGCGGGAAGAGTGGAATCTCGTTTTGCACCAGCTCCAGGGTGTGCTCTGGAAGGAATTTGGAATTTTTGACAGTCAAAAATGTTGTCCCCGTACCTCTTCTCATCTTCAACTTTATACTCCTCATCTTCAGAGTATCTTGTGCGGTAGGCTCGTGAGCCGGCTCCTCTTCATTCCAGTTCACTAAATAGGTGATCGTTTCGTCGAATAGCTCATCGAGCGCCTGGTTTTCGTCTTTTGGATTCGGCGCGTTTTGTCGACAGTATTCGAGCTGAAAATCAGTTTTTAGAAGTACCGTAAAACCTGTATTAGAAGGACCGGCCCTTTTATTGTTCCAAGGTACCCCCCCCCCGGAGGGCCCTTCTATTACAGGGGACTCTTCTGTTTTTCCAATCCCTCTCGGAGGGCCCTTGTATTAAAGAGGCCCTTCTAATACAGTTTTTACGGTATCAAAAGTTCGTCAACTGATAAAACGTTTTTCATTATGTCATCAACAACATTCTATCAATTGACGCATTTTTGATATCTTGCATGGGAATTGAGATAATTGAGCTCGAAGAGGTGCCCTTCTATTGGAGGTTTTGAATAAAAATCTTACCAAAAGCTTTCGATTTATGGAAATCAGTTTATGGATTGGCGGAGCGTTACACGGATTCTGCACGAAGATATTCAGAAGACCGACGGCTTCAAGACAGACAGTTTTGTGAATGCTTTGAAGATGCAAAAATACATATTTTATGAGACTAGGATCGGCCATCCATTGACGACGGACTTCAGCCATGTATCGATTCGAAAATATATCTCGAACGAATCGCAAAGATTTGGTTTGAATAAAAAAGTTGTTCGCTGCGATGAGCCAGTGGAAACTTTGGGAGAATCGACTCAGGTTGTTATAGAAGAAATATTGAGAAGCTTCGTGATTCTGGGAGAAGATTATCTGGAAAAAATAAGAGTTCTTAATAAATTCTTTGAATCCCCCTCCCTTCCCAAACCTACCTCAAATGTTTCAAAAATCTCCGCCAAAATATGGAATCCTCTATAAGTATGAGTGTTGAACAGTCGATCAAAAATCGCCCAGACGCAACCTTCGAACTTCTGCTTCACCTCATTTGAATCTGTTCCTTTGTCTTTTAACATGAACATCAGACACGCGTCGTCTTCGGCGAATATTCGGATGATGTCATTGTACAGACCGATACTGTCCGAGCCGGCATAACCTTCGTGGACGATGTGGAGCATTATGAAGCGACATTCGTAGAGGACGTCCTGGAATTTTTGGCTGGGACGGGCTTGTCTTGGATTGGGTACGAGAGAACCTTCGGCGTCAGCTAGAAAATCGTTTGATGTCCATGTTCGGATGAAGATTAGAAGATCGCGGATTTTCTGTGAAAAAAACTTTTTTCGGTAAAATATGGGGTTGAAGGATCTGGGGGTCCTAGCCATCTTATAATTTAAACTTAAACGATTTTTTCGGTTAAAAATGACCCGATTCGGATGGAAACCGGCAATATATGAATTTTCAACATTGCTCAGCACTAATTTTTTGGCCAAACCAACTCATTTTCGGGTCAAAAGAGGCAAAACTTCTCCGATTGCTCAGCCCTTTATGTAATTTTTTATAAAAAATGGAGCATATTTGAGCATTTTTGGATGGAAATGCCTAAATTTTTGTGATTTGGGTCATTTCGACTCGAATTTCCGAGAGAGAAAAAAAAAATGCTTCGATTTTTGCAAAATCTTTAAAGGAGGCGAGACAGCAAAAATTTCGGGGGACAGTTCGGGGGACGAAATCGCGCCGCGCTTATGTAGACCATCGGTCGTCAGGCGCCTTCGCGCCCCCGTAGCTCAGCCGGTAGCGGCGCTCTACCCCTGAGCTGCCTGTCATGAGTTCAACACCTCATGGGGGTTCTCTATGCAAAATATCAGGAAAACTTTTTTTTGGTGTCTGGCCTCCTTTAAACCTTTTTAGGGTTTTCAGCTATTTTCGAAAAAATCTTTTTCGATTTTTCCAAATTTTTTGTCTGAAATTTGATGGAAGATTACTGTAGACTACTGTAGAAAATCTTGTAGTTTGTAGTTTTTATCTGCATTTTGACGTGATTGTGTTGGCAAACAACTACAAAAGAAAATTAGGTTTCTACCGTAATCTACAGTAATCAAATACCGTTCCATAAAATTTCAGACAAAAAAATCGGAAAAATCGAACAAGAATCTTTGTTTAGAGCTAATTTCATAGCTACTGGGAGTCAAACTTTGTAGTTTGAATTCGAAATTGAATGAGTTTTTGTTCAAAAATCTCAAAACTCACCCTCTTAGTTTCCACCTGAACTCCATCAAAAACCATCAACAAATTCTTGACAACACCCGGATGATTCAAAAACTCCTCTGCCAATTCATACTTTTTCTGTGGTGCCGTCGCGTGTGTCACACTGAAAACACTCTCCCAAATCACATCGATTTGTTTCGAAATTTCGGTCAATGGAAATCTTTCGTTGCGGTCTTTCAGCACTTCGAACACTTTTTCCAGTTTTTTGACCGCTTGCTCCGCCGTCTCTCCTACAGCGTTGATCATTGGATTCGCGATTTGGGTTCGTCGTCGAAGGCACAACATTTTCTGGAAAACATTCATTTCTAGATACTGTAATCATTCTAATAAAAGGCATACTAGAATTTTGAGCTCAATCATTGGGGCTTCTTCGAAAGATATTGAACTTTTATCAAGTGATAAATTGATTATCATAATGCCACCAATACTTTATCAGTGGACAATTTGTCCATATCTTTGACAGCTACAGAGACAAAATGCCTCAAAATTAAAATTAAAGGGCTCTTCTACTACAGGTTTTCAAGTACTTTTCTGAAATTTCTAGCCACAACCTTATTCACTTTTTTTTCCAGAGATTCCCCCAACTCATCGCCGCTACGAACAACGAAGGATCCACTTGCTTACACTGGGCCGCCCGTTGTGGATCGTCTGAATGCGTTTCTACGTAATACAACAATAATAAGCTCAAAAAAAGGCCGAATTTTCAGAATTCTCAACTTCCCATTCCCATCAGAATATTTGATGGAAATCGATACCGTTGGTGCTCCAGCCTACAAGCTTGCCCTAGATGTGAACGAGGTGGATGGAGAGTGTCGAACTGCAATGTATCTGGCAGTGGCCGAGGGACATTTAGAAGTCGTTCAGGCTATGACGGAGGTACACATCCTTATAAGGGTACACTAGGACGCCAAAATCAAATTAATTCTTTTCAGTTCAAATGCACGTCCATAGACGGCAAACGCCGTTGCCCCTTCCAACTCGACGTCTACTGTACACGTGGCAGAACTCCATTCATGTTGGCTGCCTTCAACCACAATCTTCCACTAATGACTCTTCTCCTAGACGCTGGAGCTGATATCAACCTCCCATTAGCCGTCCTAGATACAGAGTATAGTGTAGAAGAAGGACGATGTATCGGATCTGGTGCACTGGTTGAAGCCGTGCGATCCGATGGATTGCATATAGTTCATTTCCTTTTGGATCGTGGAGCCCTCGACACAGACAACAAAGCCTTAAGGCTGGCTGCTCAGGGGAAGAACGAGAAGCTGATTCGAGTGTTTCTGGTTCGCTTGGTTTTCGCTGACCCAGAATATAAAATCAACAAGAAGAACATCGATGTGGGTCAGATTCAAGTAGGCCAAAGTCTGCTCCCAAGCAGTCTATGCCCCTCAAAAGCAGCTCAGCTAAACTGGAATTCCGCGAATTTGGAGAACCTCCAATCGGATTGGTTTGTGGCTGCCGCCCTTCACGTTAATCCACGCCTCCGAACTACAAGGCTATCATTGGCAGCTATCACCCGAGTGGATCTATCAGACAATCGGCTCTCTACATTTCCAAGTATCCTATTTCAAATGCCATCACTTCGATCTCTAAATCTAGCTGACAACAGCATACGAAGTATCGAGATTCCAACCTATTACATTAGTTCAACATCGCTAGAAATTCTAAATCTGAAGAATAATCAGCTGGAGTGTCTAACTATTCAATTTCTATCATCCTTGCCACAACTACAACACTTGGATGTTTCAAAAAATGAACTCAGTCAACTACCAGAGTATATTTGGTTGTGTCCAGCGTTGAAAGAGCTGAATGCCTCCCATAATCGCTTGAGCACACTTCCAATGGTCGCAAGGACGTCTAGAGGAGAACGACCACGTCTTCAGAGTAACAATACCCAGTCTCCATCCCAAGAGAACAATCCAATCGTTGTCGACGACCCTCCAAACGTCACCACCAACCCACTCCGACGGCAGAATGTCTGGCAAGCCAGTATAAACCTCTCCAAAGTGGACGATGACTCATTATTCCCAGATTTCCCGGTCACTTCAAGCAACACCCTCACCACTATCAATCTCTCATTCAACAAGTTTCACACCTTCCCATTCTGCCTAGCTTGCACCTGCCCACGTCTTCTGATCCTCAACATGTCCAACAACTCAATGACCTCCTTACCACCAATGGCTTGCGTGCCTGCTCACTTGAGGACTCTGGATCTCTCCTACAACAAAATTCAGGAGAGCTTCATCGAAGCCACGCCTCTTCACGTCGTCTGTCACGCTGTCCCGCCAACAACTGCCAATGGATCCATGCTACCGAAGCGAAGAAATTCACCAGCTCGTCAGCACAGAAGTCGTTCGAAATCTGCAGTTCGATCTCAACGAAGTCTAAGTGTCTCCAGACATCAAGCATTGGTAGATCCACAAAAAGAAGAGGAGTGTGTCCATAAGAGACACGATTCGCTAGAGTGGTTGAAGACGTTACAACTAGCTGGAAATCGTCTGAGGGCTATTACCGTATCCAATGCCACCAAAGTCCTTCTTCCCCAGTTGAATGTGTTGGATTTAAGTGATAACAAGTTGCTCCAAGCTTCCCCAGATATTGCAAAACTATCCCTACTCTCAATGCTCAACCTATCCGGAAACACTGCCATCAAAGAGCTCCCACCGGATTACGGTATGCTCTCACGGCTCTGGAGTCTCTCCTTGAAGGGGTGCTCATTAAAAGAGCCATTAGAGTCAATGGTCAATGTGGAGAACTGCAAAACTGTTGAAATCGTGGCGTATTTGAAGACAATTCTGGAAGAATCCAAAACCTATCATCACTTGAGGATAATGATTCTGGGAGGAGATTCAGTTGGGAAGTCGACAATTTGGGAGGCGTTGAGTAAGGAAGCTGTGCAGAAACGGCAACCGATTCAATCAGAAACTGGAGTTATCAGACAAGCAGAGTGGAAATTCGAATCAAGACGAGTAAAAGGGGATAAGAATTTGGGACCCGTTGGATTCTCGGTTATCGATTTTGGAGGTCAACGTGAATACCACTCGACGCATCAGTACTTTCTCAGCAAGCGTTCCCTGAACCTAGTCCTTTGGAAAATCACAGATGGAGATGAAGCACTTGCTCAGCTCGACACCTGGCTTATCAATATCCATGCAAGGGCTCCAAACTCTACAGTAATCCTAGTAGGAACCAATTTGGATCAAGTAGCATCGAATAGCCCAAAGTTTGGACCCGGATTCGTGGATATAATGGAACAGAAAGTTAGGAGTCGGTACATGGTAGCAGATGCTGATAAGTCTGGATTGCCACGTGTCGTTGATGTGATTCTGATTAATTCAACGGCTCGGAGTGATGTGAAGGCGTTACTGAATACAATTTATCGGACGGCATGGGAGGTGAGAATCGGGAAGGAGAGAGCCATGGAGCAACAAATTCCATCGTCCTATGTGGCATTGATGAAAGTGACCAAGGAATTGGCAGCTGAGTTTCGGAAGGAAGGACAGCCAGCGGTGATGACAGTGGATGCGTATAAGGAAAGAGTCAGGAAGAGGATGATGAGCAAGTACGGTAGACCATTCAGGTGAGTCTCACAACTACTGTAACTTATATTTCCGGATTTATTATCGTCAATTTTTTCGCAAATGAATA
>NC_013489.2:11470684-11481332 GCF_000004555.2 Caenorhabditis briggsae | reverse complement strand
AAACGAATAGATCTTTACATGGTGGCCTAACTTTTGCAAGTTGGATTTCTAGGCCACCACGTCAAAATGGCCTAGGAAATACACTAGACCAGGTCATTTCTAGGCCATTGGTGGCCTAGAAAACCCAACTTGAAAAAGTAAGGCCACCATGTCAAAACGTTTTCGTTTAATGTCGAAATATTTCTCGAAACCGTGCCAAAGGGATACATTGGTTGTAACTAAGAAAAGTTTTTTTCAGAGACGACATCGAATTCTACGGAGCTTGCACTTTTCTTCATGACTGCGGAGAGCTCGTGCGATTCGAGGATGCCACACTTCGCGATTTGATCTTCGTGGATCCTCTCTGGCTCGCCGAGTTCCTAACCTCCATTGTGATCCTTAGAAGCCCCAATCTACCAGCCGGACTCTTATCAACAGACGCCATTAACCCACTAACCCGATCTTTCAAAACTGGAGCCCTCGCCATGCTCAAAACCCAACTTCTGGATCTTCTTCACAAGTTCGAATTGGCTCTGGCTACACAACCCCGGCAACTTCTGATCCCGAGTCTTCTCCCAGACGAATACAGACTCCGTTCAGACTTCTTGACGTCTGCAGTGAAAATTCGAATGAAAATGACGCAGTGGAACGTTCGGTGTCCAAGTCCGGCGGGGTCTCCGGCGAAGTCACCATTGCGAAGGACATCACCAACTCAGGCTAACGATGCAGAAGACGTCATGCTTCATTTCACCTACGACGATGATCAGTTGCTTCGAAGGATCTATGCATTGGCTTATATTCCATCAGGATTCTGGAGTCGTCTAGTGACGCGGATCATGGGAGACAAGAATGTATGTGCTGCCATTGAGAGTATCTTCATGACCACTAGTGCCGATAGAGCAAAGATAGCGGACATCGCGACGAAGCACGCTAAAGCAGAATGGGTTGTATGGCAGACAGGGATTGAGTTGCACGTCAAAGGACACTCTCTGTTCACTTTGAAACAGTTTTTGCCGCTAGCGGAGGTAAGCAGAAAATATCTAGAAGGTTCTTTGACCTCTTTGAATTTCAGATCCGCGACATCGACTACAGTAACCTAGACATGCGAGCAAAGGATGAGCAAAAGCGGTGGCGAACTTGGAATCAACCGGCACATCGTCCGATTTTTGAGATGGTCGTCAACTCGCTGAGCATCTCGACCGCATCTCAACACGGTCGTAAGCTATCAATGAAAACCGACGTAGAGGGTAGAAGCCGTTTATTGGCGCTGATATCAGATTTATTGGACACGTTACTCGAGGACTGGTAAGCTTTTAAAATCAAGAAAAAGTTAAAGGTTTGGAGGCTGACGTCTTCTAATGGGTCGAAGTTCCCAGACGAGTTTCAGCCATATTGAAGGCGTGAACAATGGGGATGTTTGTCTGGAAATTTTTTGACAATCTAAGAGGGATTACCGTCTTCTGAACCCTTACCAGAAGCTTGAGCGAACGCTCTTTGACAGATGCGTGAAGCTCGACAGGTTCCTCGTCGTCACTATCATCAGAATCGTCATGTTCGACTTGAGCCAAAAGCTCCTCGTACGTCTTCTTCTTCAGCTGAATCGCTGGTTGACGACCGTACGCTTTTTTGTAGTCGAATGGGATGTTCAATTTCTCAGCAACAATTTTCGCATAATCGAAAACTTTCGGAGCATCTTCCGTCTCATTCATCTGGAGTAGAACTTTCAGAATTGACAAATCTGGAGACCACTCACAGTTGTTTGATGTACTGGTTCCTCCATCTTTTTTTTCCAGGAGAGGAGCAGAAAGAAAAACTACTGATATCTGATTAGACACGTCTCTCCCTATCAGCTGACAGAAAAAGACTTTCAAAACGCCAATGATTCTCGGTCGAGTTCACGGAATTTGAATTGAATCTTTCAGGTATCCTGCTCTGGGAACTCGCTTTGTGCATAGTTCGGAAGGCGACCTACTGGTATCCAGATACGTTTTATGTCCACAGTGTGTGAGAGACACAGAGAGAAGTGCTTCAAGAAGCCACGTGTCATCGGCAGCATCTCATAGGCGGTCTCAGGATGATGGAGAGATTCCAGGGAATAGGTGAGCAGGGTGCTCCACAGAGCAGCGTCTTAGACTCACAAGAGCTTCAGACTGAGCTTCAGACATATCTCAATAACTTCATTTTTTAGCACGTCTCATATGAAAGGTTCTCGAACGACAGGAGACATCTCGAAATGCCGTCCCGGCGTTGTCCATTGCTTTGTAATCGAAGAATGTATGCTGGCTGGCCGCGAATACAATTGGGTTGAATGCCCATCTCATGGAGGTCTTCATATGAGAGAACTCGCACCGGATACCGTATTCGCTGACATTGAAAACGCTCTAACCATCCACGTGGATCAGCTGAAACGAAGTCGAATGCTAGGAAGAGGAGCGTTCGGATTCGTGTTCCGTGCTACAGTAAGACAACCAAATGGAGAACTCTGCGAGGTTGCTCAGAAAATGCTGGAGCCAGTGGATCCGGGACCAGGAGGACGGCCATCAGCACTAGCTGCTTATAAAGCGGCCGCTGATAAATGGAAGAGGGATAGTATGGAATTTGCATGTCGAGCATACTGTACCTCGAGACAAGAGCTCAGTTTGTTGAGCCGGATGAAACACCCAAATGTGATAGGATTAGTAGGAGTCTGCACCTTCCCATTGTCTTTGGTAGTGGAGCTGGCACCCCTTGGAGCTTTGAACCAACTTCTTGGATCTCATAGAAAAGCTGGAACCAAACTATCGCTAGGTGTAATCAAGGAGTCAGCTGTGCAAGTGGCTCGAGCCCTGGAATACCTTCATTCAGCTCATATTATATACAGAGATCTCAAGTCGGAAAATGTGCTCGGTTGGAGATTCCCAGCACCATTCAGCCCTCAAAATGATGTTTTGTTGAAGCTAGGAGACTATGGAATCTCAAGAAGTGTTCTTCCATCCGGTGGAGCTAAGGGATTCGGAGGAACAGAAGGATTCATGGCTCCAGAGATTGTCAGATTCAATGGAGAGGAAGAGTATACACAGAAGGTTGATTGCTTCTCGTTTGGAATGTTTCTTTACGAATTGCTGACTCTTAAGTTCCCATTCGAGGGAGAGGAACATGTCAAAGAGAGAATGCTAGATGGAGCCCGCCCGGTGCTTCTTCCCCATGAGCTCTTGCTCCCCACCCCGATGTTAGACCTTCTGGTACACTGCTGGTCGGCTCATCCCGAATCCCGCCCGTCGTCTTCTCAACTAGTCGGATTCTGTGCTGCTCCAGAATTCACGCATCTTCTAGACGTTTGTGAACTTGGAGAAGCGCTCCCGCCAAGTCAACTAATGGCAGTTCCGATAACTGATGAGATAGATGATCCGGATGATTTTGAAGCGCAGTTATGGCTCAGCGGAAGAGAAATGGTTGTCATGGGATGCACACAATATGGATTCGTCGACCAGAAATCGATTGAATTGCCACATCGATCGAAATATGTCAGCAAAATTCGTGATTCTGTGTGGTCTTGCGACGAGTGTGGACAAGTTACGGTTTATGGAATATCTCTACACGAAACTGGCCATCTACAGCTACCTTCTCTCAATGGGACACTGGTAAATTCTTTCTAGCTCGGCTTTTTTTTATTTTTAAAAATTTCAGATTCGCGCTCCCGAACTTATTAGCAACGATGTGCTGGTGCTAATTTCTGAGAAACAAATCGTGCTACTGAGACTATCCGAAACGAATTCGGTGAGTTTTTTTTTCTCTAAAAATTTGAAAAAAATACCTGAATTGTCGGCCAAAACCCAGTCGCCGATCCTCCTTCCAGTTTCTGAAAAAAGAAAATTAAAAAAAATAAATCGAAAATTCGGAAAAGGGACGATTTTCACAGGAAAAAAAACATTTAAAAAAGGAAAAAACCACAAAAAAATTTTGACCGAAAATTCTACAGCAATCTTTTAAAGGAACATTATCCGAGGGTGTTTAGAGTTTCGACACGAAATTAATTTTTTGTGAAAAAAAACGAATTTGTATAAATTTTTTTGAGCAGCATTTGACCGAGAAATTCCGAAAAATTACAAAATTCAAACTTGCAATTTAAAAAACGTATTTTTCAAGCTAATTAGGCTCGTTTTTCATAGTTTTTGAAGAAAAATATCCTTAATTCCATGACAAAATTCGACTAAACATGCTACCGTAACCTTTCAAAGGAACATTATTCAAAGATGTGTGAGGTTTGACACGATATCAGTTTTATTACAAAAAAAGAACTTTCAAAAGGTTTTTTTGTGAAGAATTCGACCGAAAAAATTACTAACATTGAATAAAACATATAAAATCAGAATTTTCGCTATTTTCTAGCTAAAAATGATTCAAATCAATAAATTCTTATAAAATGCGAAAAAAACCATATTTTCAAAATAATTTTACAAAACGAGAGGAAAATGATGGAAACGTAATTTTTCAGGTATCTCATCTCGGAACCTTCGACTCTCCTTATGAAATCCACACATCCACATTCCTCGACAACGGATCAACACGGCAAATCTGGACAGGCCACTCAGAAGGACGCATTTCCATTCACCACTTGGCCTCCAATGACACCTTCAGCTTCTCGTCAAGTCTCTATCTCCCCGACGACAAGTCGGTAGTTAGACAGCTAGTAGGCTCAAAAGATGCTCAAAAAGTGTGGATTTCCTTAGAAAAGAGCTCAAAAATCCAAATGGTGGAGGTAGAAAAACGACAAGTCACCGGCTCGCTAGATATACGAAAAGTGATGCCTGGAAGTGAAACAATTCATACAATCGACATGGAAATGGCTAGTCAGAACCATGTAACATATCTAGGGCTTCTAGAAAGAAACAATGGAGATCAATTGTATATTGGAACGTCGAAAGGGTTGCTGGTGATTGCTCATGCCGCGACAGTAAGATTTTTATTTAATAAATCTAATTGAGAATTCATTTTTCAGCTCCAACCGTTGTCTGCATGCCGTCCGTTTGAAGGAGACATTACATCAATATGTATTCTAGAAGAACCTTCTAGAGAAGAAGAAAGTATACGTGGCAAAGCGACGACGTTGAGTACGGCGTCGTCGGAAAGCGGGTTGGGATGGGTGCGCGAGAGAGTTAGTGAAACTGTTGATCGGTGAGTATTTCAGAAAACTGTATTTAATCGCGCCGTAGGTGCGGCAAACAGATGACTGTTTTTTTTTCAAAATAAAAATTTTATTTTCTAAAAGTCTTTTTTCAGTTTCCGCTCGAGCTCAGCCACGGTCGAAACCCAAGGAGCCGCGCTTCTTGTGTGCGTTGGCCGCCAATTTCGAAGTCTGTCCCATCGCTTCGTCTCTGAACAAAAACTCGCCGACGTCTACTCCATCGCAGTATGGCGTACGGAAGAATGGGCACTGTGATAATAATTTTTTTTGTCTTTCTTGTTTTTTTTTGTTGCTTCTGATCTCCAATAACTTTCCAAATTCCAAAAAAACGGCATTTTCCCCTTATTTTCTAGTCTTTGTTCTATTTCTATGCTATTCTTGTTCAGACAGGTTTCTTTTTTTCATTCTCTCGCCTCTTTGTTTATCGCATTTTCCAATAAATATGGACCATGGAAACCGTTCAAATTCAGTGAAATTCAACTTGATTTATGTCTCCAGCGGCGATGAACTTTGCGACCGAGATTTTAATTAAAGGCGCATGAACGAAAACAGCGAAAGTTTTTAGAAAACATTCATGCGCCTTCGATACAGTATCTCGCAATTAACTCACTCTGATAATTTTTTTTGGCTGTTTTTCCAGTTTATAAGGAAATCCATCTGGGAAATATTAAAAAAGCCGACGAGGCCGAACATTTCTTTAAAGGCGCATGGTCGGAGCTGAAGCCAAAACAGCTACGGCTTTTACAAATAAGTTCGTGCGCCATTGATACAGTAGCTCGCAATTATTTTATTTTGACCCCTTTTCGACTGTTTTTCTAATTTATGAGGAAATTAAGCTGATTATTCATAGGAATCTAAATAATTCAATTGAGAATAAGCAAAAACCTGAGGAAAAAAGGCGAAAATTAAATAATTCCGAAATACTGTATAAAAGGCGCATGAAGGTATTTATAAAAACCGTAGCCGTTTCCTCCTCAGGAACATACAGTATCAAAGGCGCATGCAATTATCCAAAATTTGGACTTTTTTTCCTACAGGACCGACAATGTATCTTTAAATTGTGTTTTTTCGATCGCAAGGTTCATCGCCACTGGACAAGAGTAATAGCATGGAAGAGAAGAGCACCCGATGGCCGAACAATTGAAAAACCTAGTCCGCGAGAGCCGCACACCACCGCCATCCCCCAATATTTGACAAGTAAATGTCTTGTACGATAACCGTTAATAAATATTTGTTTAATCTTCAAAGAATTTGATAATTTTTAAATAAAAATACAGCTGAATGACCTCTAAATAGTTGAAAAACAAAAAGATTCACACTACGGTTTTCCTCACATAGCCTTGGGAAATGGTCCCAAGTTTCAGAAACAGAGTTCAGATTTTTTTTTTGGTTCCTCTAAATTTAATATAATCCGGATCTAATTTTCAATAAATTCTCCACAAATGTTACTTTTCATATTTTTTCTTTTTCTTTTTTTTCTCCCTTTTCCCTTTTTTCCGTCACCTCCAAAAATCGATATGCCATCTGTGTTACACCATTGGCAGACGTTCTTAAAGAAAAGTTCGCGCATGGAAAAAGGGTTGGAAAGACGTTGAGAAAGAGATGGATAGTAAGACAATTTCTGGCTTTGTGTATCAGGATTACTGTAGGACTAATGTAGCATCTTGAAATCGTTGTTTTGTTTCTTCTTTTCTAAAAAATTGGTTATTGTTTTTTTGTTGTCATTTTAATCCTTGGTTCTTGCTCACTTTAATTTCCCCAAAATCTAGATTTTCATAAATTTTGTATTCCTGTGCCCAGACTACTGTAGCTGCATTTTTACTCTGTTAATATTTATTAAGAATCTTCCTCCACTATTCTTTTCGATTTCTCATACTACATATTTATCAATATGTCTCCCACTACTTCTTTATGATTCCCTCTTTTATAAATATACAGTACTGGCCAAAAAGGTATTCGCAAATAGTTTTTCGAGCATAACTTTTCTGAAACTTAAGGGATCGATCTGATATTTTAAGACAAAGTTTAAAACGGTAAAAGAAACTGATTCAACAACAAGAGTAGTCAAAATTTCAAAAAATTGAAAAAAAATCGAAAAATTCATGAAAATTGCAAAAAACCGGTAAATGGAACTTTGACTTCTGAGATCTAGGATAGACCGGTAAACGAAAAATAATAATAGAAAATGAATAAAATAGCTTTAGTACTTCGTTGGGAAGCCTTTGGCGTCGATTACCGTTTGACATCTTCTTGGCATCGAGTCGAGAAGGGTGTCGATGACAGACATCGGGATGGCCTGCCAGACATCTTGGAGTTGGTCGAACTTCTGGTTGGCATTCGAGGCACGAACCCCTCTAAGCTGTCTCTCGACATGCTCCCAGAGGTGTTCGATCGGATTCAAGTCCGGAGATTGACTTGGCCAGTCCAGAAGATCCACGTGGCGGCGTCGGAACCACTCCTTGATGTGCTTCGAGGTGTGCTTCGGGTCGTTATCCTGTTGGAAAACGAACGCCCGGCCCACAGTAGACCTTGCCCAGGGTCTCATTGTGTTCTCCAAGATGTCTTCATACACAAAGCGATCCATGATGCTTGTAATTCTTCTCAGCGGGCCGATTGAAGTCCCAGAGAAGCAGCCCCAGACCATCACCGATCCACCTCCATGCTTGACGGTTTGGAGCTGGTAGCTGGGATCGAACCGACATCCAACCGGACGGCGAATCCACTTGATACCGTCAGTACCGAACAGATTGAACTTGGATTCGTCGCTGAACACGTGATTAGCCCAATCCTGACGTCCCCAGTGGAGATGAGCTCTGGCCCATGCTACGCGGGCGATTCTGTTCTTCTTGCTGATCGATGGTTTCTTAGCTGGCCGTCGTCCATGGAGTCCAGCATCTTGAAGACGTCTTCTGACGGTTCTCAGGGATGGTGTGACTTCATTTGGAGTCTTCACGACCATCTGAATGTCCGTAGAACTCCTCTGGGGATCCTCTCTTGAAACTCGGACGATGTTCCGATCCATGTTCTTCGACGTGATACGCGGTCTTCCAGGCGATTTTCGCTCCACCAAGGCTCCCTAAACATTTTTTTCCATAACTATACTATTTTTGAATATTACCTCATCCCGAAACTGCTTCAAGATCTTCTCGATGGCACGTTTAGTAACATTGAACTGCTGCGCCAAGAGGTCCTTGGAACATCCACTTCTGAAGCCGATGACGATGGCTTTACGGATGTCCTGAGAGATGTTTTTTTTTTCCGAGGGGTCTGGCCATGTCTGTAAACAGTTTTAAATACATAGGAGCCAAAACCAACATTCTTAGAAACCATAATATCCAAAAATATAAAAATATGAAAAAATTGAAAAAAACAAAAAATTTCTGAAAATGATGCAATTTCCTTGTACGCAATTTGTCGTCACCGTGTACGACATGCACAGTAAAATTTTCAGATCGATCCCTTAAGTTTCAGCAAAGTTACTCTCAAAAAACCGTTTGCGAATACCTTTTTGGCCAGTACTGTAAATGTTTATTCTCCGTGGAGCGCGATTGCACACTTTTCTCTGGAGAGGTATACCGTACCTGACATCCGCTTGGATGCCACAAAATTTGTTTTTAGGATTCGTAATTTCTCAAATTTCTGAAAAGAAAAACATTTTGAAAAAAAACGCATTTCTTAAAAATGTGGTCTCTATTCAATTTTTCCCCAATTGGAAGGAACCTGGCTCCGTCTTCGATACGTTTCTTATTTCTTGAAAGTTATATTCCCTCGGGTTACTGTAGGACTACTGTAATAGCTTTTCATGTTTTTATCTCCTCTTTCTTTCTTCCATTACTGAATTTTTCTCTAATTGAAGTCTACGTCAACTTTGAGCTCAATTATCTCGGTTCCTGCAAAAGATATCAAAAAGTTTCAACTGATAAAATGTTTATCATAATATCACTAGTATTTTATTAGTTGACGAGTTTTTGATATCGTTCACATGAATCGAGATGAGTGAATTTAAAGTGGACGGTTTGGGTGCACTGAACGCTGAAGTCTTGAGTTTAATGATCACTGTATTTTTCTATTCCATTAAAAAGTATCTCAACATTTTTCATTTTTCATCTTTCAGAAAAACTCCAAAATGGCGGCCCCAAGAAGAAATTTCGCCATAATCTACGAAATCAAAAATGTGAAAAAACTGCCAAAGACAAATTTTTCTGTCGGTCAGAATTACTGGTTCTATGGACTCAAATGGTAAGAAGAACCACCCAAAAAACAGTTCAAATCAATTCGTATTTTAGGAGAATTTCACTTATGAGAAATGAACAAGATGTGACTATCAACCTATTATGTGACGAAGAAAAAACGCTCCAATCACATATAGGCTGGAATGTGGATGTGTGCATGGAAGTGGTTTTGGCATCTAAATATCCGTGCAAAACTCTTCGTGCCACTACCCAACATCATCGATTCACTGGTGGCGATAGAATTTACAAATGTGAAAACATAGCTAAATGGTCTGACTTGAATAATGTTTTCAAAGGATTTTTAGAGAGAGACACTCTCAGAATTGAGCTCAACGTTCAGATCACACACATGGGCGGTTTACGGAGAATTATGAAAAATTTTGATGAATCAAATAGAGAGTTTTCTGATGTTGAATTGCTGGCGGACGGTCAAAGATTCTTTGTGAGCAAATTGGTGAGTATTAGGGGTTCGGAGTGCCTAAAACCTGCTATAGAAGAGCCTTAAACTTTGAACTTTGAGCAAATAATTCACGCCTTCTGTCAAAGATAAAAAAGAGTTGTTAATTGGTACTTTGCTTTGAGCTCAATTATCTCAGCACCTATAAGAGATATCCGAAAGTGACTAACTGACAACATGTTTATCATAATATTATCAACATTTAATCAGTTGACAAAATTTTGATATCTCTCATAAAAACCGAGATAATTGAGCCTAAAGTGAACGTATACGGTGGGCTTTATTAGAACACATATGGTAATTAACTTTGAGCTCGACTCACTCAATTTACAGTTAACAACAGTTTGCAAATTACAAAAATGTTGGTTGCGTTATGACAAGGATTTTATCAATTGATACTTTTCGATATCTTTTGAATGAACAGAGATAATTGAGCTCAAAGGCATTCACTAGAGAATTTATGGTATTCCTGTTAAGCTTCAAAAGTTTCAGTAAAAACTCGCATAAAATGCCCTCAAACCGTCAACTTTGGACAAATAATTCGGAGGGTACAAACATTTAGGGGTCATTGGGGTCATAAGAAATATCAAGAAGTGTGTCAACTGATAAAACGTTGGTGATTTTATGATAAACAATTTATCAGTTGACAAATTTTTTATATCTTTTGAAGGAACCGAGATATTTGAGCTGAAGCGCATACATGAATGGCAGGCTTCTATTAGATCATTTACGATGAAAATGAGCAATTTAAAGGCTCACCATGACAACCCATGTGAATCTGTGTATGTTGTTCCTCCGTCACTTTGCATTAAAACC
>NC_013489.2:11448322-11470151 GCF_000004555.2 Caenorhabditis briggsae | reverse complement strand
ATTTAGGGGTCATTGGGGTACAAAGCAATTTAGGTGTACAAAATCATCAATTCGAGGGTACAAAACACCGGAAAAAAGGCTCAGTTTGTACACCCGAATTGTGGATTTTGTACCCTTAAATTACTTTGTACCCCCTTGTACCCCCGAATTGTTGTACCCTCCGAATTATGGGCCTCAACTTTGAGCCAATTTGTTTCACATTCTCCAAAAAAATGTGGACGTTTTGTCAATTAAAAAAGTTTTGGTTGCATTATGATAGACATTTTCTCAGTTGACACATTTTTAATAACTTTAATGAGAACCGAGATAATTGAGCTGAAAGGGTATATGATGGGCGTCTTTGAGAACAAATACGGTTAATCACTTTGAGCTCAATTGACACAGTATTTGTGAGAAATATCAACAATCTGTCCACTGCAAAAATGTTGGTCACATCATGATAAACATGTTATCAGTTGACCAATTTCCGATATCTTTGACTGGAACTGAGATAAATTGAGCTCAAAATGCCAGTATAGGGTGGGCTTCTGTCATAGCAAATACGGTACATTAAACTTGACACTGTAGGGGCTCTTTTATTACAGGTATTTGAGCTCTAAACTTTTCAAATTCTAAATTTACAGCACATGGCTTCCCATTCCACATTTCTCAACAGTATGTTCAATATTCCTATGAATGAAGCAGGTGGAAACGTTTTCGATTGTGGACCCATCCATGCGGACGTCTTCCAAGATCTTCTAGAACTTCTATACGGAGAAGATACCATTTCAAGTGAGTTTAGAACAACCAGGCAACGGTTGAGCAATATGCCCAAACCCTGGCACATAATTTGGAGGGTGCAAGGGGGTTTAAAGTAGTCTATAGGTTTAAAATTCGAATTTTTCAGGTCTGATCCCCGAATTGAGGATTATGTACCCCATAAATTGCTTTGTACCCCAATGCCCCTAAAATTGCTGTACCTTCCGAATTAATTGCCCCAAACTTTGCATGCCTAATTTGTTCCAAAAAAAAACCTTTTACAAACTTTCAGTGTTTAACTTGGAGGCCCTTTTGGATCTAGCCGATTACTTGGGAACGGAAACAGCAACCAGAAGACTCTTCGCATTTATTGAAAAGAACAAACACAACATTAATCAGAAATACTATACTCATTTGGCTAATAAATATGATTCAAAAGAGATGCAGGTATGTTTTTTTTCTATTTCCAATTTTTTTTTAACTTGAATTTTTCCCAGGATCGAACTTTAACGCTTGTGTGCAGTGCCCATACGCTCAAAGAAGCATTACCAGCGTCAGTTGAGCTGTTGAAACCAGAATTCACAATTAAGATTCTGGAGAGGGTCAAACAGTTTTCTTTTTAACTTGATATTTTGACTTATAAAATGACGAATTGCCCTTATAAAAATGATTTCATGGTTTCAGTTCTCGGTTACAATATTCATTAAACCAAAAGTTATTTTTTAATTTGTTTTTTTCTTGAAAATGGGTTTCAACTCCCTGATCATTCTTTAAAATCAATTTTAACAATCTCTGATAGCTGGTTTTCAGATTTTTTAGAAATGGAAATTCCAGAGAGAATAGAGTCCTGGAAAACGAGTGTCACTCTGGTTTTAATGCAAAGTGACGGAGGAACAACATACACAGATTCACATGGGTTGTCATGGTGAGCCTTTAAATTGCTCATTTTCATCGTAAATGATCTAATAGAAGCCTGCCATTCATGTATGCGCTTCAGCTCAAATATCTCGGTTCCTTCAAAAGATATAAAAAATTTGTCAACTGATAAATTGTTTATCATAAAATCACCAACGTTTTATCAGTTGACACACTTTTGATATCTCTTATGAGCACCAAGATGAACTCAAAGTGCACATATCGTCTAGCGCGCTTGCACGCTGTTGGCTGTTTGCCTCACCACCATACTTGCAAACTTTGATCTTAATTATATCGGTTCCTTCAAAAGATATCAAAAAGTGCCCCACTAATAAATTGTTCATCATAATATCGCCAATATTTTATCAGTTGACAGATTTTTCATATCTTGCATAGGAATTGAGATAATTGAGCTCAAAGTGCATATATAAAATGGGCATTTTTTAGAACATAATTATTTTCAATTATTACAGGTTGCTTAAATGGAGGCATCTGAATGACAAAGTTGAGTTTGGAGTGATCGGAAACTTTACCGAAAATTGTCTTATCAAACTTAGTGCAAGCTTTTCATTCGGAGATAATGAAGAAGACAAGCTAGGCAATCTTTCGATTGCTCATGACGAGGTTCAGGCGGGTCAACTCGGTTGCAAACAAACACATTTAGTGGAAAATGTCATGCAAGCAGGAGACACTGGAGCCAGTGTTAATATTCAAATATCGCTGAATATTGCACATATCGAAAAATTTATATCAAAAGATTTTGGTGAGTCCAACGCATCATGCTCGGATTTTGTAGTAGAGGCCAAAGGAGAGAAGTTTTACATTTCGAAAAAGGTGAGCTTTATTTAGGTTATGCCCTCCTCCAAGTTTACAATTGATTACAGTATCTAACTGGACATTGCCCAGTACTCCATGAGAAATTTACTCGAGAGAACATCACCAAAGAATGGATCACAAACGAATTGGATCCGTCACTATTTCAAGAATTTCTGGAAGTTTTGTATTTGGTTCCAGATGTCATCATGGGTAGGATATTCAGAATGACTAGAAAGATAAAAAATCATTTTCAGACTACAACGTTATTTATCTGCTCCGACTAGCCAAGCTATGGAAAGCACGAACAGTGACAAGACAATGCGAGCTCTTTCTAATGAAACAGAAAAACATAATTTTGTTGAAGATGAAGTTTCAGTTGGCTAATGAGTTTGATCTCTTAGATCTTGAGGTGAGTATTTGAATTTTTAGAAGGGATGTCACATTGTTGTGAAAATAAAAAAGAAGAGCCGACCCATCAACCGTAAACTCTCTAATAGAATGTCATCTCCAACATCAAACTTTGAGCTCACATATCTCATTTCCTGTCAAAGATATCAAAAAGTGGTCAACTGATAAAATGTTTATCATAATATCACCAATATTTTATTTGTTATAATTTTTGATATCTTTCACAAGAAGCGAGATAAATGGGCTCAAAGTTAACGGTTTACTGTATTTTTGCGAACTTCTTTATTCGAAAAACGCTTGCGGATATTTTGATCAACTCTTATTTACAATTAATGGACACCTACATATTTTTTAACGAAAATATCGCTTCACCAGATTTTTTTCTAATGTGCAAAACTGCAAAAAAGGGCAATTTTCTAGGGAGAGGCATTTCTAATATACAAAACCCGTAATAAAATGACCCCCATACTGTCAAGATTGAGCTCACATATCTCACTTCTTGTCAAAGGTATCAAAAAGAGGTCAACTGATGACATGTTTGTCGTATTATCACAAATATTTTATCAGTTGATCAATTTTTGATATCTTTCACAGGAACCGAGATATATGGGCCCTCCAATAACAGTAGTTTTAATGGTAATTGTATACATATGGAGTTTTCAGAATTGGTGTGTGAGCCAAGTTTCGAAGGACTTAGCGTATTGTATGGTTCAGCGAAACTATGGATTCAGTGAACAAGCAGTTGCAGCTCTTCGGGAAAAACTTGATGTGTCTTCGAGAACAACTCGGACACCAATATGTAATAGAAATTGATCTCCAACTTAATCTTTTTTTTTTTGAATTAAACAAACTATTTGGTTCTTTCTGTTTCATATATTTTTTGTGTTGATAACATTGATAACATTTCCTGTGATATTTAACGAATTCCATAACATTTTTCAATGCTTCAAATCTCTGATTAAAATGAAACGGTCTCATATTTTTTTCGACTCTTCTTTACCTATATTTTAAATTTTACCGGGTTGCAACTCCCGAAAATATCTGTTCATTCAAATACAATTAACGTTATTCATTCATATTTCAAAGTTTTCTTCAGGCATTCAGAAATGGAAAAACGAATAATGATTGGCTTGCGAGACCAAGTGGAATTGCTGGAGTATGATCATGTCCGAAGTCAGCAGCAACCGAAAGCATTTGACAGAATTTTTTTCCATGCTGGATTTGTTTAGTGAGTCTGAAAAAGGTGGAAAATTTGAAACTATTTAGAGCAGCGTTCAATGCACCCAAACCGTAAACTTTAAATCCAATTATCTCAATTCATGTAAAAGATATCAAACATTTGTCAACTGAGAAAATATTAGTGATGCTATGGTCAATATTTTATCAGTTGAAAATTTTTCGATATCATTCACAGGAATCGAGATAATTGAGCTCAAAGCAACAGAAACAAGTTTTTGAGTTTCCAACTACTTTTATCATTTTTCAAGACTTTATTCTTTCATATCAATTGTGCGAAAACTTGTGTTTTTTTTAGTTGAAAGTGTACGAATTTTGGGTTTTAAAGTAAATATAATGATGCCTAATTCAGTACTAGCCAATAGAACAAAAATTCAAACAATTGATTACAAAAAATACGTTTTTTTTTAATTTTAAAAAATTTTTCAGCGCACACGAAGGAACAATTGATGGTGATCAAATGAATTTTTCGTTACATTTTTATGATCGAGTTATAAACGAGATTGGATTAAATGTTACTTGGCGTTTTGAATGGAACGGTAAACGGACGAGACATTGTCTAGAAGAATCCATCAGGAAAACGATTGAAGTAGAAGCAGAAGATCCAAGTATTGGAGCTAAGTTTTCTCTTCCTTTGAGTGAAGTTATTTCGATGGCCGATGGAGGGTCTCTACTTCTTCGCGTCGTCATAAATGTCCACCATACGAATGGGTTAAAGGGACCTTTGAAACGTTTTGATATTTCGAATTCCGAATGCTCAGATTGTATAGTACAGGTTGAAGAAGAAGAGTTTTATGTGTCTAAATCAGTGAGTTTGTTTTAATATGCTGCCCATGATTTGAAAAGTTACAGTATCTGCTCAGCCAGTGTCCTAAACTGTTCTACAAGACCCAACCTGATAGATTAAAAGTATACCGTGTGCATCCAACAATTTTTCAAGACTTTCTAGAAGTTCTACATGCCGTGCCAGGATCTATCATGGGTAACCAAAAACGAAAAAAAGTTACATCGTTGATCTGTGGTTTTTTACAGACCACAACATTGGACGCATTCTTTCTTTCGCCTTTTTCTGTGGAGCTCGAACTGTGCTTGAAAAATGCGAACATTACTTGTTAAATGCCGAGAGTAACATTAAGATGAGAGAAAAACTCAATCTTTCGAACGATTATCATTTGGAAGAACTACAGGTGAGAATCTGATTCGTCTAAACTCATCAACAATTTTCAGGATTCGTTGGTTGATCGAATTACTGATGCCAAATTTCTCGAGTCCTTCCTCTTCGAAAAAGTTCTTCGAAGTAAAAATTATATAATGTCGAGAAAAGTATTGGATAGAATGGAGGTGCTGCGGGGAGAACCACGGTGTTGTTTCCGGATGTTTCCAAGAAATTAGCGACTCAGCAGTTCAACTTGAAGCTTTCGAGTCGAGACCAAACGATAATTATACTGTAGAATTACGTTTATCGCACGCATTTCATTTAGACGATATTAAAACACGGTGAAACACCTGCTCAGTAGATGATAATATAGTTGCATTGTTTTTTACAGTGTCAAGTTCAATTCCCTGTCTTGCAATATTATAACTTGCCTTCTAAAATACCCTTTGATCCATTTCTGTAAAAATGTCCACTAATTCCCATTCACATTATCAACCATTTTTTACTGGAAGGTCCAACTCTCAATTCAATGGATTTAAATAGCTTTTATCATAATAAAACTCTTATATTTTTGAAATTTTTCTTCACATTTATCAATGTTTCCTGGGTTTTAACTCCCTAAAATATCTGCTTATATATACTCTCTTTTAATTTTTTTCCATACGATTTTCAGTGATTTAGAAATTGGTTACAAGGTTTTGAGTTTGGATCTTTTTGGTGAGTTATTCTGCAAGGTCAAAGTTAAGTTCATAAGAAAATTTTAATTTCTTATAACCTTAAAGGAGGCCAGACATGAAAATTTTCAAAATTCTAGTTTTCTGATATATGGCACAGTACAGTCAGAAAATAACAATGGACACCAAACCATAACTCTCTGTTACGGTACAAGCGAGAAAGCGACCGTTCTTCCAAGCGGCGCCGACTCCTCGTTTCATAATCGTTTTAGTGGCAGTAGACGACAAGCCCGCCTGTGGTGCACAGGTCCTGGGCGCGCATACGCATAATGGATGGGCGACGGAGGACGCGCCGATGAATTGGGTACAGGGAAAGGACGCCGGTATGGGGCATATACGGGGCATATGGGGCACACCACCGCCGCAAAGCATCTCCTCGCCTGGCTTGCTGGCACTCGATGAAATGAACTAAAACGTTGGTTGGGGGTTCCTAGAAGTATCAGTTAAGTTCTATTGTGATGTGATTTTGTTCAGGTCTTCCGATTTCGTACTTTTCCTTTATTATTCCATATTCTTTTATATTTTGAACGACATATTACTGATTTTTCGGAAGTCAATGTTTTGGTTTTGAAAAAGACTTAGGGCAGTTTCTATTTAAATTTGATATGCAATCAAAAACAGAACAAAATGGGAAAAAAATCGCTAAAAATTGTTTTTTTTCATTTGTTTAAAAAATATGTCTCACTTTCACTTTTTTTGAAATTGCATGAAAAATTGAAAATTTTTATAATTTACACTTTGTAATTATTGTATACTTATTAACTTACCTTTTATTCCACCTGAAAATACGATTTTTACAATAATTACAAAGTGAAATAAAAAATCTCATATCACCTATTTTGGCGAAAAACATAGCAATTAACGAGTGAAAGACATGTTCCTGCAAGAATTCAGCGATTTTTTAGTCTGCCATAATTCTTTTTCACAAAAAACATCGAAGGAATAATCGAAAAACCAGAAATGTAGGCTCGAATTGACGAAAAATTGACAAAGTTCCCGGTGTGGATTTACGGTAAACAATGGGCGCATCCGGGATTTCGGAGTGTTGTAGTCGGCCTACCGTATCAGACCCATATCGCACATATCGCCCACCCACCCAGAATCCATCTAGGATACGCGCGCATTCGGAACACTCGATTCAGCCTCTCCCGCATTGCACACATATGAGACTCATCGCAGCTCGTTGTTCGCGATATGTGTCAAACGGACTTCTAGAGGATCGCATATGGATCGAGTCCTTTATGCGCATCATCGCCCAGGACCTGTGTGTAGAGGTGAACGCGCTTGTCTATCAATCGCGGGTTCGATTCCCATTTGTGCGTTTTCGTTTTTTTTTTCTGTTTTCATGCGGCGACATCCTAGAATGGCCGAATAACTAGAAAAAGTCGGGAGTAATTGCCAAACAGTGAAGAAATCTAGTGTATATTGAAAAAAAAAATGCTCGTCAAGTAGCGCGCATTGGTCGCAATCGCACGATTTTCCGTCAGAATACATATTCTCGCTCCAAGAAAACTCCGTAGACTTTTGTGTCTGGCCTCATTAAAAAAAAAATATAATATATATGTCTAAGTTGAGCGGGCTTTTCATTTAGTCTATTAAAATCTTCCAGATTATTTCACCGTGTATGAAACCTGTAATAGAAGGGCACCTATCAACTTTGAGCTAATTTCTCCCGGTTCCTGTGCAAGATATCAAAATTGTTTCAACTGATGAAATGTTCCTCATATTATGATAAACAATTTATCAGTAGGCAACATTTTGATATCTTTTACAGATACGGAGATAATTGAGCTCAAAGTTTATATGTGTTATTTTAAGATCAATTTACGGGTCTAGGCACCCCGTATCTGCTTCAAATTTCATTTTTCAAGTTCAAGAAAAAAATTAAAAATGTTGCAGAATCAAAAAAATGAACAAAGAAGGTCGTCACTTCATTTTGGAGCACTGCTTCCCAGTTGCCAATATGGACGTTGGAGAAACCAAAAAATCGCCGGTCAAAAAGTTTTTTGGAGTACCATGGTGAGCCATTTGAATTCAAACGAAAAAAATCTTAGAAATTTAATATTTCTAGGAGCCTGTACATCAAACGAGAAGACGAAGATCACACATTCATTTCGGTGCGTGTTGAATTTAAAAAACGCACCGATTGGACGATTGACTACGAGTGTTCGGTTGATGTCAGCCCGAATGACACTCATAAAACACTTAAAAATAAGCAATTTCGATTCAAAGCCAGCCATAAATCCAGAGTTGCCGGATTCAAGTTATCTGGAATGCGATGGAGTTCTTTTTTGGGTCCAAACGGCTATGTCACCTCAGCTGGTTTACCTGTAAAATTTGATATCACAATCAGAAGAATGAGAAGAATGAAGGCGATTCTAAAGGTGTTTGATGAGACCAACATTCAATTTTCAAATGCTACGGTGGAAGTGGAGGAGACCAGGTTTTATGTGGACAAGTTTGTGAGTCACTTTTTAAGAAATGAGCAGTGGGAAAGCGTCTCAATTCTCATGCCTAAAGCTACAGTATGCCTTTAATGCGCCCACCGTATACATGCAATTTGAGCTCAATTATCTTGGTTCGTGTAAGAGATATCAAGAATGCGTCAACTGATAAAATGTTGGTAATTTTATGATAAATAATTTATCAGTGGACAATTTTAGGATATCTCTCACAGGAACCGAGATAATTAAGCTCAAAGTGAATGGTTTGTGTGGGCTTCTATTGAAGAGTACGATAGATTTATTAGTTTTTGGTTGTAAAAAAGTATTGTAATGTTTTTTTGGAGAATAGCCAGATAACGTTCAGGACCACTAAAAAAATAGAGTTTTACTTTTGTAGTTGGCAATTTTTTGTATAAGTTCCCCCAACTGACTATGAGTCAAAAGTGTCACGATTTGGAATTAGTACTTGGTTGGTTTAAAGCGTTATATCTCATCTGGGTGATTTTGTACCAAAAAGTTTACGACTACAAAATTGAAGCTCTATTTTTGTTTAGTAAATCTGCAAGTTGTTAGCTTTTTCCAACAAAATCTACTCTATTTTGTAAAAGTCCAAACTTGGCTATTTTCAGCTGAAAATAGGTAAATTTACATTTTTGGTTAACTATTAGTTTAGCCGGTACTGTAGGTCGAAATATTTCAGATCCTTAAAACCCACTCTCCATTCTTCTTCAAACAATTTCCCGTACAAGCAGAAGAAGGCAGTATTCCTTCATTAAAATTGCACGACGTCACTTCTGACGTATTCCAAGACTTTCTGGAGCTCATCTACAACGAATCTGGTGTTATTCAGGGTTTGTTAACATTTTCATATGTTCTAAATGATTTCTATGACTTTCAGAACACAATGTGGAAGCTCTTCTTGTTTTAGCCGCGAGCCTAGAAGCATCAGTTGTCTTCAAACCCTGTGAGGATTTTCTTATCACTTCGGAGATGGATTTGCCTGAAAAATTCAGATTGGCAAATCGATTCAACTTGCTGGAGCTAGGGGTGAGAAATATTTTAGGGGTTTTTTAAAGTTTCAATAATAATTTTTCAGTACTTGGTCATAGAACGTGTCGACAGCTTGCCATTGCTCAAGGATCTTCTCGAGGATGACATTAGCAAAATGAATCAAGAATTGCGTATTAGTTTGATTAAGAGATTCATGGAAGAGCCACCACTTCTTCATAACAAAGTAGCATCAGCGGTTGTAGTTGTGGAGTAACGGGATTTTTTTAATTGGTTTAAATAATTTAATAATGTGTTTTTCATTAATTGTGTCTTTTTCTCTGTACAGGGTGGCTGAAAAGTATTGAGACACTTGTTATGATGGCTCTTGGCACCGTGCCAATCGTATTTTCGAAAATAGGGAGCGTATATAAGCCGACATTAGAGCCATTTCCCATCACTTTATCTCTTCACAAAGTTATGCGAGCTTCTCCTCATCGCCAAACCATTGCCAAGCTGTTCAACGACGGCATCTCCACCGGTGACATCGCTCGAAGACTTCTTCTTCCGAGAGCAACTGTCTATCGAGTTGTGCAACAATTGAAAGATCGAGGACATGTGTTGGAGCTTAAGAAAAGCGGAAGACCTCGTAGTGTCAACACTCGCCGGACTCGTGGCATCATCAAGAAGAGAATCACACGAAATGATGCGGTCAGCATGAACCAAATGGCTTCATCGCTCGGAATCTCAAGACAATCGGTTCAATCCATTGTGAACAAAGACTTGGGTCTGAACAGTTATCGGCTCCTTCGTGGCCAATACCTCACAGAACAGTCCAAGAAGAATCGGCTCGAAAAAGCGAAAAAGTTGCTCGACGCACTCAAGGTGCGCCGCCTCTCTGAAGTCATTTGGACTGATGAGAAAATTTTTACGGTTGAGCCGCTTCCGAACCGACAGAATGCTCGGCAATTGTTGTCAAAGGACGAAGCAAAGTCCCCAAAACGTCGTCTGGCCTACAAGAGACTTTTTCCAAAGTCAGTGATGGTGTGGGCTGGATTGACGTCGGAAGGTAAAGTCCCATTGGTTTTCATTGATAGAAATGTGAAAATCAACTCGGATGTGTACCAAATGTTGGTGTTGATGGATGTTTTACGTCCGTGGGTCACTAGCCACTTTGGCCAGCAACCCTTCATTCTTCAACAAGATTGGGCCCCGTCCCATGGCTCGAAATCCACGAAAGCTGTTCTCGACGCTCATTTCCCTGGCTACTGGGGCAAGGACATGTGACCCGCTTCCTCGCCCGATCTGAATCCACTCGACTTTTCCGTTTGGGGATATTTGGAGGAAAAGGTGATGGCTCGATCGCACCCAAATGTGGATTCACTGAAGGCCGCTTTGCTCAAAGCATGGGATGATCTTGACGATGACTACCTCCGGCGCACCGTCGCTTCTGTTCCAGCTCGTTTGAAGGCGTGCATCAAGGCCGAAGGCTCAAACTTCGAATATCTCCTCTGATATCTTTTCTATTACTATCATTTGTTGAAAAAATAAATCTGGTTCTTTTGTTGAAACTCCATTTTTGAAAATACAACAAAAAACAAGTGTCTCAATACTTTTCAGCCACCCTGTATGTGTCATTTTTTATTTTTTTTATTTTTCTAAGTCTCTCACTCTCTGCACATTTCCTTGAGATCTCTTCAAAATTTCAGTTTTTTAAATAGTTTTTAGTCATCATCCTTATAATAAATAAATGAAGTTGCGTCTCTTTGTTTCTCTCTCTCTCTCTCTCTCTCTCTCTCTCTCTTTCAGTTTGTCCTCGAATTTTGAAAAGCTTGAAAATTAAATAGAAATTGACGTGACATTAAAAAAAAGAGTGAGTCGCGAAGCAACGAACAAAAGGTCAAATCACGCCGACCAGTTAGCTGTTTGAAGCGCCTGAGACGCGGAGAACAGGCTGGTTAGTAATAACATTGATTAAATGAAACTCTGTAATAATTTTTTGGTGAATTCTCTCATAAATTTATTTATTAGTAAAATGAAAATTGAAAATTTCAGATCAATCCTCCAGATGATGGAAAGCTTGGGAGAATATCATATTCGGTAAATTCATAACCTGGAGATCATGATAACCAGATTTTGAAACGCTAAAAAATGGACAACTTCTCCTGATGGAATCTGAATGTTTTAACATTTGAGAGCAGGATTGTGGTTTTTTAAAAGAAAATGCACGATATAGAATTCCAGACCCAATCAAACAGATTGATAACGCAAGCTGGTTTTCCGAGCTTCTGAGAATTTCAAAAAAATCCACTTTTCAATTGTCACTACAAATTCTAGGGGATCAGACTCATCAAAGGTAAGTTATAAATGTTGGCTTTTAAAAGAGCCCGCACTCCGTCGCGTTTGAGCCAATTTATTTCGGTTCCTATGCAATATATCAAATATATGTCAACTGATAAAATAGTGCTAATATTATGATAAACAATTTATCAGTTATCAACATTTTCATAAATTCCACAGGAATCGAGATAAATTGGATTTTCTTTTAATATCTAATAAATCTTCTTTTCAGACTTCCCAAAGGAAACCAAATAGAACTTTTATCGAAAATTTTAATGGCGTTCGGGCAATAATTCAATTGGTTGAGAAATGCTTTAGTTTCGTGGTTTTTGGAGTGAACTTTCTTTTTTTCAAGAAGGTGTAAAACAGTCCTAGATTGAAAACTTTGCATTTAAAGAATTTTTTGAAAATTCCTAGTTTTTCAGTGTTTTGCCTATTTCTCAAAGACACCTCTTCTTGGTCTGTTTTTCTGCTGAAAACAATAAAAACAGATGTCTTTCAGAAAACGGAAAATGGCTGAAAATTTTGGAATTTTCGAAAAATTCTGTGACTGCGAAGTTTTCAATCTATGTCTGTTCTACACCCTCCAAAATTCTCAAAAAATCAAAACCTTGACAACCGAGCTCCACACTCCTGAAAATGGTCGAAATGGCTTTTTATATCTTATTGACGGGTACTGTAGATCCATAGAAAGATCACCCAGAATGCATTTGATAGACCCTTCTACCTTCAAAATCGGTACTGCATAGGATTATGACAAACAATTACAGTAATACACCAAATCAAAAACTTCATTCAAAACCAGAAAAAACCGAGGATTCTCAATGCAGATCACTAAACTTTGCCTCTCTGCTTTTCAGAACGTTCCAGAGGAGCACTAACACCACAGACAAAGAACATGTACGTATAAGGGTTAGGGGGCTTACTGAAAAGCTAGAATGACGGGAAGAAATATGAAGGAAAACCTACTGAACATGGAATGCATTATTGTCAGTACGGAATGATACAAACTGTTTGCCGTCAATTTTCCAAGCCCATCCATTGTGATTGTAAGTGTTCAGAAATGAATTATTGATAGCAACAGCATCATTCCAACCGGCGATTTCTCTCTCTCCTGTTCTCTCGAAACAATGCGTTTCACACGGAGAGACACCTCCAAGCCAGTAGTGATCATCCACCTTAAATGGATAAAATGAGTATGTTTTGTATGTTTCAATCTATTACCTGTTGCGATATTCCGTTTACTTTTCTTGTTCCCGACGACAACAACCTATACGGAGTTCTTGGGTAATATTCGCCTTCTCCTGGCGGGTATTGTGGCTTCACTGAAAACGATTTTATCGATAATTCCTGTTGACGATACTCACACTCTTTTCTGACAGCTTCAAACTCTTCCGCCGAGTCGAAACCAGTGAGTCCAGTTCCGAACTCCTCACAGCGTTTCTGTGCTTCGTGATTTGTGGCAGGAGTATTGTCGTTAATCTAAGAAAATATATGAACAGTTCCAGAATTAAAACATCAAAAACAAACGTACGTAGTGACAGAACACTGTGTTGTATGCTCTTTTGAATGTGACCGGTTTGGAACTCCATTTTGGTCTTGCAGGACATGCTCCGTGGTTCCAGTTGAATGTGTCTAAATCAATTACGCATATTATAAAAAAGCATCACATAGGGTTACTAACGAAGTGTGCACAGAACTGGAGCCCTCGCTGAAGCCATCGTTGGATATCGTCCAGTCTGGTGGAGACTGAAACTGTGAGCATCGCAAAAATCTCCTTTTTGAGAATTGTCGTTTTTTCCTTTCTTGTAAACCTGGTACGCCTTTCCGTCGTGGTTGACTTGTCGGTAGCCTCCCTTATGGCATCCACTGAAAAGTTTTTGACTTATTCATTTAATTATAAAAACCCGCTGGCCTGTGGAGCGCGATTGCACGGAGGTAAGTTTTTAGATAGAAGTTTGCACTGACATTGGTTTTCAGAAAATTTTATTTTGGACTTTTAGGATTTAGTTTTCCAACTTTCGGAATTTCGAAATTTCTGAATTTCTGAATTTTTGGATTTTCAAATGTTTGAATTTCTGAATTTCTTTTTCTTTTTTTTTTCATTTTTTTTTCTGATATCTTTTTTCTCAGAATCGCTATAATTTTTATAATTTTCGAAACATTCGATATTATCGCTGGGCTTGAAAAGAGAACTATCTTGAAATTTTGTTCATTAAGCCTCTCGAGGAGTTGAACATGTGGGACGAACATTGATGAGGCGGTGACGCTACCGACTGAGCCACGCGCGCTCGTATTTCTACATGAAGATGCAAAGGGCTTTTTGGGCATTTTTGGCCCTTTCCGCCCCTTCAAAAATCCGGTGCTTCGAGCGAGGATCGAACTCGGGTCTATCGCTTCACACACCGTCTTGTAAACCAGTACGCTATTCGATCGGAAAAAATCTTCGTTGTTTTTGATATATAAATAACTTCCTTTTTTTGACGTGAAAATGTGAATAATTCCTTTTCTTTCTCAAAATTTCAATGAGTGTGAATTTCTGAAAAGTGTTAATAATTTACCGTATTTCCTCTAATAAAAGCCCATGGGCCTCTATTTTTCAATTTTCAAAAAAAATTGATTCAAAAAAAATCCGAAATTTTACAATTCGGGAGTTAAGAATTCTGAAATTCTGTGTTTTGGATAATTCGAAATTTTCATTATGCAATTCTAAATTTCAAAATTCCGAATTTATGAAATCCTGAGATTCCAAGATCCTCAAATTCAGGAATTCTGGAATTCCGGGAAAAAAATCTAAAATTTAAAAAATCTGAGATTCCGAGAAATTGTCGAGTTCTAAAATCACAGTTCCAAAAATTCTCAATCAATTATTCAATTATCAATTACTCAATCAATTATTGAATTTTCAATCAGCGTATTTTCTCTAATACAAGCCCATGTGCTTGGAGTGTGGGCTTCTATTTTTCGATGAACCTCGCGGGGTGGGCTTCAAATGGAGGTGGGCTTCTATTAGAGGAAATACGGTATACTAGAATCAAGATTTCTGAGTTTCTGGTTCTAAAAAATGTATTTCTTTTGATTTTAAGAATATTCTAAATTTCTAATATTTCAGAAATTTTTGGAATTCCGAGGATGATTTCTGAATTGGGATACTTTTTGAAGTTGGCGCCAAAATTAAGGTGTCCCAGTGGAAGGTTAACAATGCGTTTTTGCCTAAACCTATGATTTTAAACAAAAAAATTGAAACAAATTTTCACCGAAAAATGTGAAAATCTTACTGATTTCCACTAATTTCAGTACTTTTTGACTGGAATTTTTCACATTTTTTGAAAAAATTATAGGCCTTCCCTTTTATTGGGCTCTCCGAAAAATGGTGCCAAATTCAAAAAATTTGCATGACCAGAATTCGAATTCAAAATTTAACACAAAAATGTCGCTAGGAAGAGGAAAAATTATTTTTTCTTCCTAGGTATTCAGATTTTGGTAATTTTTCAACATTCTGAAAATTATTTTATTCTTCCTAAAGTTTGTGTTCTCTTGAAAAATCTGTAGTTTTTTTTAAATGTACATATCATTGCTGTCTGAAAAAAATGAACGTTAGAGAGAATTTTTCGCAGGGAGCCTTGCTTCTAGATGTCAGCTGATTTAGGGCGCTAAGCCAATTTTTTAAAGGCTGAAAGTACTTCTAAGGACGAACAAGAGTTCCGGGGGAAGGGTTGCTATCTGAAAAAAGTCCGACATATTCCTCTTCTAGTTTTGATGGGAATATATTCGAATCCACACTAAATTGCTTCAGTCGCACTACTGTGGATCCACGTTCCTTTTTTTATCTCCCTCATTTTTTTTTGAAATGTCACAGAAAAATATAATATTGTTGTCCTGAGAATCAGAAAACAGAAACTAGGAACAATACACGTGAAGAAAACCTCCCCCTTCAAAAAAGATCAAAAAGCATTTTGCATCCTCATGTAGAAATACGAGCTCTCCTGAGCCACGGGGGCAAAGCTAGAACAGTCGCCCGATGGCATAATTGAAACCCACGGAAACTCACTCATTCTTGTAAGCATTAGTCAAAAAGAATCGTTGACTTGTTAAATGATCTTTAACATCATTAAACTCCTCTTCCAATGCCGTGATTGGATAACTTTCCACATTGAAGATTCTTCCAATTGACAGACATTTCTCATCGAAGACTTTAGTACTGAAATGTTCTACTTTTCCGAACGGACCGACTTGTTGGATACTGTAAGAAATGATGTAAGAAAAGAGAGATGGAAGCCAATCAACTAACGTATCCATATTCGCAGAAGGAATAATGGCCCCACCAGCAAACACTTCAATTGGATAGATTTCACTGTACACATTGGCCAGGTAGAACATCTCAGCTCTTGTCATCGGAGGAGTGTACTCACAAAGAACTTGATGCTTCTGATTGGGATCATCCAGGAGGAGATCGCCCGATCTGGCATCATACTTGTATGCTCCCGCGTCCACATAGAATGCTTTATAGTTGCCAGGATTTTCAAAATAGTCTTTCAATTCTGGAACAGATACCCATGCATCATAGACGCCAGTGATATCCCATAAGTAGTTTTGTAGTCCGGAATAGTAGTAATTGGCCACTTGAGGTTTGAAATCTTTCACAAATTCATTATGACAGGCGGATTGAGCGTCTTGCCAAGTGAATCTAGCCTTTGTCACCTTATAACACTTTCCGTGGATCTGCTGGTATCCTTCGTTTTTGCATTTCAAATTGATTTCTGGAAATTAGAACAATTAAACTTAGGATTAATTTCGAATCAGTTACGGAATGTGCATTTAGTCCTTTTGCCATGTTTGACAGCAGTAATGTAGTAGGGAATTCGGCTCGAACAAACTTCCTTTGCATGACGCTAAAATCAAAGGATCAAATTTATCTTCATCTGGTTCTAAAGTTTAGAATCTAAACTCACTTCATCGTCAGATACAGTAGGAAGGTCTACAGTACACTTGTGTCCCTTATCCACGTCTCCAGGATCCACTAGATCGATAGATTCGCCACCCAAGAAAACGCATGTTTTCATAGAGCTGAGGTCGATGTCATTGACATACGTGTCTATAAAGTCAGACAACTTTGCTTGTTGAGTGACAGGAAGAAGAAGAGCGAAGAGGACAACGAATAGCTGCAAACGATGGGTTGCTGTAGCTATCTCGGATCCTCCAGAGTCCTTACCATTGTCTGCATTCTGAGTCGTTTATTTTCCGCTTTCAACGACACTTTTGTTGTACCGATATCGCTTGAGACTGAGCGCCAGTTGAGCGTTTTTGGCAAATTCGACATTGAGTGGAGTTTTCCAGAAACCTCCGGGGATTTATAGCATCGTTTCATCTTGATAAGAGATCAGGGTGGCAGATAAATGGGGTGCTGAGACTGGAGCACAGTCGTGGCAATGAAAATTTTGTCATCTTTCTTGTCAAATCCACAATTTATTATTTTTAATTTTGTTAATTTGTTGAATTAGAAAAAAAATTTTCTGTAATAATAACGTTATAAATACCAACCCTTCTCGAACAATCAATTACTGTCACTGTGACTTAAATATCGCAAATGCTCCAATGGAACGCTCCTATACTACCGTATCTTTGAGCTAATGTATCTCACTTCCTGTGAAAGATATCAAAAATCTGTTAATGAATGAAATGTTAGTGATATCATGGTAAACAATTTACTAGTTGACAAATTTTTGATATCTTTTGCAGGAATTGAGATAATTGAACCCGTGCCGGCTTCAACAGCGTAGCTCAGCCGGTAGCTTACACTTTGAGCTCGATTATCTCGGTTCTTATGAGAGATATCAAAAAGTTGTCAACTGATAAAATGCTTATCAGAATTTTAAAAACATTTCAATACAAAAAATGTTGATATCTTTCAAAGGAGCCGAGATAACTGAGCTCAAAGTTTGCCGGCTGCAACCGCGTAACCCAATCGGCAGCTTACACTTTGAGCTCAATTATCTCGGTTCCTTTGAGAGCTATTGAAAGTATTTCACCTAAAAAATGCTTTTCAGAATCTTACAAACATTTCATCAATACACAAAATGTTGATATCTTTTACGGGAACCGAGATACGCCGCATTAAAGTGACCAAGGGTGCTTCTGCGCCGAGGAAGGAGGGCGCCCATGAAGCTTTGTTACTTTGAACTCAATTATCTCGGCTCCTATAAGAGATAACAAAAAGTGGTTAACTGTTAAAATGCTTGTCATGATATCAGCTACATTTTATTAGTTGACAAATTTTTGGTATCTCTCATAGAAACCGAGATGATTGAGCCAAAGTGTGAGTATAGAGTGGCTTTCCACAAGAACATTTACGATGGTCTCTGTTCCTAAAATAATTTTTTAATGGTGAAAAAGTTTTATACAGTTTTTTTTGTGTTTTGATCTTTGTATCAATATTTATGTTTCTTGGAAATTGGAAAATTGAAAAACTCAATATAAACTATCCCGGAATATTTGCATTTCCCATATAACCTATCGCTTTTCCAACCAATTCCAGTGTCTAACAACTTTTTAAAACTCCTTATAAACTAAAACCACACTTTCGAAAGGTCATTTCCACCTGAAAATGCACCTAGTGTTTTCAATTTCCGTTCTTTTCCTTACTACAGTATCCTGTAATGATAAAGTGATCATTGCGGATTCTTCGAAAGGTGTCTATCCGACACTGAATTATTTGAAGCATTTGAATAACTTTTTGAAGAAATTGAACCCATATCCGGCAAACTTTACACTGCAATATTTGCCGGTGTGTGAGGTAACCGATGAGAAAGGGTATAGGTAAGCGGACACCGGGTACAAAAAGGCCTGAAGGTCCCAAAGCGATAACTACCGTAACCTAAAAATAGTACTTTGTGGATTTTTTCTCGATTTTCATGCGTTTTCGGTTAATTTTTTCGACTTTTCAGGAGAAAAATGACAAAAAAAATCGACGACAAGCAGTGAAAAATGGAAAAATATTTTTAAAACTTACGGTAGCTGTCGTTTTGGGACCTTCAGCCACGGCCACCAGAATAATTAAAATTTCGAACTATTTTTTAGAAAATTATGCTTCGATTCCACCGAATTGGACGCTGCTTGCACTCAAAAATACATAAAAGGCAATTTCCTCCCGACGATTCTCTGTTTCAACGAATATCCAGACACCCCGTCGCTCGAAAAATGCGTAGAAAGAAGTATTGATTGTTCGGAAGAAGCTGCAGGAGTCACTTTGAAGTCAGAAGATTTAAAACCACTTTTAAAAAACAGAAATATTGATTTTTCAGCATAAAAAAGTGTGCCGACTCAAATGAAGGGCAGAATCTGATGAAAAAGGCGAGAAAAGCATTGCCGATGTTGAGAGTTTTGTCTAAAATTCGTATGAGCTTAAAACATTTTCAGGCACCTAACGGATTTATCAACAAGAAAGCCACACTTTTCAATAAGGCACCGAAAGAGCAGTTGTGCGGATTGAAGTCGTTGAAGAGCCAAGAAGCTTGCCAACCTTGTCGTCGTTCTTAATTCTTTTTTCTCTATTTTTTTCTAGTTTGCTGACTAATAAATCATTTTTTCAATCAATTTTCAGCTTTTTTTCAAAGATTTTTTCGAAATTCGAAACTCGCGCTAGTTTGGAACTTGCAAGCGCGCTCTGCTGCACCCAGAAAAACGCGCGCATTATCAATTTTTGAAAAAATAGGCCTAAATTTAAAGGTGCTTTTAAAGGTGATTTTTGTCAGGTTTTTTATGCACCATATAGGAAATTAACGAAAAAACTTTGAAATCTTTAAAAAACATCAGAGAAAACACTGAAAATCAATAAAAATTCTTTGATCTCTTCCCGTTTGATCTTCGGCGGGAATTTCTGAATTTTCGTTTGTTATTGTTATTGTTTGGAAAATCAAATCGTTCTTGAGTCATTGTCATCAGTCATTCGTCCAGTCTTATTTCTCTTGTTCTTTCGTTTCCGGTTTTTTCTAGTGATTTTTGATGATATTCAGCCTATTTTTTCGCTTGTTTAACCTGAAATTTCCTTGATTTTCCTTCATAATCCTTGTTTCCAGGGGATGAAGACGATCGTCGCTTTGGGGCTTCTCGCACTCGCCACCGTTGCCAGCGGCCAGTTTCTTCAAGGTAACCGCATCTCGGCAAATCGATTTTCGATTGAAAGTTCGTATTTTTCAGACTGCACTAACGCTCTGGACGGTTTGTATGCCATCGGCAACTGCGAGTCTCAATTTCTGACGTGTTCCGGTGGCATCGCTCGTATCATGGACTGCCCAGCCGATCTCATCTACAACGAGCCACTTCTCATCTGCGATTGGCGTCACAACGTCGTCGGCTGCGAGGGATCCGGAGAGGCTTCTGGTGAGGCATCTGGAGAAGGATCCGGCGAAACTTCTGGAGAAGGATCTGGTGAAGCTTCAGGAGAAACTTCTGGAGAAGGATCCGGTTCCGGCGAGGGATCAGGAGAAGAAACCAACGTTTGCGAAGGACTCGAGGACGGCGCCTACTCTTCCGGCGGATGTACCACCTATTACTTCTTCTGCACTGACAACACCGCTCGTTTCCTCAGCTGCCCAACTCCACTCTTCTACGATGTCGCCACCCAAAAGTGCGTCTGGAAGGCTCTTGTCGATGAGTGCAATGGTGAAATCATCATTGACGGATCGGGAGAGACCTCTGGAGAAGGATCCGGTGAGAACTCCGGTGAGAACTCCGGTGAGAACTCTGGTGAGGGATCCGGCGAATTCGAGCCAACATGCGACGGAAAGACCGATGGAATCTATCCAAACGGAGTTTGCGTTCCAAACTTCCTCACCTGCTCCGGCGGAATCGCTCGTGTTATGAATTGCCCAGCCTCGTTGATCTTCAATCCAGAAATCCTTGTCTGCGACTGGCCACGTGACGTTGCTGAGTGCCACGGACTCTCAACACCAGCTCCAGTTTGCGAGGACGACGGATACTTCTCATTCGGACAGTGCTCTTCCTCATTCACCGCTTGCACCAACGGACGCGCCATCGTCATGTTCTGCCCAGCCGGACTCAAGTTCTCTCAAGCTAACCAGAGATGCGACTACGACGATCTTGTCAACGAGTGCCAAGAGGCTTCTGGAGAAGGTAGGTGAACACCCGGGGGCTAGCTTCCTAGTAATTTTGTTTCAGAATCTTCTGGAGAGGCATCCGGTGAGCAATCTGGGGAAGGATCGGGTGAGGCTTCTGGAGAGGCTTCAGGAGAAGCTTCCGGAGAGAACGAGTGTGTCTCCTTGGACAATGGACTGCACGCAATCGGATGCTCGCCACGCGTCCTCTCTTGCCAAAACGGACACGTCGACATCTTCGAATGCCCTTCCAGCTTGGTCTTCAACGAGCAAACTCTCATTTGTGATTACCCACAGACTTCCTTGAAGTGTCTTATCGAAGGTAGGAAATCATCTACTTTAGATCCTTGCTTAGAACAACGATTTATTTCCAGATACCCTCCTCATCGATGAGACTTCAATCACTCCATTCGACTGCTCCACCAATGGGCTCTTCTCCGATGGCCTCTGCTCCGCCACCTACCATCAGTGCTCCGCCGGACAGCTCATCAACTTCACATGTGCCGAGACTAACGCCGTCTTCTCTGCCGCCAACACCGAATGCGTCGACTCGTCGACTCTCCTTCAATGCCACTAAACGGGAGAATCCAATAATTTTCTACTTACCCCTCTAACACTAACGCCATCCTACTGTGTCATATATTATTGCTCCCCGAAGAATTCGCTCCCGGTTGATTAATGCTTGTATATATTGCACATTGCTCATATTGAGAAATGAAAACTCATTTATTGATTCTGTGTTTTGTGTTTGATGGCTCGAGCTCGGAAAAGGGCTTCGCGACGTTTCGAAATTAATAGCTTTGCGCTTTTTTGCATGAAACAAAAAACAAAAACTTGTGTGTTTAAATGGTTATTCGAACGGAGTTTTGAATAATTGAAACTGTTTCACACATTTTTCGATTTATTTCGCAAGTACGACGTTTCGAAAGTGCGACGTTTCGA
>NC_013489.2:11325104-11448027 GCF_000004555.2 Caenorhabditis briggsae | reverse complement strand
TTCAAATATACGAAACTCTGTTCTATTAACCATTTAAACACTCAAATACAAGTTTTTGTTTTTTGTTTCATGCAAAAAAGCGCAAAGCTGTGACTTTCGAAACGTCGTCTTTCGAAAAGTCGCGGAGCCGGAAAGAGCTGTTTCTTTCTTGTATTCCAGGAATAAGGCGGTGACATTTTCTTTTAAATTTATTAAAAGAAAATTTGAAACAATATGAATTGCATAACATTTTGAATGATAATTCAAGCTCTTGAACATCAACCGCGCAAACCGGAAGTGCAACTCTTTCAATGGAAGCGACAGACTTAAAGTTTCAGGTCCAACTTGTTTTGAGAAAATGGAGAAATACAAGAGTTCGTCAAAAATGCCGTAACCACTTCAATAGAATATTGTCGAATTAAAAAAAAACTGAGACCTGGAAAATTTCGCGTGCGGCTTCCCGGTCCATTTTCGAAGCCTTGCCTCAAAATCACTACAGTAGTAAATGAAACTTATTTCTGTGAATTCAGTGGGCTTTTCCGAACAAAATTTAGATTTCTTGGTATAAAAATGATCGCTAGCATCTCTAGAATCTGTTTTTCATCGAAAAACCGAACTTAATTGCGAAAGTAGCTCGAACGAGGCGAATGTCTGAAATATTACGTTTTTGCCGCACTTTTTCGTAGATCAAAAAGAGCTACGCCTTTCAAATTCTCATAGTGAGGTCCCACTTTTTTTAAGTCGACAATACCTCTCTCCCCCAACCGTACACTTTGAGTCAATTTGTCTCGGTTCCTGTGAAATACCGTAAAACCTCTAATAGAACGACACCCGGATCGNNCACTTTGAGCCTATATATCTCATTTCTTTTGAAAGATATCAAAAAGTGGTTAACTAGTAAAATGTTTATCAGGATATCAGCAACATTTTCCTAATTAGCCACTTTTTGATATCTTTTACAAAAAATGAGATATATAGGCTCAAAGTGGACGATCCCGGTGTCGTTCTATTAGAGGTTTTACGGTATATCAAAAATTGCCAACTGATAAAATGTTCATCATAATTCGAAAAATAGTTTGTCCATTGACCACTTTTTGGTATCTTTTACAGGAACCGAGATACATTGCCTCAAAGTTGCCGGTTTCGTACTTTTCTGTTAGTGTTTAGGGTATGTTAATTTCAAAGCGTCATAACTGGCTTCAAAATGTGTATTTTTGGAAAATACAAATTGCGGAATAAAGTGATCGAAATGATCTCCAAAATGACATAAAATACAATATAGTCGCTCCATGCCACCTCTTGTAGCCTTTGATAGAGCTCCGTATTTGCTCTAGTAGAAGCCCACCCTAGACATGCACTTTGAGCTCGATTATCTCGATTCCTCTAAGAAATATAAAAATTCTGTCAACTAACAAAACATTTTTGACATTATGATGAACATTTTATCGATGGACTACTTTTTGATATCTTTCCAAGTAACTGAGATATTTGAGCTCAAAGAGCACGTATTGGGTCGGCTTCTATTAGAGCCGCCTCCTCTCTCCCGTATTGTTTCCTCTGAACCTTGTCAAATACATATTCCTTCTGGGAAATAATTATCTTCTTCAGAACTATTAGGTTGATAAGGAAGTTTCTTTCTTTTTGGCAGTGTTGTTTTTGACGCTCAATATCTGTTTATCCAAGTGGTTTAGCGGGCCAAATTTTTTTTTGTTGGAGAGCTGTGTTCAGTGTTTATCAGGTCCTAGATTTTCAACCTTTTATCTCTATTCGTATCGGAGAAATGACGATTCTTTCGGACCTTATCCGACTTCTCATTCGCACCATGATTATATTTTAAATTTGTTTTGGTCTTCGAACGCCTGGTATTCGCATACAAGTGGTGGATGTATATAAGGGACATGTTCCGTCATCGCCTGCCATCAGCGTTTGGTTCGAAAAATTCCTCCCAGGAGAGTTCAGTTTGAAAGATGGCAACGGCCTAGTGAGCCGGATCTTTATCAATTGCCAAATGTCGTGGAGATGGATCCATTTCAAACCACTCGTAAAATGTAAAAGGCATTATCCGATAGTCAACCAAGTATGGTGAACGGTCTCTTGGCAAAACCAAAAACTGGGTTGATTCGTACCTTATGTTTTTAAAGACTACGATATGAATCGCCATGTGGACATGAGCGTGGTTCTCCTATCATGTCTTCGTATGTTCAGTTGGGTGAAGGATCTAATTATCTTAGATGATAAGTGGGTAACTTACTCTATCAATGTGCGGAAGGGTCAGTAGATTGACAAAGAAGAGCTAGCTCTGGACGCCCCGGAACCCAAATTTCCCGGAAAAATGGGTATGCTATGAGTTTGATGGTCGGTCAAAGTAATGGAGACCGGGCGCTTTTAAATGAAAATACCACTATAATTGCCGCCTTGTGGAGTTCCTAATTAGAACAATTAAGTTTGGCAGTCCAATCAAAACGAGGAGAAAAAACCAAAGTTCGCTTCCAGCACGACAGTGCGAAATGGCCTGTGACTAGAGAGATCAGCCAAAACATCATGTCGCCTGGCTGAACTATTTTTTTGCACCGGTCGTATTCTCTGGATTTTGCTATTTCGGATAAATGGTCGTTTGGAGCTCTCAAATGTCATCTTGATAGAAAAAAAAACTTCAATTAAAAAGATGACCCCAAAAAGGAGTTGGCTCACTTTTTCAATCGCAGTCCTCGTCATTCTGAGCCGATGGAACCAGGAAATTACCAGAGCATTGACAGACAACTGTTGATACTAATGGACAGCACGTTCATAGATCTAGCCCGCTCCGCATTGAGAAAACTTCGATCAAACTTTTGCCAAAAAAGAAAGAAACTTTCTTATCAACCTAATATAAATGCTGTCGTAAAGTAGACCTGTCATATCGTTAGTACCACCCCACCTAGATCTGTCTTCACCCTCTAGAATGCCACTACGATTAAGATTAATTCCATTCTTCCCCCAACATTTTTCCAGACGACCTTCTGTATGGACGTCGGAAAATATATATTTGATTTTCCTGTAAATTCTACAATTCCTATTCTAAACCATCCTATTCATCTCGCATTACCACTTCGGAAATCTCGCTCGGCCAGTGCTCTTCCTCATTCACCGCTTGCACCAATGGCCAACCTCATGCGAGAAGGAAGACCCAGGCCGATCTCTTATCCACCGTATAGCTCGAACCACAATTGTGTACAGAAGCGAAGACGACGATGAGGGATCTGGTGAGACTCGGTTTTTGCAGTATTCGATATGTGTTAATGGAATCCGACAAGCAGCGACATAAAGCGATGGTTACGTTTTCTACGAGGATGGGTGCATTCCAATCGAGGACTCTCCTGAATGTCAACTGGCTGCCGACACCGAAGAAGAGCCTTACGATAGTTTTGACTGTTCATCGAAACAGGACGGAATTTCCTCGATCGGCTGCGCAAACCAGTTTGTCAACTGTGTATCAGGACAAACCTATCACATGATACTCCAGTTTGCGAAAACGACGGATTCTTCTCGCTCAGCTAGTACTCTTCCTCATTCATCGATTGGACCAATGGACGCGAATTAGTCATGTTCTGCGTGCGCAGCCGGACTCAAGTTCTCTTATGCTAACCAGCGATGCGACTGATCTTGTGAAACAAATACATTTTATTTTTGAAAAAAAAAATTCAATAAAATTTTAAGCTTTCTTCAACATCGAACGCGCCAATCGGAAGTCCAACTCCTTCAATGGAATCAACAGAATATCGGGAATATCCGCGATCGTTCTCACTTCGTTTAGACATTTTTGCTGAAAAATATTTTCTGTTTGAGCGTTTTTTATTGGAAGTCTACAATTTACTTTCAAATCTTCGAGAAGATACTGTACAGCGAGTCTTGTTTTAGTTTTCAGTGAAATTTTTGTTGGGAAAATCATCAAATACTCTTCACATCGTCTAGTGGCAGTTGGAGTGTCGAACATGTCTGCCAGACGGAGAATCTGCTCAATGTTTTGATCTGGAAATTTGACGGAAATTCAAAAAGCTAGACATTTTCATATTTTAAGTTTCAATCTTCAATAAAAACGTGCACAATCGGAAATTTTTTGATAGTGAACACGTGGGTTCAGGCGAGGGGGTCAGAAAGCGCGCCCCAGTAAATTTTTCAAAAATTCTCATTTGGCTGCCGGCGCTTGTTGACTGACAATCATATGCATTAGGCCGACACGTTTATTTTTTCAATATTTTTCGATGTTTTCGTTCGTTTTCGCTCTTTTTTTCTCGTTTTTTTCTCGTTTTTTCCCTATTCCATTTCCCCATTTTTCCCACCACGTGAAATCCACTTGTCATTTTGAATTAGTTAATTTCGGCTGGCCTACGAGTTAGCTGGGGCGAGCTTTCTGACCCCCTCGCCTGAACCCACGTGAGTGAACCTTTTATGCATTTACCGTAAAACCTGTAATAGACATGATCTCTAACTTATTACTTTGAGCCAATTTATCTCGGTTCCTCTGAAAGATAACAAAAAGCCTTAACTGACAAAAAGTTTATCATAAAATCAACAATATTTTATCAGTTTATGACTTTTTGATATCTTTGACAGGAACCAAGAAAAATAAGCTAAAAGTTAATAGTTAGAGAACCTTTCTATTACAAGGTTTACTGTAGTTTCGAATCTTTAAAAAATCCGATTTTTTTCAAAAAGTCCATACTTGTAAAATTCCGGGCCGGACCGGGCCTGAGGAAATTTTCAAGGCCCGGGCCCGGCCCGGAAGGCCCGGTGTCAAAAATTCTGTATTTTTGAGCCAAATTTTGAGCTCTCAATATAATTTTTTCCATTTTTTTTTCGTATTTCGGATTGTTTGTCTGTCTGATCAAAAAAGATCGAAAAACTCGAAAAAAATTTTTTTGCTCGAAAAAAAATCACATAAGGGCCCCTCTTATGTGTTTTTTGGAAATTTCGAAACTAGTGAAATGACGGGCCCGCCGGGCCGGACCGTTACAAGTATGAAAAAGTCTAACCGGTGATCGATGATTCTCCGTGTAGGACTTCTAAATAGAACTGAAAAGATTCAGAATCGACGTCTTCTAAACGAATTTCCGATTTTGCGGATTCTAAGAAATTACCGAGAAATAAGGCTCGGAAATAGGAGGATTGGAAGGAGAGAAACTGAAAAAATAGAAAATTTTTTAAAAAAATTATGAATTCTCACCAATCTCGACATATAAAACTTCTTATCCTCAACAACTAAAACCACATCTGAAACATCTTGATCATCGAATTTTCTGGAACTTTTTCTTCGAATTTCTTTCAATTCTACATTGCATTCCATTCGAATCGATCCATTCACCAGAAACTTGTTTTCGACATCCTCCCAATTCATAAAATCCCATCCATATCCATCATTTCCATCTTTTAAATCCAAAATCTTGAATGACGTCTTCTTAATTTTCTCTTCTGTTCCCAATGCCGATACTAATTTCATCTCGAAGAAAACTTGAAAATTTTCAGATTTTTCAGTTTTTTTACAGCATAAAAATGCCGCAAAGTCTGGGCCAGATCGTTGGATTTTTATTCTCCTGAAATATACCATCTAACAGAACGTCACCCAACTTCAAACCCATGTATCTCATTTCCCGTAAAAGATATCAAAAACCTGTCAACTAATAAAATGTTGGTGATATTATGGTAAACATTTTGCCAGTTTATTACTTTATGATACCTTTACCAGAAAATGAGATAAATGGGCTTAAAGTTGAGGGTTTTAAAATTCTGGAAAATATCAGCTCACCATGGAATTCCAAAATGAATTTCAGCCGGACTATACCGTTTTTCCCGGTTAATCATAGTACAAAAATTTGGGAATTCATATTCTAATTTGAATTTCTTCTCCGGAAGAATCGACATTTTTATTGGGGTCAGTAGGAAAAATAGAAATTGAAAACAGTGATAAACTGATAAGAAAATCAAAAATTCGTTTCTTTAAATATGTTGACTCAAACATTTTTTCCTTTGACGTAAAATGGAAATCAGGTGGTGAACTATTGTTTTTTTTTTGAGAGGAAATTATTCATCCGGGAATTAAAATATTACGTCAATCGGCTGAAATTCTGAAATTTTGATATTCTGAAATTCTGAGATTCTGAAATTTTGATATTCTGAAATTTTGATATTCTGAAATCCTGAAATTCTGAAATTTTGATATTCTGAAATTCTGAGATTCTGATATTCTGAAATTTTGATATTCTGAAATTCTGAGATTCTGAAATCCTGAAATTCTGAAATCCTGAAATTCTGAAATTTTGATATTCTGAAATTCTGAAATCCTGAAATTCTGAGATTCTGAGATTCTGAGATTCTGAGATTCTGAGATCCTGAGATTCTGAGATTCTGAGATTCCGAAATCCTGAAATTCTGAAATCCTGAAATTCTGAAATTTTGATATTCTGAAATTTTGATATTCTGAAATTCTGAGATTCTGAAATCCTGAAATTCTGAAATCCTGAAATTCTGAAATTTTGATATTCTGAAATTCTGAGATTCTGAAATCCTGAAATTCTGAAATCCTGAAATTCTGAAATTTTGATATTCTGAATGTCTGAGATTCTGATATTCTGAAATTTTGATATTCTGAAATTCTGAGATTCTGAAATCCTGAAATTCTGAAATCCTGAAATTCTGAAATTTTGATATTCTGAAATTCTGAAATCCTGAAATTCTGAGATTCTGAGATTCTGAGATTCTGAGATTCTGAGATCCTGAGATTCTGAGATTCTGAGATTCTGAGATTCTGAGATTCTGAGATTCTGAGATTCTGAGATTCTGAGATTCTGAGATTCTGAGATTTAATTTCAGATATTCAAAATTATCCGAATATCAGAGTCTTCGAATTTCAAAATTCTATGAGAGTTTCGAAAATAAAAGAACGAAAAAAAACGAAATTCCCGAATTCAGTCTTCTCGATCCTATCCGATCCTATCCGATCCCAAATCCTACAGTAGCATACATTTAAAAAAAGAAGATGAGATAAATTAGTAAAGGTCACAGTTAACTGTCTCTTCTTTTCCCGCCCAGAGAACACTCTCTCACTCTCTACCACTCTCTCAAAAATCAACACTCTCTAAGCCCCCAGAATGTCTATTTTCTCTCTCCGCACAAATTGAAATCATCAGTTTTTCGGAGTGTCCCCCTCTGTCCCTCTGCACCCTCCCTGCGTCCATTTCGACGCTTTTTTCTCTCTTTTTCTTTTCCCTCTCCCCTATTTTCTATATTATTTCTTTCTTCAACCCCCGTGTCATGCAAAATCATTCTCCCATTTTCTCTTGTCCTTCTTCTTCTTTTTCTTTTTCTTCTTTTTCTTCCGTATCGTTTCGGACAAAACAGAATCTTCCAGGTCATTCCAATTTCCTTGTTTTTATTTCTTTTTTTTTCGTAATTTTTTTATTTAGAAACCTTTTGATCTACACAGTTTTTTGCAGTTTTTGCTCTTTTTCTCATTAAATTTGACCCATTTTTTGAGTTTTTCCTCATTTTTTTCTCACCATTTTTTTCTGCGGATTTTTTGCCTTATTTTTTCTATTTTTTTCCAATTTTGTAATAATCAAATTTTTTCAGAATTACTCCCGAATTGTGTCGTAGTTTTAGTGGAAGTAGTCGAAGGAGAAGGATGACACCGAAATCGAAAAATGAGGAGGTCAGCGCTTTTTTCTTTTTAATTTTTCTAAAAATCGTTTCTCCCATATTCTAGTAGGTCTGAATAATTTTTTTAAAAAGATGGAAAAGTCGAAAGAGTCGAAAAATCTCTGAAAATTGAAATATTTGAATTAGAAGTGAATTTGGAAACCAAAGAAAAAAATTTGATAAATGAAAACGAAAACTGAAATTTTTAGAATGAATTTCTTAAAATTCAGTTAAAAGCTGAATGATTTGAATTGCTTTTAAATAAAAAAAAGATAATTTAAAAAAATCTGAAAATGAAAATTTTCAGAGAACTTTCATTTTCAAAGAAAGATTTTCAAAAAATCTTAAAATCCCGAAAATTCGAAAATCACCAGAAATTTGAAATAATACCTCAATATTTTCTAGAGTATTTTTACTACCAAACCACTAACTTTGAGATCAATTATCTTGGCTCCTAAAAGAGATATCAAAAATTTGTCAACTGATAAAATGTTGGTGATATTATGGTAGATAATTCATTAGTTGACAACTTTTTGATATCTTTGACAGGAACCGCGATAGATTGGCTCAAAGTTGATGGTTTGGATGGGCTTCTATTAGAGAAACTACGTTTTGTTTTAACTATCTTTTTTCCAGACTCGAAAACCGGAATCTCTTCATCCGACGCATCATTCCTCACCTCCTTCCTCCCAACCTCTCCCCCAGGATCCCCCAGGACCTCCTCAACCATCATCACCTCCATCCAGGGAGAATTGTGAGTGCTGTCGGAGGTTACTTGAGCATGCAACGCCGTATGTGGCTTATGTGAATGTCAGTAAATCGGATGTAGTGTACGATAGAACACTTTGTTTGTACAAATTGGAATCACCACCACCACCTCCTCCGACGTCTTCGACATCTCATACTCCAGATTCTCAGCCTTCGTCCTCCTCGAATCCTCCGAATAATAATAACAATCCATATCCTCCACCAGTGCTGCCAAAAGTCAAACGAATATTGGATCGATTTGAAGAAGCGAAATTGTGGGATTTGATGGGATTAAATCAGCAAATGTACAAGAAATTGCCTGCCGAATTAACAAAGATCTCGCCGAAGCGAATGGTTTTTAGGAAATGTGCATATGTGAGTCTTATCCTATTTTTATGTTAGACAGAATTATTTTTTCAAAGGAAAATAGAAAACATAAAATCAAAACAAAAATCAATTTCAAAAACTGAAAAAAACTCATGCTTGCTGTAAAGTATTTTCGTTCTCTCGGTTTTTTAGATTAGATTTTTTGTTGAAAAACTTTGAATTGAAGCACTTTTGAAATCATTTTTACCGTACAAAACTCAATTTTTTAAAAGAAAAAAAATATTCGAAGTTTTGAAACTTACAATTAGGAGATTTTGGATAGCTTCGTAAATTTTTATTAATCAGGAACTCTTGAATTTCTGAAACTCTCTAAATTTGTGAAATTCCTAGAATTTCTGAATTTTCAAATTTCTCAATTATCTGGAACACTTCAGCTTCCAGATTTCTTGAAAATTTCAAAAGTTCTAGAAAGAAATTTTTACATTTTTGAATTTTCTGGACTTTCTAAGATTTTGGGATTTCAGAGTTTTCTGGAATTCTCGGAGTTTCTGAATTTTGAAATTTCTGGTATTACCGGAGTTTTCGGAACATCTGAATTTCCTGGACAATCTCAATTTTTGAATAACTGATAGTGAGTTTTCTGGAATTTCCAAGCTTTTCTAAACGTTCAAAATGTTCCGAGTTTTCTGGAAACTTTCAAAATTTTAGAAAAAATCAGAAATTCATAGATTTAGGAATTTAGAAAACTAATTTGAATGTTTAGAGTTTCTGAAGGTACTGTCTTGGAAATTTTAATCTTGGAAATTTTAGATTTTTTGAACTAGTGAAATTCTGGAATTTGAATTTTTTCGAAGTTCTTGGAATTTCCGAACTTCCAAAAATTGTGAGTTTCTGTATTTCTTGAATTTCTGAGTATTCGAGTTTTGTTTATTGTTCGAAGTTTTCCTAATAATCTGGATTTTCTGACTTTTGGAGATTTTGAGATTTTCAAGAATTTCTCTGAATTTCTAGTTTTTTTGGGAAACAAAAATATTGTATTATTTAGTGAAATCACATTTTTGTGCGGTTTATAATTTTACATTAAAAAACATCAAAACTTTAAAACAAAATAAAAGAAATCCCAATTCCAGCGCCTGCACAACACCCGACACTTTGATGTTCCGCTCAACAAAAAGTGCCGGATGACAAAAGAAGAAATTCTGAAGCAGAATTACGAGGATGATAAGAAGTTGATAAAGAAGAATCAAGCATTCAATTGTGTCTGGAACGACTGTCCCCACGCATTCCACGATCCTCAAGATATGCGAATCCATTACATGTTCGATCATGACTCCATCAAATTGTTCTGTTGTGGGACTCGCTACGAGAACTATGATGCTTATCTGGAACATTATGTGACGACGATGAATGGAGAGGGACATGCCACGTGGATGGCCAGAGAGTGTTGGGGATGTAATATTCGATTGGTTGATGCTGCATCGTTCTACACACATGCTGAAGAGTGTGAAGCACAAATCAACCCATTTCCATGTCCGGATCCGTTGTGTGGAATACGATTCGAATATTTGACTGATGTGGTGGATCATTTTTATATTTGGCATGATGTGAGTTTTCAGAAAAAAATATGAAAGTTTTGGGCTTGAAAGCTTTACCCAAGGTTTCGTTCTAAATCCCGGAGTTTCAGAAGTCAGAGTTCGGGTTCAGAGTATTTGAAAATTGAAAGGATTACTGTATATTAAAAAACAATCGAAGATATTTGGGTTTAAAAAAGAGAAATTACGGTGGCTTTGAACCTTTGACATTACGAAAATATATTTTTGAGCAAGACGAAAATTTTTTCCAGAAATCCGGTGCTATTGTGTGCAATGAAGTGGTCTACCCAACGCGTGAATCCATTGAGCCCGATCTCAAAATGCTGGATGACGGTCAGCTGGTGATCAATTTTCCATTGCGATCTATCTACACGTGTCACATGTGCAATATCCAGTTCGCCAGTGAAAAGTACTATCAAGAGCATGTTAGTGTGCATTTGAAGGTGAGCGAAGGATACTTTTTAAGTTTGGGTTGTTCGAAAAATGAGGTTTCCAATTACGGGAATTATTTGAATCCCTCCAACTATGCCTTTTTTAGATACTCACTATTAGCAAAAAATGTTTTAAATCAAATTTTTTATGTTCGACCTAAATTTCTGTTGACACAGCTGGCAACATGAACTGCTATACAGTTGGTTAGTTAACAAGTTCATAACCAGAAAATGATCAGGAAGAGCCCAGCCAAACTGTCACCTTCGGCTCAATTATCACAGCTCCTGTGAAAGATATCAAAAGTTTGTCAACTAATAAATTATTCATCATAATATCAACAACATTTTTTTCCAGCTGTAATCTTTTCGCTATCCTGCAACGAGATAATTGATCTCAAAGTTGATAGTTTGGGTGGTTCTATTACCGGAAATACAGTAGTATAAATATTTTGCTAGCTTATTTGTACAATAACTTGCTGAAGTTATCATGAAAAAGATAACATCTAAAACTTTGGAAATTATCTTTTTTTTTTGAAATCAGAGGGTATAAAGTTGCTAACTACCAACATGGAGTGTCTGAAATCTCTGAAACTTTCAGACTAAAAAAAACTTAAACTAACTATTCAGACACTAAATTGACTACTTTAAACTAAGAGGAACATTGTGAAACATAATCAAATTATCTAGTATAAAATCCCTTTTTCCAGAACCCCCACCTTTGGCTCATTCCAACAATGCTCCACTGCTCCCACTGTCATATCAAAAACTGCCCAAGCCAACGTCTATCCGTCATCAATTTTATCCCAAAACTCATCGAAACGATTCGCGACATCCCAGTATACAAATGTGAAAGCAATCCGTGTCTCCTAATCTGGCGTATGTGTCTGGCAAAAGACTTTTGCGAAGTCATGGAACGAATTCTGCTCAAATTGGTGGACGAGCATCGACGGCTCGCCATCGAGCAACAGTTTTTGGATCAAACTGGTATCCGGATTGCGATGCGAATCTTCCCAAAATTCTGGACGACCTATTTTTCTTGTTCTCAGTCCCATACAAAACGCATGCGGGTGATGAAGACATGATTGCGAAATGGCCAGCGATGGAGCTGGCAAGAGGAGATGTTGAATTGCATGTTAAAATGGATTAGGAGGATCCTTTGGAATTCAGGGTTTTGGTTCAATTAATTATTCCGGTTTTTTAGAATACAAAAAAGAGGTACTTATTCCATAAATCACTTGTCTTTCTTCCCATTTCCACACCCAACCCCCCCCCCCCTATACGTTGTCATTTTTCGAATTTTTGCCAAGTTTTATCAAATTTATATGCATCGAATGAATTTTTTTTATTTTATAGAGAGTGTCATTTTTACAGCAGAAAAAAAACAGGAAATTCGATGAAAAACAGTGAAAATCGAGAAAAGGAATTCGGAAAAAAATTTGGTTACAGTAATTATCATTGTGGGACCTTCGGAAGCGGTCACAGGCGTCTCTCCGGTTTTTTGTGTACAAAAAAGTACAATAGATTCCATGATTTTTTTGGTACAAATAATCTACATATCTATTGTATTGTTGATACGAACGATACGTGTATATGAATATGAATCATGTCTTCTTCCTCTCCCATCGATTGTTGTCCCTCATATGTATATGTATTCATTTTCCACATACATATACAGTCTGTGCTTCTATACATTTTTTTTGAAATTCAGACTACGAAATTTCCTAATCCGTACTATTCTATCTGAATATCGATTCGCGAGAAAACTGCAAAAAAGAAATCCATTCATATTTTGAGCAGCCAATGCCACGACTGTCATGGTCTAAAAATCCGATAGCTGGATAATCCGATAGTTCATGACAGTGGTACATTGTCTACTCGAAATTTTTGAAAGATACGTGTACGTATATGTGTCTGTGAGTCCTGATGTCCCGGTTTAAAGAAACACTTTCAGGTGAATCTAGAGATTTGCGGAGTATGAAAATTTTCACAAGTTTTTGGAAATTGGAATATTCCCCATAATCCTTAAAATCTAGTCCGGGGCCTAGGGATCCATACTTTCTGCATTTCTAGGCCACCAGGTTGATTTACAGTTTAGGAAGCTAAAGACGAAGACAACGAGACGCTCTAACTGTCTGCGTTTCTCCAAAACTTCAAATGACCGCATCTCGCCTTCTAGAGAAGCTAGGAATTAGAAATTTAGACTGAAATGTGTAAAATTTCAAGAAGCACATTTCTCAAAGTCAAAAACTTACTAGTAAGTTAGAGGTTTTCGGCCATTTTGATCATTTTCAGGAATCCAGAGCTCGGCTGTCAAGTTTCCAAACACTTCAAACATTTTGAAGGGTGTAGAGAAGGCCTAAATTGAAAACTTTGCATTCAGAAAATTTTTTTAAAATTCTTAGTTTTTAAGCTATTTGCTGATTTCTGAAAGACCAATTTGCCAGTTTTTGGAAAGAAAACAGGTCTCTTTCAGAAATCGGAAAATTGCTGAAAATCTTGGAGTTTTCAAAACATCAAAATGACCGAAAATCTACTGAAAATTACGTTTTTGTAGATCCTACTGTTTATCTTTTGCTCGGCACTGTATGAACACTTTTATCTTTGAATCTAAATTTCAATTTCTGCAACATGAAAATATTCCGGTTTGATCAGCTCCCGAATTTCTATATTTCCGATCCCTAAATCACCAAAAATAAAATCGGGAACAGGTGTTGCCGAAAAACTGCACCGCAGCCTAAATCCACAAAAAAACGTGGTCAAGACCCGACCTCTCCTCTCTCAAAAAAGGGCTGCCGGAAACAACATTTTTGCAGCAGTCGAACTGCAAATATCGCCAAAAAAAGTAGGGGGAAACCATTTGCTGCAAAACCATGTGCACCCTGTCTATTTGATCAGATGTCGGGTACACGCCGCCTCCCGATTTGGTCTATTTTATATAAGAACTAAACAACCGAAAACATTCCATTTGAGATTCTCGGTTCACTCTCGAGACCTACCACCAATCATGACCTTCTCCTCCTCTCTTTTTTTGGTTCTTTTCGCTGGAATTATTATAATTTCTACTGTTCAAGCTCTCCCACCAAAAGGTTAGTTTTTGAGCGTTATTGTAGGTTTTGGTATCTGTTTTTATTATAAGTTTTCCATAACGATTTCTGGAAGGTTCCCATTAGAGCGCATTTTATAATTTATAATTTATTGATCAGAAGAAAATATGGCACAACAGTTATAACGGGAGTTCTAGATAAAATTCCTAACGAGATGAACCTAGAGAATGGGGAAGAAAATGGTAAACATGTAAGGCATTTGCCAAAAAAAGATTGAATTCAGGTTGCACATCCTGCCTAATGGTGCCGATTGAAGAGACCGAAAAAGCTGGAATTTCGAGCACCAACAAGACCAGAAACACCGAAACTGGATGCTTTGTAAGTTTGCAAATTTCCAAAATTACCGGAAATGCTAAAATAGAACTTTGATCTTACCTCTCTACAGTGTGTGCTATCGGTACGGTTTCGGTAACTTACCGGTAATTTACCGGTAAAATACCGGTAAATTTTTACCGGTACATTACCGGTATTTTACTGGTAAAATTACCGGTAATATACCGGTAAATTTACCGAAAACTACCGATAATTTCTAGGAAAATTTTCTGCGTTTTTTCAAAATTTGGAACAGCGACGTTTTAGAACCGCAACATTTTTGAACCGCGACGTTTCAGAACCGCGACGTTTTAGAACTGACCATTTCAAAACTGTTGCAAACTGTCAAAAAACTAGTGAAACAGCAGAAAAAACGTTCGTTTTTTTTCTAAAGAAATAAAGTTCCTCGAGGAATTTTTCGAGGAATGGATTCCTCGAAATTTCTCGAGAAACGACCCTTTCGTCTCCGCCATCTCCCCCCTCCCCCACCCTTGACTGCGCCTCTCTCTGTGTGTGCGCCTCCAAATGAGGGCGCGCGCTCACGGCTCCATTACTGGCTTCAGAAGAGAGATAGAGCCTTCTGATCTTCAGAAAACGTACTGTCCCAGGATCCTGAAGACGTCCCGAGCCACTAAAACTTTCATTCATCATAACTCGGTTCATTTTTACGCTAGAGAGTTTATCTTACCACCATTCGAACGCTCTCTTCAAGCTAAACACAATGAAATCCACTTCAGCACATAAAGTACGCGGCACATAAGATTTTTTGGAGGTTCTTACACGGCTTAATTTTGAAAAGCTAGCTCGGCAGCTAGGCGTATTATACGTAAAATCACGAGAGGAGTCTAATGGTATCGGTTGCCGAGCAAGAAAACTAACACAGAAAAAGTTATTTTTCGGAGCAGAAATAACCATACTTGCTAAAAATTCCGGCCCAGCCCGGGTAGACCCTGGCTGCGGCCCGGGCTGGAGAAAAATATTCCCGGCCCTGCCCGACCCGCCGATTCAGAGACCGAAAACTTCAAAATTTTTCTGTTGATTTTTGATATACTTTTGTCAAAACAATCATTTTAAAACCCGCCTACTTTATGTTCTAAAGTTGCTTTCATTGTGTTAAGCTTGAAGAGAGCGTTCGAATGGTGGTAAGATGAACTTTCTTTTAAAATGAACCAAGTTATGATGAATAGAAGTTTTAGTGGTTCGGGACGTCTTCAGGATTCTGGGACAGTATGCATTCTGAAGATCAGAAGGCTCTATCTCTCTTCTGAAGCCAGTTATAGAGCCGTGAGCGCGCGCCCTCATTTGGAGGAGCACACACAGAGAGAGGCGCAGTCAAGGGGGGGGGGGGAAGACACACTGGTGTAGTCCTCGAGGAAAATAAAAATTTTACCGAAAATTTACCGGTAACTTACCGGTAATTTACCGGTAAAATACCGGTAAATTTTCGGTAGTTTTCAAATTTACCGGTAGGTTACCGGTAAATTTCGGTAAATTTTTACCGGTAAATTACCGGTAAAATTACCAAAAAAGCCGTTACCAGTAAGTGACAATCGGTTGTCACACGCCTCTCTAATAGAAGCCCATCCAGACCGCCAACTTTGCGCTCAATTATTTCGATACCTGTGAAAGACATAAAAAGTGGTCAACTGTTAACTTATTTATCGTAATATCACCAATACTTTATCAGTTGACAAAATTTTGATATCTCTCCTAGTAATCGAGATAATTGAGCTCAAAGTGCGATATAGGATTGGAGTCATATTAGAGCATTTACGGTAGCTACAGTAACCCTTTCTTAAAATTTCGCTGAAACCCACCAATGAAATTTAGAACTCTGTAGCCATGATTTGGACTTTTTTCTAATGATGGTTTAAAATTTCCACTATAAGTTTTGGTAGAAAGTGTAAAATTTTTTGAGAGTATCCTAGAAGTTTTCAGTAATTGCGGTTTACAGAAATTAAAACATGAAATCATGGGCTTTGTGGGATTCATGGTGTTAATGAGGAGTATGGGTTTTATCGGGTTTATGGGGTTTTTTTGGGTTGCATGAAAAAGTGTACATAAGCTTTATATAAAAGTGTATTTACCGTAAAACCTCTAATAGAACGACACCCGGATCGTCCACTTTGAGCCTATATATCTCATTTTCTGTAAAAGATATCAAAAAGTGGCTAACTAGTAAAATGTTGCTGATATCCTGATAAACATTTTACTAGTTAACCACTTTTTGATATCTTTCAAAAGAAGTGAGATATATAGGCTCAAAGTAGACGATCCGGGTGTCGTTCTATTAGAGGTTTTACGGTAAGCTAAATCCCTACCGTGTTTGCTCTTATTGAAGCCCACCCTATAAGTGTACATTTAGCTCAATTCCCTCAAGGAGTTCCCATGAGAGATATCAAAAAGGGATCAATTATATAATTGTTTATCAAAATACCACCAATATACCAATATTTTATCAATTGAAAAAATGTTGATATCTCTTAAAGAAGCCGAGATAATTGAACTCAGTTTCAGCTCAAAGTTCAAGTATAGGATGGGCTTCTATCAAAGCTAACATCCCCCCCCCCTTAAACCTTGGAAGTCACTCATATTTCTGAAATTTCAAAATTCAAAATTTCCAGGTTCAAACCGTACAATGTATGTCCAAGGAAAACGATTCCGACACCTACATCCAATTCAACAAAGGTCGTAAAGGCCTATTCGCTGCCGTTCAACAAACGATTCAACTGATTTGTAACGAAGAAGGAAAATGGGAATTCCGTCATTCGAAACTGACACTTACCGTCAGTTCATTGACATGTCTATCCACTTGATTTCCTCATATTGCTCATCCTTATTTTTAGGATTACTGTAGATGTATAGGGGAGGAAGTGAGAGAAGTGTCCATGTTTGTATATCAACTATTATAATAACAATTTCATTTTATAGTGTTTTTTTCAATTTTTTCCATCCATATGTGTACCTTGATTCTTGCCAAAGAAATTCTATTTTTTCTGAGTTTTCAACATATAAATGACGCTAATTAGTAAGTTTATTCAAATTACCCAAATTACCAAAGTTTCCAGAAACTTCTGGAACTATGCTAATTGTATTTTTAGCCCAATAATTTCAGATTTTCCTAGAACCAATCTTCTTTTGAGCCAATTCTGAAAAAATAAACATATCCGGTGTAAAATAATCCTTTTTTCAGACCCCTACTTGTTTTTTTCCTAGTAGTTATTTTTTCCATTAGCTGACCAACATCAGAAAAAATGTATTTATTTGATTTGCATGTATCAATAGGGTGAAAAACGTTGATAATAAGATTTTGACGGATTTGGTGGGTGCTAAAACACAAAAATGTCATGAGGAGATTATCAGGATTCATAAAAAATGTATGCGAAAAGGAAGTGGATTTCTTGGATCTCCAAAATTTGGTTTCAGTGGTTTACATGCTTTTTCAAAAAATGCTCTTTTGGTTTTTGATTTTCCAATCATCCACTGAAAAAAAACAAACCCAGAATAATTCATAACTCATTTTTGAGCGCTATCCAGTGATAATATCCCAAAATTTCAAGAAATTCTGAAATCCTGAGAAATTTGAAAATTTGGAAATTGCAAAGTTTCTTGTGAATTTCTGAATTTCTAAATTTCTGAATTTTTGAACTTCTGATTTTCTGATTTTCTGATTTTCTGATTTTCTGATTTTCTGATTTTCTGATTTTCTGATTTTCTGATTTTCTGATTTTCTGATTTTCTGATTTTCAGAATTTCAATTTTTCAGATTATCGATTTTTCTAGGCCACTTTTTGAACCGTAGTTAGAAGTTCTAAAGAATGTTCTAAAGAAGTTACCCTCTTGAGAGTACTCACACATACTTGCGTTATAAATAAATTATGACGCACTTTCAAAAAAGAAAAAAAAACTCTGATTTCGAAATTCCTTCTGGAAATTTCCATATAAAACGAATATCTTATCATCCTGTTTCGAAACAAAAAGTTGAAAGAAATTTTAGGATCAGAAGTTTGAAAATTATTTTACCGTACCCTCTCTAATACTTCTCTAAAAGAAGCCCACCCTAATCGCCAACTTTGAGCTCAATTATCTTGATTCCTGCGAAAGATATCAGAATTTTGTCAACTGATAAATTATTTATCATAATATCATAAATTATTTATCAGTTAACACCTTTTTTGATATCTCTCACAGGAACCGAGATAATTGAGCTCAAAGTATATATGCTCAAAACACTTCTGCTGCAGCAAATACGATAATTTGGATAAAAAAGTTTTCAAACATTTTTTGAACTTTTGAATTTCAGAGAAACTTGATTTTAGAAATTCTCTTCCCTTTCCTTTCCCCTTCTTTTCAAAAAACTTTTGAACCCTTTGAAACCCAAAAAATATGTTAAGCCCTTCCCAAAAAAGAAAGAAATATATCTATTTTCTGCAACACAAAAGAACTCCTGTCTCTCTTTCCCTGTTAAGCCATCCTATTGAAAAGTGCAAAGACTCTTATATTCCTCAACTCTTCATCATCTTTTCCTTTCCTTTCCGAATGGCGGTTTTCCGTTTTTTGGAATAAAAGGGACACAAAAAAGCAAAGCTTATGCTCTCTCACCCTCTTCCAGATCCTTATTTTTCTATTTTCTCTCTTCTGGCTCTTCATCTCTTTCTCCTCAATTTCATACGCTGCTCTTTGTAGTAGTGGTCCTTCTTCTTCTTTTTTCCCTTCTGACACATTCACACACCACATAGTTTCTTTTCTTTTCTCCTCCCACCGAGAGCTCCCTTTTCGTTTTTTTTCTCTTTTTTTCTCACGTCCAGGATCTTCTTCACTATCTTATCTCTATCTCCCCACACATCCCACCTGGATTATCTTTTTCAGAATTTTTTAGATCTACCTTTTTTTAGTTTGGAGTGTTATGAACCCTAGTTAGACTAACCAGATTTTTTTTTGATAAATTATTTTTTTAAAGGTGGGGGGACATGAAAAAAATAATGTTCTCGAAATTCCGTTCAAAGATGCCTCTCGAGGAGTTGAACTTGTGAGGGCGATGATTGAGGGTGCGGCGCCGCTACCGACTGAGCCACGCGGGCAAAGAGAAAGCGCTACAAAAAAACTACGAAAAATCTCCTGTCCCCTAACCTTTAACGGAAAATTTCTAATTTTAATAACTTTCTATTTTCATATTTTCTGAAATAATGCAAAGTTTTCTCAAAACTGTTCATATAAACTCCCTCATTTCGATATCGCTGTTTGATTGTTGTCCTAAAAATAAAAATAGTACTACTGATTGCGTTGCACCCTGGTTGCCAACTTTGAGCCGATTTTTCTCAGTTACTGTGGAAGATATCAAAATGTTGTTGACTGATAAACTATAGGTGATATTATGATAAATATCTTATTAGTTGACCACTTTGTTATATCTTTTACAGTAACCGAGATAATTGAGCTCAAAGCGCGCCTGCTGCAACCGCACATCTCAGACGGAAGCGGAGCGACACCTTGAATCAATTTATCTCCGTTCCTGTGTAAGATATCGAAAAGTTGTCAACTAAAAATTGTTCATAATAATATCATAAACATTTTATCAGTTGACCACTTTCTTAAATCTTTCACAGGAACAAAATAATTATGCTTGAATCGCCCCGGCGGCAACCGCGTTGCTCAGGTGCTAACGGCGCCTCACCTTGGAATCAATGGTTCCTGTAACAGCTATCAAAAATGTGCCACTTGACAAAATTTTTATCATAATATCAGTAACATTTTTCAGTTGACCACTTTTTGATATCTTCGATAGGAACCGAGGAAAATAGGTTCAAACAGGACTCTCAGACCTTTAAGCTTCAATTTTTTTAATTTCAGATCACTAGGAGCCGAAAATAATGCTTATTGAGGGTGTGGAAGTAGACTTGCTCAAATGGTTTATCATATTTTTCATCGTTTCCAGTGTGAGTGTTTCAAAAGCTTCTGACTAGTAAAGTTTTTTCTCCGATTCCGAAACACAACAAAAAATTCTACAACTGATTTCGAAATCAGATCTCTATTTTCAAATCTTGTCATAAATTATGTACACTAATACATTTGTGTTAACATACGTCGACCAGCTTACAGTAATCCTGCATAACATCATCCAAAAAAATGTCAGCAATGTTTTTCAAATCCCAAAACGTACGGGGGGATAATCACTTGTAGTTTCAAGGATGATCCTATGTTTTATGGACATCAAATTGTGCGTACATCTTTTAGTTTATTCGTTCAGAGATAAAACGTAGAGAGGTACAGTCGTCCAAAAAATTGGGCACCATCAACCAAACGTTTCTTCAGAACTTCATTGTTGAAGTTGTCAAGTTTGAGCTCAATTATCTCGGTTCTTTCAAATGATATCAAAAAGTGACTAACTGACAAAATAGTTTTGATATTATGATGAACATTGTAACAGTTGCTCACTTTTTGACACCTTTCGAAAAAACGAGATAATTGAGCTCAAAGTTTGGTGTGCCTTGTTTTAGAATCTATACGGTATTTCGATTTATAGTTAGTATATAAACTGAAAAAAATTAAAAATCTAAATTCCCAATTCTCCCATTTTCGATTTTCAGATCCTGACGTGTATATGCATTGGTTGTCGAATGATTGATTCAAAAACGGACATCACACAGATGGGAATGGATTGCTGCATCTGCCCACGGGGATTTGTCAAACGTCCCCCCAAACGAATAGTTCTTCTGGAACCCACTACACGAATCCAACAAGCAGGATTCACAATTTACTGTGTCGACCGCCCCATGCCGGCGACAAATCTACCGTACCATTTCGATCGTGTCGAAGTGGAACAGTGTTTGAATACACTTTTCGGTACACGAAGCATCTTTCTGCCAGAGACTACTGTAGCAGTCTCAATTCCGGCACGTGGATTCTGTAGTACATCTGAATTTCACATGTTTTCGAAACAAGATGTATCGAAAGAGAGTCCGACTGGGTATTCGTACGAAATGGTATCGAGTAGTGTGCAGGCAGCAAGCACAGATGCTATCAGTTTTTTCGGTTGCTCATCTCGCATTTTGGCTGGTGTAACGATTTATTTGGGAATTGGAGGAGAGTTGATGGAAAGTGCATATCGGATTAATTGCAATTTAATTCTGATGAAAATGATTCGGAATGTTCATCGATACCATCGATGGATTCCATTTTCGAGGACAGCTATTTATATAAAAAGTCTTTTGAGGGACAGTTGGAGACCAGTGGCGCCTATGGTAAATTGTCTCGCGCGTTATTTGTCAAGAGCTTCAAAATAAGAATAATCAGGTCCTACTTTTGGTTTTACTCGGGGCCGATTTAAACGGAAAATGTCAGAATGAGCGGAGCCTAATCGTGTTTATACTCATTTCGAAGCTTTTGACAAGTTGAATAAGAATATTCACTTCAAATTTTGAATTTCGTCTCATAAAATCTGTTGTATTCTATCTAAGTGAACATCCAAAATTGGCTAATTTCTACTAAACATTGGTAAATAGTGAACTTCCAGAACTACATTCGCCCTCAACTGCGACACTCGGATGCGGAATCTTTTCGTTACCGTATCCGCCAATCCGTTTCCTCTCGTCCCAGCGGAGCACACGAAGAAATTATTCAACTTCAACGTCGTGTTGAAGACATGTTTGTGGCGAGACCCATCACTTGTCAACCGACTTCGGTTACTGTACATATGGGATTGAGGAGGCCATCGTCGATGAGAAGTTGTCGAATTCCTGCGGATATTAATTTGAATGTTACGCAGGTGAGGTTTTTCAGATCTTTTTAACTAAATTCAGTTGTGGTGACCTCCTAGATTGGATTTCTAGGCCACCAGTCCTTTTTGTACTAAAATATTATCTTCAAAAAATTTCAGATCACTCGAGAACGTCCACCTCCTCTTCGAATAGCAACTGATTTTATAATAGATATGCCACTGGACACCCCCAGTCCTGTAGAAGAGGGCATTGCTCATAACAAGGATCTACCCCCCGACTACGATAGTTTGGAAGCTGCCGCTTTCAACTTTTCAGACACTTCACAACCACCGCCGTACTGGAAAATTTTTTAATTTTCAATTTATTTTTTTCAAAATATATTTTTCATACTCTTTCTTTTTGTTTCAATGTCCCAGTATTTGCGTACCTCTTTTTTTGAATTTAGTCATCGATTCTCTTTTTGTTTAATTGTATAATTTTCTTGAATTTATTTATTTATTTATTTCAACGAAGGGGAGAAAACCACTAACACGTGAAATGTCTATGAAACTAGGAGATATAACAGGGACATACATTTGTATTAAATGGGAGATGGAGGAAAAACCGAGTTAGTAATTAGTTGAATTCAAGACAAGAAAATGTTTTAGATCACAGGATAATAGTCGATTTTTGAAAGCCGCTGACGAGGGCTTCACCGGAAACACTTTGGCGGGTAAAGAGTTCCAACATCTGATTACTCTATTAGAGAGAAATTGAGAAGATATTTTTGTTGAATTTTTGATAAGTGATTTGAGATAGTATTTGTGACGTCGCAATGTCCAGCATGATTAAATATTTCGAAAATTGGAACCTCCATGATAATTTCTTTGGAAACAATAATTTTATACGTGTAGACCAAATCATTATAGAGCCTGCGATACTCCAAGGAACTTAGCTGACATTCTTCCAGTGCTTCAAAGTATGAAGTGTATGCCATCCTGAATTTTTTGAAAATTCTGAAAACAAATGACTTTTGCACCGATTCCAATTTTATAATATGATCCTTTAGGATTGCAGAAGTGACTATCGTTCCATATTCAAGTAAAGGGCGTATGTAAATTGTATAGCATTTTATAAAAACACTCCACGATGCGTTTTTTAGAATGGAAAAGAACATGTTGATCCTCTGATGTGATTTCCGAATAATCAACGAATAATGATAATGGAAAATCAGGTTACTGAAAAAGTAGATCCCAAGATCACGGACATTTTCCAGCGGGGGAATCAAAGCTTGATTTAATTTGGGATTCATAACATTGGAGTTGGCATATTTTCTTGTTGCATTGAATTTGATGTATTCGCCGAATTTGATGTATTCGAATTGTAGATATTTTCAGCTTTTTTCAAAGCTTTCTCATTGAAATAAATTATTTTTTTTCGTTCAAAATTGGATTCATTAAAAGGGGGAGGAAACGGGTGCCAAACGAGTTTAATTAAGTGCAAAAGGAGGGAAATAAGGTTTTTTTCAGGATTTTATTCAAAAAGGAATATTTGAATAGATGGACCGAAGCCAGAAAAGTGTTGGAAAATGGAGTTTTCAAAAATGTATAATAATAATAATAATACATTTATTGATAAAGGGCCGAAGCCACTGATATAATCAATGCACAGTAAAAGGTTAATAGTTGGTAGGGTTTAGAATTAAAAAGGGGGTAAGATTTACGTAAAATAGGTTAGTTCTAAAAGACTGAAAAGAAATAATGTCAGGGAAGACTGATTGGGGGAGGGAGTTCCAGCAAGAAATAATTCTTGAGGTAAAAAATTGGGAAGAAATTTTAGTGGGGGGAAGTTTTTAATTTGTAACGGATGTTGAAAGGGTGCCTACGGAGATTAGTAATAGTGGAGGGACAAATAAATAAATCATGATTCACAATTACTTCACGGAATACTATTAGTTTATACAGGAAAACTAAATCGACAATGAGCCTGCGATATTCTAGAGATTCTAAATTGCAATCATTTAAACAATCAAAGTAAGATTTGTAGGGCTTATTAAATTTACCATAACGTCTAAATAAAAATGTTTTTTGGACACTTTCATTATCCGTTTTGGATAGCTCTCAACACGCTGCTAGGTGGACCAAGGCATTTTTTTTGGAATTTCGATTTTTCACTGATAAGTCATTTTATCAATTGAAGAAAGTGATATCTCAAACAGGAAACGAGATAATTTGGATCAAAAAGACGTCTCTTTTTTAGCAGATTTTAATAGGGAAAAAAACTTTTAAAAGAAATTTTGCGTGGCCAAAAAAAAAAAGAATCATAAATTGTTCGGACCTCGGGCCAAGTTGGAAGACGCTCTCCGGCGCTGAAAGTGAATTGCAAGTATTCACAGACGCACTCGAAGGTTCTGTGGATGTGAAACATCGCTGTCACATCGCATCAACACTCGATATAATCCACAAACTTCAGTCTGCGCAGGTGCAGATGCAGGCAGTGCCATGATAATTTCCTGTGATCTTGGCAACATTGGCAAGTCCAACTACTTTGAACTAGTGGTCGAGTGTAGGGAAACCGAAGCTCCGTCTACGACCGTTACGTGGTTCAAAGGTGACTTCCTCGGTCATCGGCTGGGCCTAAGATAGATTCACAACGTTTCTCATAGAATAGTTGTCGAGTAGAGAGCGATCTCGAAGCGAGCGAACGGAAAGACGAGTTAAGCTTGAGCATCACGAGCGATGAGGAAATTTCGAAAACAGACGTTCCGAAAATTCTCCCACTTTTAGTTGTACCATATTCAAGGACGAATATAAATAATAAAACATTTTGCGCAGAATTTGAATACCGTATTAATAGAGGTCCACCTTATACATTTACTTTGAGCTCAATTATCTCGATTTCTAGTAGAGATACCAAAATGTTGTCAACTGATAAAATTTTTATCATAATATCACCGATATATATTTTGTTAGTTGACAGATTTCCTATATCACTTATAGGAACCGAGATAATTGAGTTCAAAATTGACCATGTGGGGTTAGCTTCTATTTGAAAATCCTGAATTTCCTGAGTTCTAAAACTTTGGCAAATACAACTTGGAGGCAAAACTACAGAAGAAGGCAAGTTAAGTGAAGCCAAGCTCCTGAATTCAAAATTCAATATTCTGAAAACCAGATAAATTGAGAAGCTAGAAGCTCTGAACACCGGAAATCTAAAAAATCCCGAAGTCTTAAGATTCCTAAATTTTTACTTTTTGGACTTTAAAATCCAAGTTTTTTTTTCCTATAACAGAATTTTATCCGAACCCTTAACTTTGAGCTCATTTATCTCGGTTCCTATAATAGCTATCAAACATTTTATCTGTTAACAACTTTTTGATATCTTTTACAGAAACCGAGATAATTAAACCCAGAGTTAAAGGTTCGGATGGGCTTTTATTAAAGAAATATGGTAGTTTTTTACGTGAAATATTCCAAAATCGCAGTTTTCAAAATCAAAAAAAAATCTGAGAGGTCAGTAAAGAGAATCATAAGATCAGTTCAAAGTTTTAACTTCTCCGAATATGTCTATTTCATCTCAAAATCGAAGAAACTACAATTTGAGATAATCAAGTAAGAGAAGTAAGGTAATTGTCGATTGGCCGATTTCGAAAATCTGAAACTATTCAGAGCTCCTGTGAACAATGTTTAACAAATGTAGAATATCAAGGTGGCATCGAAATGCACTTTTTCTGGCTATCTTTGGGATCGCCTTGATTGGAAGTGAGTTCTAGTAGAATTTAAGAAAAGTTCGAATGAAATTTTTAAAAAATCTATCGATGGTATCAAATTTTCAAAACTATCAGTTCTAGGTGGGGTCCACGGCAAGCATCTAGAAGATCTCATGACACGTGGAAGTTCAGAAATTTCGTGGAATTCGGAGAATGGAGTTGTAAACGTTCGAAGCAAGAGAGCTACTAGTAAGTTGAGAAAAACCACATGGAAATATTTTTTCAAAATGAAAATTTGAATTATGGAAAAAAGTCAAAATGCCACGAAGAAAAAACTTTACGATTTTCAGATTCGAATCTCCACCAAGTCAACGGAATCCTTGCTCCATTTGCCCGTCTCACTCATGCTCTGGACCTGGAAGCTGCCCTTTTCGATTCGGATCCCACTATCAACCAATTTGCTGATAAACTTCTGGATTCGGAGCCATCAAGTATCGATTCCCTGCTCTCCTTTGATTCGGATTTCCCGAATAAAATCCGGAAATCACTCGATGGCTCTTCGATTCAAGAACTCGTTGAGGGATTTGAAAAAATTGAAAGTTCGCTGAAGAACTTGAAGCAAAAACCTTTGGAGCTCTCTCAAAAAACGTTGATTGAAATTCGAAATGTTCTCGATGCCAAGAAGACCGATTTTCCAAATACCAACCAGCTATTGGAATCCTTCGAAAGGTTCAAGACGACTCTGTTTGAACACTCAAATTTCGGAAGTAACGGAAAAAACTTCCAGAAAAAAATAACCCAGTTCTTGAATAATGCCAAGAAATCGAGAAGAGTTCTTCGAAAAATGAGAGATTTGAAAATTTCCGCGGATCTCAAAACACAATTCCAAGATTGTTCAAAATTGATCAGCAAGATTTTTCCAAAGGATCTGTCGAGTATTTTTCCGATGAAGACAGCCGAAAGGATTGGATTTATTTTGAGGGACCAGAAGATTTTGAATAAAGCCGATGGTCCTAAGAATCTGGAATATTTTATGATGCAAGACGAGACAACAAGCTTGGAATTGCTTCGAAAGTATCTCAATGGATCAATTATCAGGGGAAGTCTGAGCAATCCGGAGTTGATGAAAAAGTTGGAAAATGATCTGAAACCAATTTTGGCGCTAGGAGGAAGCCAGAACAAATTCAAAACGTTCATCTACAAATTCTCCACTAACTCTCAATTCAACGTGTTACTGGAACCTTTTGAAAGATTAGATTACATTGGGAGCCCTGAAGAATATAACACTGAAAAGCTGAAATGGTTCGAGAAGACTTATGGAAAATGGCAAACTGGATTCAACCTGGTCAAGGATTTTTATTTGGGTGTGCTCAAAAATGTCGACGATGCCGAGAAACATTCTGATGGTCAGAATTTCAATTACGTGACTATCGAAAAATGGTTGGAACCATTTGACACGGCTAAAATGGACGCCTTTGAAAATGAGCTCAGCAACATAAATTCAAAAGACACATTACAAACTTTCAGAAACGACAACGCAGTTTTTAAGTCTGTTGGAAGTTTGGTATCGGTATCAGCAGAGCTTCAAAAGTTCAAGGCAGCTCACGAGGCACTTTCGGATTTGGAAAATTTGAGTGGACGAGTTCAAGACGCGGAAACTAATTTGTTAAATTTTGTGGAAGAGTTTATGGAAGAGCTCAAGGATGAGAGGCTAGAAAAAATGAAGCTTTTAGCTCAGACAGTTTCGAAATTTTTGAATGATGGACGTACAGAAGGCTACGCAAACCTTGAAGAAATTCAACACGGATTTAAAGGCGAATTTGAAAACGCTCCAAAATTATGTGACCAAAATTCAAGAGAAGAAAAAGAAGCCACAGTTAGTTGAAGCCTGGGAAACATGGTCGAAGCGTGAGCAAGTTTCAAACCAATTCAAATCTGGATTTCTTAATTTCAATGCCCTTGAAAAATCATTGAAACAAAAAACGAACGTTTTCGAGTTCATTCAAAAACACACTGATTTTGTCAATGACGTCTACCAGAATCCAAGAGACAAACTTCGTAAAAATATTGCAAGGAAAATTCTGAAAGTTCCAAGAAGCCAAAAGTACGTGGAGGAGATGTACAAGGACATTGTGAAATTGGAAAAGGAACTCAAAGGGAATTCGTCGATGGCCAGGCTAGATTCAATATTGAAAGTAGCGGAAAACGTGAGAAATCCAGAAATCTCGGGTCGAAACATTTTGAGAGCGTTGGCGTTAGCTAAAAGTTTGGAACTCACGGAAAATTTCGAGCTGGATCAAGCTTACGTTGCACTTGAAAAAGTGGAAGATCTCGATTTGGATTTTGTATCTCTTCAATCAGCGAACCTAACTGATTTTCAATCATTTCTAAACGAGGAACTTGCGAAACCCGTGATAATTGTCCCTGATGATTCTTACAATCAACCTTGGATTTTCATATTTATTTTAGTTCTGTTTGGATTCTGACGTGGAAAGAGAATTTGAAGCAATATCGAGAGTTTTTTGATGCCCAGACACCTCGAGAAGAATGGTGGACAGCAACGAAGCAAAAACTTGGGGAGCAAGAAAAGGAGGTTTCGAAAGTCATGGAGGCTCGTCGAGCGCAGGAGAAGAAAAGTGGACATTCGGATCCGTTTGCTGTGTGAACTTGAATTTTCTTTTCACCTGTAATTAAAATGAAGGTTTTGAAGAGTCAAAGAAATTCTGAGATTCAAAAAGGAATCTCAGAGTTTCTAGGTTTTGGATTTTCGGCTGATTTTCAGTGATCGTAAATTTCTCAAAATTTGGATTCAAGGTTACGGTAGAAGCGTTGTAGCATGAGCAATCAAGGTTACTGTATCTTTTAAGATCACTTTGGTTCACTGTATCATTTGGGGTTACTGTGGCTTTCAATATTCAAGCACACGGAAAGTTTAAGGTTACGGTAGGGGCGTGTAGCATGAGCAATCAACTGTAGTGTTCTGGATTACTGTAACCAAAGGTGACCGCCGGATATAAAATTTTACATATAAAATTTTACAGATAATGATATCATTTTCGATTACTGTAGCTGTCAATATTCAAGTAAACCGAAAGTTTGAGGTTACGGTATTGGATGTGGCATGACTATGAATGATTACTGTGGTTCTTATAACTTGATATGATCATTTTATTTTGGATAACTGTACTATTTGAGATAATAAAAATTCATAAAAACTGATTTTCCACAAATTTCTGCAGAAAAAAAATACGAAAAACAGTCGAAAATCGTTGAAAATCGAGAAAATAGGAGGAAAAATAGAAAAATTTCCTCCGTAAATCGACAACGGCCCCTGGCCTAGAAAATTCCGGAAACTCTTCCATGAGAATTTCGAGCAATTTTTTGGGATTCAAACACAAAAATCGCATTAAAAGACACATTTTCGATAAAAAAAAGCAAATTTCTTATATAAAAAAATTATTTTAAACACAGTCAGATAAAGTACAGAAGTGAGCGATTGGAAACGACGACGGAATCAGCTGAAATCAAAATCCTGGCCTAAAAATAATTTTTTTTCAGACAAAAATCCCTTAATTTCCGATTTATTTCTGATTTCGGAAGACAAATAATAGGTTTTTTTTCATAGTTTTGCTGTCAGAATTCGGAATTCATGCCTTTTCATTGGTTTTTCCTTCATCTCTACAAAGTTTTGTAAACTACAGAAGTGAAAAAAACTACATGAAATCTAACAGAAAAATTTCAGTGCCGAATTTCAGAATTTTAAATTACGTTGTGTCCATTTTCAGATATAGTCGTGGGAAATCTTTCGGAAGTTGTTTTTTCTCAACCTCTTTCACTTTCTTCCTGCTTTAGAAACCACCGAATATGTACAGGTTGCGGTGGGAGAAGGGAAACTGAGTGAATTGGTGTAGTGGTGCGCGTGGGTGCACGAAAAACTGAAGTCGCGAGTTCAATCCCGACCAGATCCGTACTTTTTGTTTTTGTGCAACTACCTAGATGTACCCCTTCAGACTGCGTACCCACTCAGTCAATGTACCCCTTGAGCATGATGTACCCTATTTCGATGTACCCCTGGAGAATGGACCGAAATTCTGTCCGAATTTCTGAAATTTTGAAGAGCTGAAAATCTGAGATTCTCAGACTGTGAAGTTCCGAAATTCTCAGATTCCGAAATACTGAAATTCCAAAGTTCTGAAATTCAGGAATTCAGAAACTCCCTCAAAAAAAATTGTACCCCCGAATCACAAGCGTTGTACCCCTAAATGAAATGAGTTGTACCCCAGAATCATTAGTAGTTTGTACCCCCGAATCGTTGTACCCCCCGAATTTTCGTACCCACGAATTTTGTACTCCCGAATCATCAATTTTGTACCCCTAAATCAGTTGTACCCCCTTGTACCCACGAATCATTGTACCCCCCGAATTTTCGCCTATTTTTTCTAACCTGTCATAAACTAGAAAATAACACAAATCTATAAAAATTATCACAAAACGAATATTAATAAAAAAACAAACAGGTTTATATACCCAAATTAATAAAAATACACAGTTTTCAAATATACAGTCGATTGGACATCATACATTTGGTAGTAGGAGATGAATCTGGAGAAAAAAGGATTAATAAATACAAATATCGTGAAACCTCTAATAGAAGGTTCCCCTAACATTTCACTTTGAGCTCATTTTTCTTGGCTCCTATGAAAAATAACAAATGTCACCTGAAAAAATGTTTGTGATATTATGATGAACCATTTATCAGTTAACATATTTTCTGAGGGTTGGCTGCGGGGCGAAAAGGGGCGATCCCCGCCCCGAGAGAGCGGGGCCGGGATCGCCGCCGCCCCGCAGGGCAAATCTTTTATGCGTAACTGCGCGTAACTGGATTAGCCAATTTTCTTCAAAATTTCAGGGTAGCCTAGTTAGGCACTTTTAATCGTAATAAAAATTTAAAAATCAGGTTACTTTTTCTTTAAACGTGCTTTTGGTTTTCAATAGGCGGGGCGGGGATCACCCCCGCACCGCTTTCGGGGGTTTTTGCGCAAAGCGGGGCGCCCCGTTGCCAACCCTATATTTTCTATATCTGTAACCGGAACCGAAATCAATTGGCTCAAAGTTATTCGTTAGATTGCCCTTACATTAAAGGTTTTACGGTACCTGAATCACCCTTTCAAACAATGATAATCGAAGAGTAGGAGGGTGGTGGTGCATTGTGTGCTCTGGAACATTCCATACATGACCGAGTCTCCATTTGCTCTTCCATCGTATCCCATTCCTGATGTATCACAAGTCCAGAATCCATAGCACTCATCACATCCCGCCCTCGTTTTTCACAATAAGAAACTTTCCATTTATGGGTTGGAATTGAACAAGAAAGGAGATTTTCAGTTTCGGGAGCATCCCGAAGTGATCGTTGTTTCAAATATCTTCTAGATCTAACTGGTCTTCCATACCTTCTAGATTCCAGAATCTCTCTGATAAACGCCTTTCGGAATCTGATTCCCCACTCGTATTCCATTCGAATATAAATACAAAATCCAGCGATATAACCCACTCCGTTTTCATATAATCTTGTGACTTGAATTGCATTATCTCCATACATTTGATAAGTGAAACCACTCCCAGAAGACATTGTTCCATTCTTCAGAACAAATTCATGGCATTTGACCCCGTTTTCAAATCCAGGCATTTTAATTGAAATAATCCTGGCATCTTGCAAAAACTCGCCATAATCTCTGAGTCTTGTCTCGTAAACCATCTCCAGGATCTCTCGGAGTGTATTCATTGATCGATTTTTGTACCCACAATAGAATTTTTCTCCATGGTCCCCATTATAAACCGTAAGTTCGTCTTCTTCAAATGGAATTGTTGGAGTAATGGATTGCTCCGATGCCTTTGTGGATTGGACCCATTCATAGATCCAGATGATACCCAGGAACATCACAAGGATTGACTGGAAAAATGAATTTGCTAGAGTACTCTAATTTAAAACTTACCAAAACATAAATAACACGCATCATGAACCCAAGTGATGTTGCTTCCCAAATTGTTATTTCTTCCATGTTTAGCTCGTTTATGGTGTCATTGATAATCTTTAATGTCGAGTTTACCACTGTGGAATTCATCTGGAAAAACTAAGAATGTTAATTGAGAGATTATGAAAAGAAAAATAGAAATTACAAAGAGAAAAGTTCATTGAGCAAAGGAGCGCTGAAATAAGAACGAAACAAGAAGGAACGTCATGTTTCAGGTCAATTTCTCGGTTACTGTTCAAGATATCAAAAAGTTGTCAATTGACAAAAAAAAATGTTTATATTACGATAAACATTTTGTTATTTGAGAGATTTTCTATTAGACAGGAACCAAGATAAATTGGCTCAAAGTAAGGGGCCCTTCTATTACAGGTTTTACGGTAAAAGATAATGATCAGCTCAAAGGAATATCAATCAAAACTACAGTGACCATATGCTAATGAAAACTAAAGTAAACCAATTTTGTGAGAAATCACTACTATCTAGTCTACAAAAATCAAAAAGCTTCTTGCCGCTTTTTCTTTAATTACAGGTTCCGAAATTCAATGCCATCGTAAAAGTTGTCTTTCTAGTCCAGTCCAACACACTATTTAAATATAGGAGGTGATGACCTAGCGATACATTTAGATAATTAGAATAGGAAACACGAGAAAAGGAGGAGTGATAAAATGACGTCACATCCGTCGATTTCTGCCGGAAGGTGTAGAGGAGAGGCAGACTAAAAATAGAATCTTTGCAAAACAAAGATTGAGAAAGTTTTCATAGTTTCATGGGAACCAGGAATCACAAGACATTTTTTCAAAGTAGTTTTTAGTTTTAGGAGAACTGGATTCTTCCAAAAGTTGAAATTTTACATGAAAAAAATAATTCGCCTGAAAATATACCGTAGTCAACTTTGAGTTCAATTATCTCGGTTCCTATGAAAGATATAAAAAAGTGGTCAACTGATGAGATGTTGGTGATATTATGATAAGCATTTTGACTGTTAACAAATTTTTGATATCTTGCATAGGTATTGAGATAATTGAGCTCAAACTTGAGAGTGTAGGAGCTCTCCTATGAATTTTCGAAGTTGTTCAGTCCGTTTTTAATTTGTTGAAAACATACATTAACTAAATGTCAGAAAGAGCGTACATAAGCTCCTGAATTTTCTAGAAAAAAAAGAAGTCAGAAGTACGATCAGTACAAAGCAAAATAGAGAAATTGACAAATACTGGAGCCGGAAAGCGTGCTCGTATTTCCACAGCGTTCGCAGCGTTGCTAAGCAGGAATTTGGTTGCTGGGACCAAAAAAGGAAGTTAGACAAAGACAGAAAAATAAGTTTTCGAATTTAAAAGAAAAAAACAAAGGCGAAAACGTTAAGGAATCTGCTCATTAGGCTGTGGGACGATTTAGTGAGAAGCAGGGATGTGATTTTACGCTTATGAATTTTAGGAATTTTACGGACTTTAGAATTTTTTGGTACTCGTAAAATTTTACGAGTGTCGTAAAATTTAATCCGTAAAATTCGTAAAAACTGGAAGAGTGTTTTTTTCAGAATTGGCAGTTTTTAGATCCATTATCAACTTTTTGATTTAATTTTGAGTAGATCGTATTCAAATCGTTTAATTTCGAGTCTGAAATCTTCTTTGTTTTCAAAAAATATTTTCCAATTTTTGAATGTCTTTTCCTCAGTTTAGAATTTTTAGAAAAAAAATTCCAGAAAATTGTTAACACCTACAAAAACATTAAATTCTACGGTTTTAAATAATTGCACACCATTTCTCAATTGCTTAATGATAAAAATGCAGTTTTTCTTAAATTTGAATAGAAGATTCAGTTTTTTACGGATTTTACGGATTTTACGAGTTTGTAAAATTTTACGTTTTACGAAATTCGTAAAATAAAAATTTTACGCGCATCCCTGGTGAGAAGGCATTATCATAACATTGATTGAAAGTTTCCAGAAACATTGAGAAGGCTCAAGAATGTTCTGAAACTTCTGAGACCACTTTTTAATGTCCCTCCGTTTTCCCAAGTGATCCCTCCGTTTTCCCAAGTGATTAGATTTAAAGTGTAGAATTCTCATTCAACTTGTCAAGAACTTCAAAATGATTCATTCACTCATTTGTCACGGACAGAAAATTTCAAGTCAATTTCAATGATATACTATCGAAGGAGAGGCGCGTATTGTCCGGAGTCCCGCAGGGCTCTGTTCTTGGGCCTACCCTCTTCTTGTTATATATTAATTGTATTGGTGACAAATTTCAAAGTGACTATCTACTGTTTGCAGATGACTTGAAAATTTATGATACGAATGATAGATTGATTGATGCAGATTTAATTGAATTGGAGAATTGGTGCTCGAAGTGGAAAATGAAAGCGGCTCCTAAAAAGTGCGAATACATCAAATTCAATGCAACAAGAAAATATGCCAACTCCAATGTTATGAATCCCAAATTAAATCAAGCTTTGATTCCCCCGCTGGAAAATGTCCGTGATCTTGGGATCTACTTCTCCAGTAACCTGAGTTTCCATTATCATTATTCATTGATTATTCGGAAATCACATCAGAGGATCAACATGTTCTTTTCCATTCTAAAAAACGCATCGTAGAGTGTTTTTATAAAGTTCGGAAATTATAGATTCAGGTTAAAAAAATTCTTGCATTATAAATCTCTGGACTCCTATAGGAATGCTCTTCCCATCCTATTTTTGTCTTGGTCACTTTTTCCGAGAAACACAATTTCCCAATGAACTGACGTCAGAGGCTTCTATGCTCCATTCTCTCTGTTTTCTTGTTTCCTCTAACTCTCTCCGTCTTGGTTTACGTCCCCTCTCTCTCCCGCTTCTTTTTTTTTATTTTGAAGGTTCACACAATGAGACGCGAACCTAATCCGGTGCTGGCAGTCATTGGTCTTGTACTTGGACTCCTCTCTGGCCTGATTGTAAGTGTTTGAACCTAATCGATATTCTTATTGTGTTTTATTTTTAGATTCGGTACCTCAGCGTCTACTTTAAATCCAAAAAAGTTGGTCCCATAAGTCGATTTCCTTTTCAACCATTCAACGAAATATACATGAAGGTTCACGATTGGCCTTCAAGATATCAAAATCTAATGTCGGATGTCAAAATTTTATGTGGAGAGAGTCTCATTAAACCGAGACAGCAAAAGGAGAGCTATCATCATGCGATTGAGAAAGTCAACCAGATTTTAACATGGATTTTCAATTTGGATCGAAGAGGTTTGGAACCTCGTTACCCAAAAACTTGGATTCAATGTGTTCCACAAGATGCCAGGATTGTGTCTATTAAAATGGATTGCTTTGAGCATGGAAGACTATCACATGAATTTTCTCCGATAAATGGGACTTCTAGAGGAAGTTATTTCACTTATCAAATGTATGGAGACAATCGAATGCAAGTGACAAGCTATGTGAAAGATGGAGTCAGTTATTTGGCGGGAGTTTGTATTTATATTGATTGCCCATGGACTCCGGCAGAATATTATAGGATGGATGTGGTTGAAAAATTGTTTGGGGAACAGAGAATGCGAAGAAGAATGGAATCTCAATGGAACCTTCGGGAAAATCCATTTGAACCAACCATCCAACAAGAAGCTTCAGTTGAAAGCGAAACGGTTCCCGTCCCTGAGGAATGCCTCACAGAGGAGGATCAGGATTGGACAGTCAAGTACTGCACTCGTCTTCAAAGGAAAGTGATGACATGTGTGAAATATGGATCCGTGATTCATCAGGAATGGAATACATCTGAAAAGAAAATGAAAAAAGAGAAATGTGGGACTTGTACAGGGAAGTTGGATGAATCGCCGCCTCCTTACTCATCGATTTTTATAGAAGGTTGTTTGGTCGTTGATTACAAATTGATTATTTGATCATTTTCAGAATCTTCGTAAATGCAAAATCTGGTGCTCACAAACTTCTTCAAGTTTGCCGAGTTTTTTTTCAGCCATTTGTTTGTCAATCAATAAAGCTTTCAATTCACCAAAATTTCTGTTTCAGAAGTTTCGTCTACAGTACCAAAAAATGGTTCCGAGGTACTGAACACCCATTGAATACTTTCAGAATTTTCAAAATGTTCCAAAAAAGTTATTTTTTGTTAGTATGACCAGGTCTGAGGAGCTCCAAGAGCTCATATGCTCTATCTGGATCCAATGGCGGACACGGAAATATGTTATTAAATTCAAGAAAATCAGCTACATGCCAATTATTCCTTCACCAGGCATTCTTTTTTGGCTCTTCGGGACACCAGGACTTACTCCCCACTCTCCTTCTCTGCTCTCTCATCAACACATTCTAATTTCTCTTCGATGTCTGCGTTTGCATTCCCTAGAAGCTCACTTCTCCTTCGTGTTCTGGCTTTTCACTTTTTATTCTCTTTTTTTCCTTTTTTAGTCGTATCGATTCGTTTTCTGGAACTCTTTGTATTTGGAAGAAGCTTCAAAATGAGTATAAACATGACCTACTTTTCTTTAAACTGATTTTTCTTATAGTTCATGCGCCTTTAAACGGAAAATTTTGAATTTGAAGAAGTGTATTCTTGTTTATACTCATTTATTTATTCATTTATTTCAACGAAGGGGAGAAAACCACTAACACGTGAAATGTCTATGAAACTAGGAGATATAACAGGGACATACATTTGTATTAAAGTATGAAGTGTATGCCATCTTGAATTTTTTGAAAATTCTGAAAACAAATGACTTTTGCACCGATTCCAATTTTATAATATGATCCTTTAGGATTGGAGAAGTGATTATCGTTCCATATTCAAGTAAAGGGCGTATGTAAATTGTATAGCATTTTATAAAAACACTCCACGATGCGTTTTTTAGAATGGAAAAGAACATGTTGATCCTCTGATGTGATTTCCGAATAATCAACGAATAATGATAATGGAAAATACAATAATGGAGAATATCTTAATGACTGATGATCTCTTGTTTTGGTTTTACAATAAAAGGAAGTTGCATCAAAAACGCGCATTACTTTTGCAAACCCCTGATAGTGAAGCGGGAAAGATATATAGATGTAAGCCGAGGCGGAGAGAGCTAACTAGTAAGGGAAGCAAGAAAGAGGGAAATGAATCAAAGAAGCCTCTGACGTCGTGAAGTGTTGCGAAACTTTGTTTCTGAATCAAAAAGGTAACCAAGATAAAAATAGAAAAAGTAAAATATTTATTAAAGGTGGGGGGACAGGAGAATTTTCGTAGTTTTTTTGTAGCTAGAGTATGCATTCTACCGTCACGGTGTACAACGCTTAATGTCACTCTGCGTACACCTGTCGTCCTCGCCTTTATGTATGCAATTGGGCTACCGCTTCATCTTTGCCCGCGTGGCTCAGTCGGTAACGGCGCCGCACCCTCAATCATCGCCTTCACAAGTTCAACTCCTCGAGGGGCATCTTTGAACGGAATTTCGAGAACATTATTTTTTTCATGTCCCCCCACCTTTAATAGGTCTGTAAAAACCTGTAAAAATTAAAACTTCAGAGATTACATTTTTAAAATTTTTATAAGACTTAAACATATTTTGAAAGATTTGCAAAATCGAAAATACTTTTTTAAAAGTTGAAAAAATATATACACGATGTTTTTCAAGTAAGGTAGATCGATGAAAGTCGGTTCCTGAGACAGTGTAGGCAAGTTGAGAGGGGCGGTGAGATCTGAAAAAAGATCTATTAGAATTTTCAGAAAAATTACTGTCAACTTTGAGCTCAACTATCTCGGTTCCTGTGAGAGATAAAAAATGTGTCAACTAACAAAACACTTCTGATATTATGATAAACAATTTATCAGTTTTTTTGATATCTTTGACAGGAACTGAGAAAAATTGGCTCAAGTTTGAAAGTTAGGTAGTTCTCTATTACAGCGTAAAATCTTTTTAACAGAATCCGTAAAACGTAAAGCTTACAGATTTAAAATTTGGTAAAATCCGTAAAACCGTAAAATCTAATTAAAAAATATTGTTTTGGCAAGCAAAGTCTATTTTTTCAAGTTAAGCGCTTTTTCAAGAAAGTAGCTTTGCGAAATTTCGACTCAGCGACTCAAAAATCATGTATTGTCACACTTTTATTACAAAAACTCGCAAAATTTCACTTTTGCGTTTAATCCCAGTCCCGGGGAGCGTGAATTTTGGAAATTAAGACACATTCTCTGATAGAACCAAAAATAGTGCTGTACAGGAAAATTCAAAATTGTTTTTTCTGGCTGATTTTTTATCTATTGCATGTTTATAAACTTCTAAGGTATATAGGATATAGTTTGTCCCGACTTGTCCCACACCTGCAAAAATATGGTCGTGGGGTGTCTAAAAAAATGTTTTTTTCAAAAATTAAATAATGATTAGGTTTTATTGTAGAACGTTTTTAGTACTATTTTAAACATTTTTTGTATTGGCACTATGTTTATATTCTCCCATCTTCCCTGGAAAAATTTCTATTTTTTGCAATAAAGCTATTTTTTGGACCAAAAAATGACCGTCCTGAAAAAAATTTAAAATTATTTTATAAAATTAAACATAATATTTAGATTCTACATCAAAAAATACATTAGAAAGTGTTTTGAGTTAAAAGATAAAGCTGAGCCCCTTACGAGTTTTAGGCCAAAAGGTGCCTAACATTGAGGTTTCACCATGTGGGGGAGTACATGGCAACAAAAATTCGACCAAAATCGACCCTCTCCGATTTCGTTCAAATTTTCACCAGATGTAGTATTTTTAATGGGTAGTATTTTGACAAAGTTTCAAAATTCGTGCTCATCGTCTTCGAGCATTCTCAGAAGCGCCAAAAAAGCCACAAAAATTGCTTCCAAGTCCATTTTCAATGAAAAAATACGAGCTCCAGAAATACACGAAGACGATGAGCACAAATTTTGAAACTTTGCCAGAATACTACCCATCAAAAATACTACATCTGGTGAAAATTTGAACGAAATCGGAGAGGGTCGATACTCCACATTTGTTTTCGCACTTTTTGGACTGAAACTCATCTTGTGTTCAAAATATGCAAACTCAAACAATTATTTTCTAGACAAATTATATCTCATATACCTTAGAAGTCCATAAACATGTAATATATGAAAAATCAGCCAAAAAAAAAGTTTGAACTTTTCTGTACAGTGAATAGTAGGCCTGAAGTTGAGTTCTACAGAGAACGCGTCTTAATAAAAATGTATTAACCTAGAAATCACTCACCCCGTTTCCAATTTATGATCTCGGAGAGATTGAAGAATATGCAGGTGGTTCCTCATTTAACAAAACATCGGTACACAACTGACACTCCACATTCTTCATTTTCTGCGTTTTTTGATCCCATTCCTCATGGATCACTACATTATCATCAATCTTCGACATGATATTCCTCCGAAGTTTTGGGCACCATTTGATTAAAATATCGTTTGAAGGACCACCTTCTTCTGGTAGACTGACATCAGAGGGAGTGGGCGAAGAATTCCTTTTGTTGAAGACGTACGTGGTTTCTTGATCCGGGATCCCAACACGAATACCGTGAACTGGTACCGCCTTCTTCTGAACGTTCACTCGATTCTCATCTCTGACAATCACTCTAGCAGTATTCCTGGTTCTTACTCGAATAGGAAGAGACTTTTTATTTTCAAACAAATCTTTGATAACCTTCAATCGGAAGTAGTTTCCAGAAGTCCATGGGCAATCAACATAAACACAGAAACCAGCGACATAACTAATTCCATCTTCGATATAACTTGTCACCTGGATCCGGTTGTCTCCAAACATTTGCCACGTGTAATAACTTCCATCTACCGTACCATCGTTGGGTTCAAACTCATGACACATCTCTCCATGTTTGAATCCTTCCATTTTAATAGAAATCAATCTCGCATCATTCGGAACCAAATCCTCTATCTTATCCTCATCAGGGTGTCGATGATCTTCCAGATGCTTCCGATTCCATTTCACAATCCATCTCATCATCTCATTCATTTTATCAATTGCCTGTTTTTTGCCATTCCAGCATTCCTGGCGTTTCGTATAGTTTTGGCAAACTTGGATTTTTGCCTGAGGGACCAGCGTCTTCAGTTTGTCAGAAGCTTCTAGAACACGGAATCCGTCTTGAGGGAATGGAAGAAGAGGATATCGGCGGATCAAGCCAATAAGTTTTGATTTTTGGCTAATTAGGAAGTGCCGGATAGCGTTGTAGATCTTGAAAAATCGGGAAACTTCAGAAGTTAGTTACCGTAAAACCTGTAATAGAAGGACCCCTCACTTTTAACTTTATGCTCATTCATCTCGGTTCCTGTCACAGATGCAAAAAGTTATCAACTCATAAATTATTTATCATAATATCAGAAGTTTTTTATCAGTTAACAAATGTTTCATATCTTTGGCAGGAACCGAGATAAATTGGCTCGAAGTTAAAAGTCGAGGGAGCCTTCTATTACAGGTTTTACGTTGTTTTAAAAGGAATTTGAATGCATTCTTTTTTCTAAATTTTCAGCATATTGGAATATTTTTCACCCATTTTTAAATATCGTTAAATAAATAAAAAACTCACCAAAAACGCAATTAAAATGAAGCAAACCAGAAATCCCAAAGCTTTCATCTGAAACTAACAATATCGATTTCAAAGTTTATGAAATTTCAAATGACATCATAAGCTCAATGAGAGAAGACACAGACATCAAAACGAAATTATTGGGACGAAAGGAAAAGTATTCTCCGCGCGGAATACGCAAAGAAAGTTGACAAGAGAGAAGGGTAACACAAGACGCAGAGAAGCATACTACGTCAGAAGCGGACTCTCTGGAGTGTGTGATGGGGAGAGAAGAAGAAGAAGAAGAACGTGGTGGTCAGCAGGGACCCCTCTAGCTATCTGATGATGGACAGAAGAGAAGAGTTGCAGAGGGAAGTCTTGGGTGTTGAACAAGTCTGGGGCATAGGGAAAATGGTTCAGGCTCTTTTACCTGAAAATTTTTTTAAAAAGAGATGTTCACTGGAGCTCTATTTTTGATAACCTTCCAGATAAATACAAAAGTTCTGAACTTGGTTCTCATGGACCAAAACTTGGTAATGTTCGATGGAGATTTGTTAAAATGTGTTGTTTTTGGTCAGTACTAAAAACTTCAATTGGAAATGTCTGGTAACAAAATACAGTTTTATTCAGTTCACTTCAATTATAAAATTGACATGATTAATATTGAACAACTAAAATAATTTATTCAAAAACAGAATATCCGTGCGTTTTCAGAATACCGTAAAACCTGTAATAGAAGGGCTCCACACTGTCAAGTTTGAGCCAATTTGTCTCAGTTCCTGTCAAATATATGGAAAAGTTGTCCACTGATAAATTGTTTATCGTAGTATCAAATACATTGTACCAGTTGACACATTTCTGATATATTGCATAGGAATTAAGATAATTGAGCTCAAACTTGACAATCAGAGCCCTCCTATTACAGGTTTGACAGATACTTCCAACTGCTTGATTGTTCTATAGAAGAAGTTGCCTGAAACTCCGAATTTTTACCGATCACCCAGAATTCTGTGTACCTTTAAACTTCTGACTTCTTGGGACCACTTGGAATCATACAAACTTTTCCAGATCGTCGTTTCTTCTCCCGAATGAAGTCCATTCTTACATGAATACAAAAAGCGATCTGCAATCCGAAACTCCGTCTCTGGAATCCAAAAAAAACTTCGAAAATAAAATATCTTACAATAATCGCCACAAAAAGGATTCCAATAAAAATTCCAAGAGTGAAGCGACCAGTTAGATAGGTTCGAGTCGAGTTCATGTTGTAAGCAGGTGTGGAGTTCATCTGAAATAAAAAGCTCAGAAAAGGCTGATCATAAATTTCAAGATAATTCAGTAAGAAAGGAAATTTTCATTGTAAACAGACCCTAGAAATTCCGGCTCTTTATGACAAGGGGGGCCCATGAGAAAAAGGGGGCCCATGAGAAAAAGGGGGGGGGGCATAGGTAAAAATGTGGACTAAGTTAAGATTTGCCAATTTTTTTCTACTGTTGTGACCGTTTCCATTAATATTTCGAACTTTGAACACTTTTCGTAATTTTTTGAAAATTTCAGTTTATGTCGTTTTTTGCATATTTTTTGTCTATTTTTTTGTTACTAAGCCTGAAAAAATCTGAAACTAGCTGAATAACTTCAAATTACACAGTTACAATGAAAAAAATAGTGTTGTTCATACAAAAAACCGGCCTGAACTGAAATTTTTTGAAGTGACAAATTTTTGTGGAAACAAGCGCAAAGTACGAAATTTTTATAGAAACATTTGAAAAACTAGAAAAAAATTGGTAAATCTTAACTTTGTTCACGTTTTTACCTAAGGGCCCCCCTTTTGACTTGCCCCCCCCCCCTATTCTCATGGGCCCCCTTGTCATAAAGAGCCGAAATTCCGTTATTTACCGTAAATGCTCTAATAAAATGACTTTCCTATCTTTCAACTTCGAGCCAATTTATCTCGATACTTGCAAGAAATATCAAACAGTGGTCAACTAATAAAATGCTAGTAATTTTATAATAAACATTTTATCAGTTGACCACTTTTTGATTTCTCTCATGGGAGTCGAGATAATTAAGCTCAAAGTGCACCTATAGGGTTGGCTTCACTAGAGCATTTACGGTAATTTTGGAACGAAAACAGCGGTGCAAAAACTGTGTGCTCAACAGGTCTACACAGGTGAAAATCGATGCTATGGACCGTCTGCTGTCTCTATTACTCTCCCCTTCATTTTACGTGGTCCTCTGTTTGTGTTATTTGAAGGTCACAACACCTAGACAGGGAAGGAATGACTCTATTCTTTCTTGTGCACAAGGAAACCGTAGCTGACAGATTGGGAATCACAAAAATGCATTTAAAGAATTTATTAGGTGAATTTTCAAAATGACATGTGCAATAATTGTTTAACGAATGCAGAAACAGTTCTTTGAATATCGAAACAGAGAAAAAAAACAATAGAAAAGTTCAGTTTAAACCAGAGGAACGGCACTGAACCCTGTCTCCATGGTTTTTCCCTTGTTTCCAGGATACTTTCTCGAATTCTTCAGCTTTTCCACAACTTCTCCTCGGAAATTCACCGATCTCAACTTGGCACTCTCGATGTAGATACAGTAGCCAGCAACATAACTGACTCCGTTCTCCACATAATTCGTAACTTGAATCCGATTGTCTCCAAACATCTGCCACGTGTAGTAGCTTCCACTAGACACTCCGACGGTAGGCACAAACTCATGGCAAAGCTCTCCGTGCTCAAATCCATTTATTCGCACCGATATGATTCTTGCATTCTCTGGAATCGCTCTTTCGGTTGCGTCCACCAGAGAATTCAACTTTTCAGTGCATCGATTCACATCCGAAGTCCATCGGCAGTAAATTCTCATCGAGTTGGTGAAGTAGGAAAAGTTTCCGTGGTCTTCTGGAATCCAAGGAGTCGTGGTAACTTCTCCGACTCGTCTGGAGCACCACCAATTGTACATGTAGTCGAGCAGGAAACGGATTGCGATGATGACCTGGAATTTTTAAGAAGTGAGATTGCTCACTTGTGAGGATTGGTAAGGATGTTTTCAACTTACAATAAGAGCTCCCAGGGCAATGGTGAGTCCAGCGAGAGCTTCTAGAGAAGTTTCTGCCATTTGATCTTTGGCGAGTTTCAGAGGCATTGCCCGGCTAGAACTGTAGTCGAATTCCAGGGTTTTCGTCATCTGGAAATTTAGATGGATTATTGGGAAAATGGTAATAAAGAAGAGAGGGTGTGGTGTGCACTGTTTGGATTTTGCCATTGTGGCTGTCAAAAACGTGGAGGCAATCGATCGGGACGATGCATATTCTTCTGTTAGGGTTCTTGCGACATTCGCACTCGTTGGTCCGCAGGGGTCACCATGCACTCATTTCTAATCTCACCTTCTTTTTCTCTGTGTGGGACCAATGGGCAGGTAAAAAACAGATGCCTATCTTGTTGGGAATATGGTGGGCTGACCAAGAGTGGGCGCAGCAAAGGGGTACTGTTTTGGCGAATTTGAACTGCCAAGTTTGAGCTAACACATCTCGTTTCCTGTGAGAAATATCAAAACATGTTTAACTGATAAATTACTTATCATGATATCAGCAATAGTTTATCAGTTAACAAATTCTTGATATCTTTTCTAGGAATCGAGATAAATTGGGTCAAAGATAGTGACCCTTCTATTACATGGTTCTATTACATGGCTCAACGATTTTAGGATTGTACTGCAGAAAAGTAGGCAACTTTCAGGATAGAGATATTCATATAAGAGAAAAACATTCAAGAAAATTTATCACTGATTACCAAAACACTCAACACAGTCCTCCATCTCCATCCGATTGCTCGGGTGACTCCATTCTTGATGAATCGCCACGTGGAATCCTTGGGCCGTCATAACAGGTCGCTGAAGTCTAGGGCAGATTCTACGAATAGCATGCCAGAAAGAATAAAAAGGATACTCTTGAGCCACCATGAATCTTCATTAGGAGACTCTGCCGGAAGTTTCACAAGTCTGAGATCGTTGATATGACACATCTGAATTCTTTGAGGATATATTGAGAATTCGAAAGCAGGGGAAAATTGGTGAACGAAAAATCGATACTGGGAACACTGCTCATTAGCTTTTGTGTGTGTATCTCAAGCAGGGTTGAGGCAGCGAGGAGGAGGCTAACGTAGGATTAAAGGTACATGTGCCCCCTACAATGGAGATCATAGGATGATTAGATCTATTTTGGAATCTGAGCAGTTTGAAGTTTCTGTTAATTGGGCTTTTGTGACTGTTAATACTTCATTAAACTCAGATAAAACATGGTACAATTCTGGTTCGGGGCTCTTTTCTAGAAGATATGGATAAAACTTAAGGATTCAAATACATGTATTAAGAACCACAAGAGATTCGCAAAAGAAAAAAAAAGATTACTGTAGGGGAAAAATATTCGAAAATGAAAAGGATTACTGCAGGGTTACTGTCGGATTACTGTATCAAGCAATTGCAAACAAGGATTCATTTTTATTGGTGCTTCTGGAGCATTCCTGAGATCCTCGACATGGTTGACTTGGGAGGTATACCCAAAGCGTACCCTTTTCTTCATTTTTTGGATTTTCCTCTATTTTCAGCTCCATGATCCTCTTGGCCAACTCCATCTCACTTTTTGTATTTCTGATTCCCCGAGTCCGCGCTGGATACGGGGTTCCACCCATTAGCCATCGAACATCGTCCTCCCGAAAATTGAATCCCATCACGAACTCATTTTTGACATAAATACAGAATCCAGCGAGGTAGTAAACATCATTCTCCTTATAAAATGTTCCCTGAATCCGATTATTTCCAAATGTCTTGTAGCAATATTCACTCCCAGGAGCTCTACCATTAATCGGTTCGAAATCGTGGCACTCGTTTCCATATTTGAATCCAGCCATTTTAATCGAAATCACTCGGGCATGTTTGGGAACCTCGGGGTTGTCATTTTTAAAGATAATTGCCATTAGGGAACTCAATTTTTTGGTGGATAAATTCGACATTTGGCATTTATCTTCTAGAAAATACATTCTAGCTTCTGGTACATTTTTCAGGTTCTCGTATTCCTTTAGATAATTGTGATAGTCTTGACAGAACGGTTTGGTCTTCATGGGTCCGCTTTCTTTTGAAGTGTGCCAGTCATAGAGAAGATTTGTGCCAATTGTGACAGATGCGACGAGCTGAAATATGATTAAATGGAATTAAGGTTTTTATTTCGAGCGGTCGAAAATCGAGGACCGTCGATTGACAGTCGACCGAGCTATTCTTGACGATCAAATGCATGAATTCGGTCAGCTCGGTCGGCTGTTGGTCGGCTGGGGCGGCTGTCGGTAGGTCGGCTAATTTTCCAAACCGAATGAAAGCCTTAAAGGTGGGGGGACATGAAAAAATAATGTTCTCGAAATTCCGTTCAAAGATGCCCTTCGAGGAGTTGAACTTGTGAGGGCGATGATTGAGGGTGCGGCGCCGCTACCGACTGAGCCACGCGGGCAAAGAGAAAGCGCACGCCCGATTGCATACATAAAGGCGAGGACGACAGCTGTACGCAGAATGACATTAAGCGTTGTACACCGTGACGGTAGAATGCATACTCTAGCTACAAAAAAACTACGAAAAATATCCTGTCCCCCCACCTTTAAAGAGAATTATGAAGCTTCAAAATGTTTCACTAACCAAAAGAAGGCAAATCCAAGAAGAATAGATACCAGCGCGTTCCAAAGATTATTATCCGCATAGTACATCGTTCCAACTTCCGTAGAATCGAAGGATGTCCAATCGAGATTTCCAATCATCTGAAAATTATAAAAATTAGGAATCAAAAATTCTGTTAACGTGAGCACCAATTAGGTCAACACATTAATGAGCATACGTTCTCACTGTTTCTGTTTTACGATCGTTTGGGAGGAGACGGTGGAGGTGGGAGAAACGTACAAAGGTAAAAGACGACGTTTCTTGCCCTGTGGGGAAACCGTTGGACGTTTAGAGCAGATGGTGAGAGACGGTTCACAATAAGATTATGGAATTATGGTACGGGAGGAGAAAGGGATAATAGGCAAAAAAGCGAAAAATCAATATTAAATAGTCTGAAAATTTGAGAATCTTGTTTTCCAGCAAGGCTAAGCAAACCGCGTGACTCATGCTATGGGTTGTTTGTTCTGAATCAATCAGTCCGTTATTTTGAAATACGCTCAGCGACCCAGAAATCACTATGGCCAAAAAACGCGGCCGGTCGGCCATGGAACAGCCTCGCATTCCAGCACAGGGCGAATTAGATTCAGAAGACAGTAAATTTTAAGTTCATGTTGATTATAGAATTCGATTGGTCTTATAAAACTGATAGTATTCAAGATAAGGAACCGCCATAACGACTGATAGGGAAAATTTGAGATTATCATTAAATATGCGGAATGAAATAGTCTTTAGTAATTAAGAGTTCCTTTGTAGGGAAAAAATATAACTTGGAAAATAAATCATACAACTTTATTTAATTGGTCATGTTAAATTAAAACATTCAAATATATACAGAACATCTGAAAATCTACCGTAAACAATCTAATAGAATGTCACCCAAACCGTCAAATTTGAACATTTATATCTCATTTTCCTTATAAGATATGAAAAAGTTGTCAACTGATAAAACATTGATCATAATATCAAAAACATTTTACTAGTTTTCTACTTTTTGATAACTTTAACAGGAACCGAGATAACGAGGTTCAAAGGAAAACGTTAATTTTTTATTGAAAGTCTATGGTATTTCACAAATAAAAAAGAAATTATAATTTTTTTTTTGAAAACTTTATTCGATTTTATATATTTTAGCTAACAATTCAAATTTATGCAGGACACCTGAAAACACCCTAAAAAATCAAACATTAGAAATAATCAAACAATCATACGGTACAACGGTGTTTTTGTTATTTTCAGCAAATCCAGAATCCAGCGCTCTCTCCTTATTCCCCGCTCTCCTCCTCCTCTCACTCCTCGTCCAATACCTTCTTGACTTCAGGATCTTCTTAATCAAATCCACTCGAAAATTGACACCCCACAATGATTGTTTCTCAATGTAAATGCAAAATCCAGCAACATAACTGACACCATCTTCCACATAACTTGTCACTTGAACCCTATTTTCTCCAAACATTTGATAAGTGAAAAAGCTTCCCGGTGATGGTCCTTTGAAGGGAATCGAACCATGTCTACCTTGAAAATATCCGAGAATTGGTATGAATTCATATGGACCTTCTCCATGCTCGAATCCTTTCATTTTTATTGATATCAATTGAGTGTTCTTTGGAATTGGATAGTTATTGAGAGTTCTCAAGTTGTATATAATTTTTATCAAATGGATAATCTTGCGGTTGCACAAATTGTATCCTTTTGGAGTTCCACAATAAATTCTCGCCTCCGGAATTGTTCCATTTGATGTTATGTTATATTCACACAAATTTTTTGGAATCCAAGGCGTTCTTGTAACTTTTCCAACTCGTTTGGACGTCCACCATTGAGATATATAGTTTGCAAGCCCACTGATTATCTGAAAATTGAGAAAAAAATTCTGAAAATCTGAAAATCAATTAAAACTTACAAAAGCTCCAATCAAATAAACTGTAAGAGTTCCAAAGAACACTCCTAATGCTTTGAAACTTGGTGGTCTTCGGTTTGTATGAATAATTGAATAGTTAAGAAAATGGAGCTCTAATGGATCATTCATTCGAAAGTAAAGAAGTTTTGGGAGTTTTTCGAAAAATTGAGCTACCTGGAAAAAATGGCATGCTGAGACAATTTTTCTTTCACCTTGGGAGTTCCGGTATTTTATTTTGCGAGCAGTTTGTCATTTCGAATCTTGTCATTTTTTGATTGAAGGTGAAAGATAAAAAGAGCTTTTTTTTGAAAAGTTTGGAGCCATCGAGTATTCGAATACTGGTGCTCTGGAAGGTGCAGGGCTCCACCGGCAAAAATTTCATTAATTTAATTTATTTAAAGTTGAAAAGCGTTAACTTTGGATATCTAAAAAATAAAGCGCTTTTCATGTATAATTTGGCGTGCTGGAAGAAATACCGAAAAATTCAGACAAAAGAAGCCAACTCTAAATATTCGTAGTCTCACAAAAAACAAGAAAATCATAAAAATTTATTAAACAAAGACCATCACAATAATCAAAACCAGCACAAAATCTGGAAGTTCTCGTTTTCCAGTATCCGTGAAGAAATCCCTACTAACCACAATATCATCATCCACATCTTCATAATCCTTCTCCGATTCCTTTTTTCGTGCCAAATACTCCTCATATTCCTCATCAACATCCTTTTCTAGTCTTCGATTTGGAGTTTCCTGTGGTTCGGAATCTTCTGGAGTTTTAGGGGGGATATTGGTTTGCGGTGTTTTGAGATGAGGGATGGCTGATATCGTGATGTTTCGGTTTTCAGATGACGTGGAGGGAGTTGATGGGAGTTGAGAAGTAGTAGTGGTCGGCGGATGATTCATGGGAGTCGTGGTAGTCGTAGTGGTAGTCGTGGTAGTCGTAGTGATTGTTTTCGGAGCTTCACAAATTCCAGCCAGTGAACAAATCGTATCTTTAAAGTCTACGATTTTGAAAAAGTGCCCATCGAATCGGACGCTTTTTTGATTATTTGCTGACCCAATTCCCAAAAGCATATTTTTTCCGTCTTTTTCTTTGACCAAAGCACTTGCGAAATCGTCTTTTGATATGTACCCTTCTGTGAACATCGAATGGGGCGCCTGTCCGTAGCCGACAAACTTCAACTTTCTGTGATACAATTCATAAGTGCCTTTATTCCAAGCAAGTCCATATGAATCCAATAACTCGTCTTTATGAACACTTGTGACCTCTGTAAAAGGCAAATATATTATACTTGGATTCATACAAAAACCAACCACTTGCGAGACAAAAGTAATCGTTGAACGTTCCATTCGTTTCAGCAAGCATTAAATTCCTGGAGATGTCAGTATACTTGAAGTCTTTGTTTGTAGGGTCACAAACATCAAATATTGTAGCTCGAGTCAGGGGGAGATAATCAATGGACTTGAGTACTTCAGATGGAACGTCAAGATCAGCTGAACCGGAGGAACACTGCGCAGATTGTTGAGTCGATCTCCATTTCCTTCCACCGGAAATAAATACCTGAGAAGATGTTAAAATGTGACGAGATGAGATTGCAGTAGCTGTCGCTAAAGCTAGTTGTGTGGAATTTCCTGTGAACGTTACGACGTTGTTCAATACATATGGTTCTTTTGTGATTATGACTCCATTTGCATCCTGGGAGTGTTGAGCTGAAAGAAAATCCACATTCAAAAAACTCTGGCATCAAGAAAATAACTCACGAAGATTGAAATTTCCACAAGATTCCAATCGATCTTGATTCTCAGCAATACTCAAATTTCTAAATGGCTCAGAACTTCCAATACAGATCGAGAAAATTCCAATCAAAATAATCTGATGAACTTTTGTATTTCTATTCCAGAACATTTCCAGGAATTGATTTCAAAAACTGGTGGTGTTGGATTTGGAATAAATAGTGATTGTGGCGAGAGGGAACTAACACGAAACGTGGAAACCAGTTGGACGTCATATAATATTTTTGGTGTCCTGGGAGCTGAGGGGCGCCAGGTATTCTTGGAAACTTTATACCATATTTTACGTCAATGTTACGTCAATCTTTCTTTATGAACACTAAGACTATTTTTAAGGGTTAATCTGACGATTTGTTATTTTTAAAGATCTGACGATATGTTATTTTTAAAGATTTCACGGAAATTCGATAATTAATTTCAGGTTAGCCCTTAAAAATATTTTTAGTTGGGGAAACAATGAGAAGAGCAACTCTTTTAAAGTATTCTTGTATTCTTGAAAATACATAATTTCAAATTCCTATCCTCACAAAAACAGAAAAAAATTCCAAAAAAAAAATTATTAAACAAAACCTATCACAACAATTAAAATCAATACAAAAACTGAAAGTTATCTTATTCCTCCACCCGAGAAGAAATCCCTACTAACCACAATATCATCATCCACATCTACATAATCTTTTTCAGATTCTTTCTTCTTTGCCAAATACTCCTCATATTCCTCATCAACATTCATTTCTAGTCTTCGATTCGGAACTTTTCCTGTGGTTCGGAACCTTCTGGAGTTTTAGGGGGGATATTGGTTTGCGGTGTTTTGAGATGAGGGATGGCTGATATCGTGATGTTTCGGTTTTCAGATGACGTGGAGGGAGTTGATGGGGGTTGAGAAGTAGTAGTGGTCGGCGGATGATTCATGGGAGTCGTGATAACTTGATTTGTAGAAGTTGGAGTCGTGGGGGTCGGAGTCGTGGTAGTTGTGGTAGTCGTAAATGTTGTTTTCGGAGCTTCACAAATTCCAGTCAGTGAACAAATCCTATTTTGAATGTTTGCAATGCTGTAGAATGCTGCCTCTCCTTCGCCGCTCGTTTCACCTTCTGCCCCCAACCCAATTCCCAATAGCATGCTCTTTTCGTCTTTTTCTTTGACCACAATATTTGCAAACTCGTCCTTTGCTTTGTATCCTTCTGTGTGAATCAGGCTGTTTCCATAGTCGAGGAATATCAATTTTCTATGAAACAATTCACATGTAGAGTTATTCCATGCACGCCCGTAGGAATCTAATAACTCGGTTCCATCAATGTTTGTGTAATCTGTAAAAACAATATGAGTGACATTTGGATTCATTTAAAAACGAACCATTCGCCAGACAAAAGTAATTCTCGAATATTTCACTTGTTTCAGCAAGCATTAATTTTCTGAAGACGCCATAATTGACAAGTTGATTGTCTGTCACATTACAGACATTGAAAGTTTCAGCTTGATTCATGTGGAGAGCGGAGATTTCTTTGAGTACTTTCGGTGGAACATCCAGATCAACTAAACCGCGGGAACACTGTGCTGGTTGCTGAATGTACCTCCAATTTTTTTGTTCATCAAGAACCACGTAGGAAGACGTCAGAACGTGATGGGGTGAGATTACAGTAGCTGTTGCATAAAAGTTTCTCTCGAGCTACCTGTGTACGTCACGATATCGATCAATTCAATTGGTTCTTATGTGATTATGACCCCATTTGCATCCTTGGAGTATCGAGCTAAAATAGAACCCACATTCAACCAAATCTTGCATCAAGAATACAACTTACGAAGGTCGAAATTTCCACAAGAGTTCAATCGAATTTGATTCTCAGTATCACTTTTATTATTTTAAACTGCTCAGAACTTCCAACAAGAATCGAGAAAATTCCAATCAAAATAATCTGATGAAATTTTGTATTTCTATTCCAGAACATTTACAGGAACTGATTTGAAAGTGACTGATGGTTGGATTGGAATACGAGGGGGTTCTGGCGAGAGAGAATCGAAAAGAAGTGTGGGCGCCAAATTCGAGCGCTGAAAGTACTTTTAAGAGATTATCTAAAATATGGCACTTAAAGTATCGAAATTTCACGATGTTCCGAATTACACTTTGAACTCAATTGCCCTCGGTTTTCGGTCGGGACCTTTCTTTGTCGATAGAGCCAATATAATTAGGTCAAATTAATAATCAAATTAGAGTTTTTGAATTAAATACAAAAGATTTCGAAACTATGGAAAATGCTCCCAATCGGTTTGCAGTTGCTTTTCTATTATGTTTTTCTGAACAAACTTTGTCTGAAATTGTTGAAGGATTATAATAATAAAATGGTTTGAACTTTTCAGCTTTACAAAAACGTCAAAAAAAAACTGAAAGAAATGGTCCACAGAATTTTTTTTGAAACCTGAAAATCATGAAGAACTAATTTCAGCTCACAGATTATGAAAAAATTATGATTATGAAAAAAAGTAAAATGTTTAACAAAAATACTTCCATTGAAGATCCTATGGGGTTGATTTGAAAAGTCTTCTCAGAATTTTTTTTGAAAAAAGTTAAACTCATTTCTTTGTCAAATTTGAAATTTTGGAGTTCCGTGAAATTGAAAATTTTAGAATTTGCGATTTAAAAATACAACAGTTTGGAAAATTCCAAAATCCAAAATTCCAAAAAATTGGAGATATACAAACTTTCGAAGTCCAAAACTCCAAAAATTGAGATAAGGTTTTTTCAGATTTCAAAACTCCAAAAATTAAATTTTTTTGAAATTCTAACCAATCTCTGCAAAAACTCTAACATTCGTGCATTTTTACGTGACATTATTTAAAGGTGGGGGGACATGAAAAAAATAATGTTCTCGAAATTCCGTTCAAAGATGCCCCTCGAGGAGTTGAACTTGTGAGGGTGAGGATTGAGGGTGCGGCGCCGCTACCGACTGAGCCACGCGGGCAAAGAGAAAGCGCACGCCCAATTGCATACATAAAGGCGAGGGCGACAGCTGTACGGAGAGTGACATTAAGCGTTGTACACCGTGACGGTAGAATGCATACTCTAACTACAAAAAAACTACGAAAAACCTCCTGTCCCCCCACCTTTAAGTGTTAAGTGATTGGATTTGTTTTTCGAATCAGGTAAAAACATTTCCATAAAAATTGAATATATTACGTGAACTTTTTTGTAATTTTCAAAGGCGGACAGTACTTTTGAGAGCTAAAAAGAATTTTATCAAAAAAGCGTATAAATTACAAAAAATATTTACGGAAGTATTTTTTACAAAAATATTTTTCTGAAAATTCAAAAAAAAATAACCGCGCGAATGAAGCGCCAGAGGAGCGGCAAACACTGGTACAAGATAAATAATATTTTTATTGAGAAATAAGAGATCACTTTGGTGGCTGAATAGCACTATGAGCATCCGGAGCCACATCGAATGCCGGTATTGAATCAGCCATCGATTTGTGGAACTGAATCGCTTCGTCACGAAACCTGAAATCATTCCATTCTAAATTCTTTGTTCACTACTTCAAAACTCACTTGAGAACACACTCAGCATGTTTCCCCTTATTCTCATTAATCGTCTTCTCAATGAATACCATCATCTTCTGCCGACACTCATTTCTCCAGTTCTGTGCATTCGCCGTCGCTCGCTCCGCTTCCTCCGTTCGTTCCTTATTCTGAAGTGTCACCGCATCATCATAGGCTTCCAATGCATCCCAGTATACTGGAAATAAGTTATGGTATTAAGGGTTACTGTAGTTTGAAATTATACTTTTCCGAAGTCTGGCGTACTCCCAATAGTCTTCTCCAATGAACTTTGTCAGTGGTTTCAAGTGCTCCAATTGCTCTTTTACCCGCTTTTCTTGCTCAGCATCTAGTTGGAGCAACACTTTGGAAACCGGTTCCAGACTCTGAAGATTAGATTCTTTCTCTTCAAATGATTCAAAATTCTACCTCCATTTCCTTCAAATCCTGTTTCGATCCTAACTTCCTTCCCTTCTTATTCACACCATCATAAGTTCTCATGTACAATCCAGCGTATCGATAAGTTGGTTCAGTCTTAACAGCTTCATGTAAGTATTTCGAAGTGACTGGATTCTCGACAAGCATATAGTTCAATGCTTGATGAAGATGATCGGCTGATGCCTTGTACGTTTCCACATTCTTACACATGTTCTTCGCGTCTTTTGTCATCTCGAATTTGCGGTGTTTACGTTTCAGAATCGATGATATTATTCCATGATTTGGGTGATCCTGGAAGTAAAGGTTTTGAGAGGTGGCTATTTAAAGGAGGGAGGTCAGGTAACTTTTCGGACGCGATTATTTTTTTTCTAAAGGTTGATTTGAAATCTAGGGAGCTTTTCTAGGCGAAAGTACCAGAAAAATAGGAAACAATAGAAACAATACACGTAAAATATAAAATTTTCACGAAATCATTTTTATTCTGAAAGTTCTCAAAAATACTCAAAAAGGAAAATATCACGTAAAATTAGTTTCTGCCAAAAAATTTCGATTGATTTTTCTAGGTAACCATTTGATATGACCTAAAAATAGTCAAATTTCCCCTGGTATATTTTTAGGCCATTTAGCATTGCGTCCTAACTTTCACAAGTACCGTTTTCTAGACCACCATTTATAAGAAATAGTCTGACATTCACCTGATGCTAAAAAAATTGGTGGCCTATAAAACTATACCTGCAAAAGTTAGGCCACCAAGTTAAAATGTACTGGAAAACGTACCAGGTTAATATCTTATCATTTCTAGGCCAAAAAAGTTGGTGACCTAGAAAACTCAACTCGCAAAAGTTAGGCCACCATGTAAAATGATCTAGAAAAGACGTGATATTCACCTGTTGTTCTCTAGGCTATTTAAACACGGTGACCTAGAAAACACAACTTGCGAAAGTTCGGCCACCATGCCAAAATAGCCTAGAAAACACACCCCCACCTTCTGAAACCACAAAGTAAAAAAAAACTCACAGCTAATCCATAAAAACCTTTTTGAGGAACAGTCTTTTCATCTACACTTTTCGTACTCTCCTTGGTCGTCATGTAAAGTATAAATAATGTACTTTAAAGATTTTTCCACATATCCAATTTTTTTTATTTTTTTGAAGAATTTGAGATAACAAAGTTCACGGAACCTTTTTTGAAGGATTCTATGTGAAACCTAATAAAAAAATTTTGTTTATTTCTAGTGTCCAAAAGAGGATTTCCAATAAATCATAATGGATGAAAAAGCAAAAGTGAGAGATTCTAGAACATTCTGAAATTCGTTGAAATTCCTAATTTTTTTCAGAGATTTGTGAGCAAATCTAGACGAAACAAACCGAAGCATGGAAGTAAAGGAAAAGTTGTAAGAACTTTTTTGACCCCTTAAAATCCCAAATTTTGTGATTTCCATCCAGACATCAAAACTAAGATCACGGTGTCGAAAAGGGGGTCAGAAGAAGTCGTCGACGGCGTCAAAAAGTAATTCAGCGATTTCGCCAGGCTTATCGAATGAGAGGAATTTGGAGAAGAATTTGGAAAAGAATCACCCTCTAGAAAAGAGGGAAATTGAGAAGAAGGAGTCTGAAAAAGAGTCGGATAAGAAAAAAGAGGAAGAGAAGAAAAAGATTGAAAAAAGAAGAGAAAGAGAGTTCAAAGAAGACAAAGAACCAGATACGGATAGTGATCATGATGCAGATCTTTCGTTGAAAAAGAGTCATGGTGAGCAAAAAAGGCATAGTTCCCTTTAGAATTAATGTTTTAGGACCAAACTACAAAATGATATAATTTGGAAAAGTGTATATTGTCTATGAACAAAGTTACAGGACAACTATGACAGCGTAGCTCAGAGGGTTTATGAATTGTAACTTTGTTCATTGACAACAAACAGTTTTTCAAATAGTATCGTTTTGTAGTACTAGTTGAGTTTTTTCATATTTAATTTAGCTGGTCCAAAAATATTAATTCCAAAAGAAACTATGGCAGGGCTCGTTTTTGGCCCGTTTGTGGTCCGTTTTCAAGTATGCATTTGGTACTGTAGTGCATATTGTAAGGTATTGTAAGTACGAGCAAAGGAATTTTTTGAATATAAAAAAACTCATTTAACCTAAATGCGAAAAAAAAAAAAAAACCTAAATTCCATGACTTTTTTCCTTTTCAGTTGCCGTCCCCACCCGAAAAGGCAAACCCCAAAAAGTGGCAATCAAGCACAACGACGTCGACGAAAAAGAGACAGAACGTCTTCTCAAAAAGCTAAACGACATCAAGACAGAACCAGCTCGCCCACAAGTCACTCTCGACGAGAAATCCAAAATTCTTATGGATCGAGTCGAGAAAAAACCGTACCCGGCGAAGTACGCAAAACGGAATAAATGGGCACTTTTGGTGGAGGAAGATGGCGAATTTTTCAAGCCGACTCCTTTCACTAAAGCGGGTTCATCGACGATTGTACCTGTAGAAGACACATATGACTACGTTCCGAAACTAGCAGATGTTCAGAAAATGGAAGGGGAGAATGTGTTTCAGACAACGATGGGCGAGGTTCCATATTGGGGCGTATATTTGGATCCGGAGGAGCATGATTTGGTAGTAGAAAGAAAAAGCCACAGATAACACATTGAAATTTTTAGGATGGAATCGAACCTCCGATATCTGTTGGAAGTGAACATGTAATGGCTTATCACAAGAAAGAGCTCCCACTCAAAACCCCCAAATGCTCCAGGGTTTCTGAATTTTTCAGTTTCCGGAATATTATGAAATTTCTGAATTATTTCGAGAATTGCAGAATTTTGGAATATTCGAATTTCTTAATTTTCCGAATGTTCGGAATTTCTGAGTTTCTGAAATTATAAAAAAAAGAATTTTTTTTAAAGTTTCGAATTTTTGAATATCTGAACTTCTGAATTTTCGAATTTTTGAATTTCGAAAATTTTATAAATATATATTTCAGAGATCCCGCCCCATTTTATCGGCTCGTGAAGAAAAAGATCGTCTGTTGACTTCGAAAAAGCTGGATGCCAAATCTCCAACACCTTCAAAAATCTCAAAAATCGAAGAGGAACAGAAACAGCAAAATATTAAAATTCCTTGATTTTTTTTTTCTTTTATTTTTTTGTCAATGAAAAATTTTAAAAGTTAAAGTTTTTATTCGAAATACAGTAATCTAAAGAAATTCGAAAATCTGCTTCTCCCCAATGATCTCGAACCTTCCATCCTTCAGAATTTTCTTTTCCAATCTTCCTCTCTCCGTTCGGTATACTGTAAGTGTCTCCAGTGTTCCTTCTTGAGACTCTCCATAAGTCAAAAAAAGCAAAATTCGTTTTCCATTCTTCAAAACTTTTGACTCATCGAACTCCAAATCCGTATGGATTCTCAGAAACCCCAATCTATTGGGATCAAATTCAAATTGTTCGATTTCTTGGTTTTTCAAATTCCTTGCAAACGTTACGAAACTATTCTCTCTTCCAATTGAATATAAAACTTGTAAATCTGATTCTTGGAGATCCAAAACTCGGTGTTTAGTTTTCTTTATACTTTTCAGCAGATTCCAAAAATCCAAATTCTTGCCAAACTCCAAGAAAATTTTCTGATCTTGCCGTAAATGTCCGTCCAATTTCAGAGAGCATCCCGCTGTATACTGTACTCCTTTCCAATTGAAATACGCGACTTTCACTCTATCCGTAACGTTGTTATAGGTCAGATAGGAATTCTGGAACTCCTGATTTTCTGATAATTTGATATTCCTCCATCCTCTTTTTGTTTCATCAAATTCGAATCCATAATTGGTTAAGGCTATCATTGTAGCTGATAAAGGGGATTCGACTTCTTTTTGAGATCGGGAACAGAAGAAATTTACTCTATGAGCATTAGATCGCTTTTTCGGGTCGCAAAGAAATGCGTAGTATCGTTTGTTGGCCCATTTGAAACGAGTTTGGGGGCAGTGAGATTGTTGAAACAGGTACTTTTTCAACAGTTTTTGCAGGCGGAGCTTCTGAAAACTTTTGTTGGTCCTTGACAACTTTGTAGCTTCATTATTTCAAACTTAAAGATGCAAAGTTTGATGTGGGTTATTTTTGTCAAGTGCTTCGAGTATACTTTTCTTTAATTTCTCGAGGTCTATGTGCATTCAGACGGAAAGTCTCAAAGTAGGCGGAGCCTAATCGTGTTCATGCTCATTTTGAAGGGTTAACCTACTAAGTCAGAATAGCATGTGTGATTCAAATTAAATTGATTTCGAAGCGAGCTATGAGAAAAAAGCAGATTAGGTTATTTGCGTTTCTCGAAGAATTCAGGTTATATTAGGTTGTTTGGAAAGTTCATCCCATTTTTTATCTACTGTTTTCAAACTTGGTTTTCACGAACGGGGTAAAAGCGAGTGAGCTGTCGTTTTATCAGTACATTGGTGGGGTCTAATAGTGTCTACATCCCAACGGAGATCATTCACCTCTTTTCATGTAGTGAGATATGGTCACCGTTTCCACCCCTAACAATTAACGTTCCCGAACTGCCATTTTATTTTTATTTCGATCTCGCCTGAAAATTGATAAAATCAATCGCCGATTAGTGAAAACTAACAACGAAGATGCACCCTTTCAAACTATCATCACAACCTAGATTCATCATTTCGAAAAGGAGAATTTTGGTTGGGCGAAAATCTCGTCTCAAACTGTGCGGGATGTATAAAGTACATCAGTGGCAAGTCTTTCCTAAAAAAGCCGTGGATTGGAAACTCTCGGCAAAGTCAAAAAGTGGAGAGACATGGACCACACCTTTTGGCTCAAAGCTATTTGGATACAAGTGTGGACACCTGTTTGAATATTTTCATTCTACATTGCACACATGAATGCTGGAATCAAACCATTACTAGTGATGATAAATGGGTAATGTACGATTACAATAAGCGACCTGCCAACAAAGGCGTCCAACCACCAGACGTCCCGAAACATGAAAATCGTGATAAAAAAGGGTTGTTGTCTATATGGTGGTCTACTAAGAAGTGGAGCATTGCCAGCTGCTCGATGATACAGCTCCTATTACAGCCGACTTCTATTCTTGTTCGTTGAAATAACTCATACCCCGTGTGAATCTCTATTGCGGAAAAGCACGAAAGTTTAATTTCAAAATTATAATCTCCAACCGCATGTGGGAAGGAAGACCCAGGCCGTTCTCGCTGGATGTGGCTGAACTATTCTGGTTTATCCACCGTATAGCCCAAATCTTGTACTTCCTGATTATCACTTATCCAGCCATTTTTGAAGGACGTCATCCACAATTTGGTGGGGCGTTGAAAGAAAGTCATTGATAACAATGGACATAACCTTCAATTTATCCGAAAACGAAACCGCAAGAAACGAATCGGCAAGAACGGATTACTGTTTCGTTCCTGCTGAAATCTCGTGCGCAGGAAAAAATGGGCGGGGGTTATCCGAATTGAAATAAAGAGTTCTGAATTGAAGAGAAATAGAAAAAAAACCCGGCCCATTTGCAGCTTACACAATGGATTGCAGCAAAAATGCGCACAGTAATCCGTTCTTGCCGATTCGTTTCTTGCGCTTTCGTTTCTTGTGGATTTCAAATCTTGTCGATTTGCAAGGTCTTCGAGTTTCTCAACGAAAACCTTGTTTCCTCCCTTGTTTCATTGAGCAGTTTCAAACTAAACACACAACTTCTGCACAACGATAAATGATCACGTTTGCAGAGCGACAACAAAGATAACCACCGCCGCTTAAGTTTGTTGCTGATTTTTGACTAATTTGTCGTTAATTTGCGAATAAATTTCAATTAAAAACTATTTTTGTGATTTTTAAAGCTAATTCTTCGTTAACTTTCAATTATAAAAAAGCTCACCAGTAAGCAAAAACCTGCAAAAAAAGCCAACAAAGCTAGAAACCAATAATAGTAACTAATCGGAATATAAATAAGAATTCCGAGTAGAACAAACAAAAATGGGCGGGACAGGAGAATCGGGTCTTCTGACATTATTCAGAATTTTCAGCCAAGAGTTTTTTTTCCCTTTAAAAAACAATTCAATCAGAGGTGGGACAAGAAGACAAGAATAGAAATGAGCCCCGACTAGGCGACGCTGTCTCGTGTGTGTGTGTGTGTGTGCATATGTGTATTTGTGCACTATCATATCAAACTGTGCTCAATTTTAGACACTAAAATTTGTATGTAGTTTAGACTGTTTAGTTGCGGAAGTTTTAACAGAAAAATAAATCATAAATTTACAGGAAAAAAAACGCACACAATTTCTCATAGAAATACAGATAAACTTTTCGAGCAGAATTGGGATAAGAAACTAGATAAAACACATAGATATAGATAATTAACAACTCGATTCGACGACTAGGTTATCATCTGAATCCGTGTAATCGGCGTCGTCGGAAGATGAGCCATCGCCATCGTCCGGTTCCGTGGGGTTTCCCATTAATGCGGCGAGACGGCGAATTTCGATAATGTCTGGAAATTATGAAAAAAAAATTTATTTTTCTTATTTTCTGGCCTAATTTTTCGATTATTTTCATCGGTTTTACGCGATTACTTGCGATTTTGCGGATAAAAAAAACGCAAAAATCCCAAAATCGCGAAGCTCCACCCATTCTCGAATTTCCTGTCATTTTTTGAAAATTACCTTTATTCGACAGCTTCGGTCGATTTCCTATTGCTCCTAGTTGAACTGGCACGACTCTCATCGGATCTGCAGGCTTCTCTGAAACAGAAAATTTCAAATTTTGTGCTTTTTCAGCCTTTTCTACCCACGTTTTCTCTCAAATTTTTCAAGAAAAATATGGCTGTGAACACCTATGAATAGCATAATTTTCAGGGCTTAAGAAGGGAGAAGAAGATTGTTTTGCGCTAGAAGACGAGTCGGTCGTCGTGGCAACCCATCTTACGGGAAGCAGAGGGATTATAGAGGATGCCAGAAGATATTCAGAAGGCTAGAAGAGCGAGAAAAAGAGAAAAATGTGTGTGGGAAAAAAATTCTAGAAGGATTTTTATGAAAAAAAAAATTCAACAAAATTTTTTTTTTATTTTCCTTTATTTTTATGTGAATCTTCATGATTTTCTGCACAAATTTCTTCAACTTTCAGCCAAATCGTCCACACCTTTCGTCTCCTTTTTCCCTCCTTTCGTCAGCCCATCCGAGTCGGTTTTCCGTTTTCTCAGGGTAATTTTCGATCGATTTCCTTTTTCTTTATTTGAATTCCCCAACATTTCTTTGATTTTTTCCACCGGCAATTGCACTGTGATCGGAATTGTCTCCTCTTTTTTCGCCTCTTTAATTTCCAACATTTTCACTGGCACCGGCGGAATCACTTCGAATTTTTTGGTTCTCCAATTCAATTGTTCCTTTCGAAAGTGTCCATTCGAGTTTCGTTTAATCGCGGTGACGCCTTCTTTCTCCGTCCCGCCCACTGTGAAGAAATCGTTTGTAGTTTGTAGTGTTCGACTGGAATCAAATACTAATTCTGGCTGATGCACTTGTTGGAACCCTTCGTAATCCTTCTCGTATACATACTGCTCCACTTGTCCATTCAACGCGTTTTTCGCAAAAATGACATATCTCTCGAGACGATTCGACCAGGCGGCATACAACGGAAATAGATCCGTTTCTTTCGGAACCACGTGGCAGTCTGTGCAAGTTACTGTGAGAAATCGATTTGTCGATTGGTCGAAAGAGAATTTTGAATAGGTGCCGCATTTCGTTCGAACGAAAAGGATATCCTTTTGAAGAGAAGCACAGAATCGAGGGATGAATGTAGAAGATGCGGATAGCGTCATTTTCAAGGCCGATTGCTGAAAATATCGTATAATTCGTTTCAAGAACTATTTTTAATAGAATTTCTCACCCGAAATTAGTTAGAATTTGTAGGGAAACTCGAAAACCTTGCAGAAAAATAGCGGAAATTGTTCGACGAAAATGTTGTCAGGTACCGTACCTTAAAGGTACATTCTTTAAAACTTTCAATGAGCTTTGTCACGATTTCCTACCGTATTTTACAGGCGCAAGCTCGCATTTTGTTCAATGCGTCTCGCCGCGAAATTTTTATTATGAATAAAACCCTTACAATTAGAATTTGAATAGTGGACGGCGGAACCCGGCAGATGTCGGTACAACCAGAACACCTCCCTATATAAAGGCAATCGTTTGAGTGGTCTTTCGGTGAACAACACTCAATCTCTTCTGAGTCGGCTGAGATCCTAAGGATGGTTGGCAGGCAGGGGAGCTCCTAGGTCAGTATGCATACTCCCTAGTGGCTCAGCAGAGATCGTGTGATAGGATCCCCCGAGATAACCCGGGAATTTTCTGAGCTCTGAACGTTGCAAAAAAAAATTAGATCCGAAGTATACTTTTGATAAAATGCTTAATTTTCGTCAGCTTTTCGTCAGCTTTTCGTCAGCCGTTAGCTTCGTCTGTCATGTTCCTTCGTCCGTCAGGTTCGTCAGGTTCGCCGTCAGGTTCCTTCGCCCGCCAGTTTTGCCCGTCAGGTTCCTTCGTCCGTCAGGTTCGTCTGTCAGGTTCGTCCGTGAGGTTCGACCGTGAGGTTCGTCCGTCAGGTTCGACCGTCTGGTTCGACCGCCAGGTTCGACCGTCAAGTTCCTTCGTCCGTCAGGTTCGTCTGTCAGGTTCGACCGTGAGGTTCGACCGTGAGGTTCGTCCGTCAGATTCACCCGTCAGGTTCGACCGTCTGGTTCCTTCGCCCGCCAGTTTTGCCCGTCAGGTTCCTTCGTCCGTCAGGTTCGTCTGTCAGGTTCGACCGTGAGGTTCGACCGTGAGGTTCGTCCGTCAGATTCACCCGTCAGGTTCGACCGTCTGGTTCGACCGTCTGTTTCGACCGTCTGGTTCGACCGTCTATTTCGACCGTCTGGTTCGACCGTGTGGCGACGCCACGCAGTCGAACCTGACGGACGAACCTGACGGGCGAACCTGAGAGACGAACCTGACAGACGAAACTGACAGACGAACCTGACGGACGAACCTGACGAACGAACCTGACGGACGAACCTGTCGGACGAACCTGACGGACGAAGGAACCTGACGAAAAAACCTAACGGACGAACCTGACGAACCTGACGAAAAGCTGACAAAAAGCTGACTAAAATTAAAGATTTTACCAAAATTATACTTCGGAAATAGTTTTTAGCAACACAGGCCGTTCGGAGCTCATAAAATTCCCGGGATGTACCCGCGGTTATCTTGGGGGTTTTCATCAAACAATCTCTTCCGAGCCCTTAGGGAGTATGCATACTAACCTAGGAGCTCCCCTGCCTGCCAATCATCATTAGGATCTCAGCCGACTCAGAAGAGATTGAGTGTTGTTCACCAAAAGACCACCCAATGTAGGACCTTCGCCCATCGGTTTTTATATACCAGTAGTACTGCAAATCATTATCATCCCTTCCCTTTCCAGGTCTTGTCGAAAAATCTGAACAAAAAATTAAAACAGTTTACTGATCAGGAAAATCATCATAAATTAGCATAGCCAACACACAAATCAGTCTTTTCACATATCAACGGTTTCTCTATATCAGTTTATCTGTCAAAAAAACCATGAAAGTGCTCCTCTTCTCTTTCCTTATTGTCACTACAGTAATCCCCAACGTCGCTTCTATTTCTTTTCTCGAATCTCTATGTCTCAAATGCAACACCACCGTTGAAATGCTCCTTCCACCCAAAATTGACACATTCTACACTCTTTCAGATTTGACAATCAAGGTGATTCTTTCAAAAGTTAACAATAAAAAATAGAAAATATTTTCAGAATCTGTGCACCAAGTTGAGCCCGGAAAACCTTGAAGACACTTGTTACTCGGTATTCAACGTCCCTCTTCGTATTCAATACAACATCATCTGGACCTTCTTGAGCCCATTCAGAGAGCTCATTTGCATGCCGTTGTGTATTTTTGATTGATTTATTCTTGGAATAAATGGGTTTTATTGGGTGGAAAAAAGTTTTGAAATCGCCAAAAAGTAGACTGAAATTGAGATACTCCGTAATTGCTCTAATAGAAGTCTACGCTATATTACAACTCAATTATCTCGGTTCCTATTAGGAATATCCAAAATGTATCAATTGATAAAATGTTTATGAGATCATGATAAATAATTTATCAGTTGACATGCTTTTGATATCTTTTAAAAGAACAAAGATAATTGAGCTCAAAGTTCAGGTATATATGTAGGCTTCTCTATTAGAACATTCACGGTATGTTGATTTTTTGATCTTCGGTTGGTTTTTTGGTTCCCATTTATTTTTTTGCAAATCTTACTAGGGAATGACTCACAGAAGATGTGGAGTTATGGGACGAGACCTATATCATTCGAAAGAGGATGAAATTTCATTTTCAAATATATGCTCAGTTTTTGCGGCGGCCTCCGCTAACTCGAGAAATTTAGGTCAGAAGTTTTCAGTAGATTTTGCACTGAAATGCATACGTGAACGCTTCCACGTCCTCATTTCTTTTATACGCTTTGAAGAACCATTGAAAACAGCAGTGGGATGGTTCAGTGGTAAAGCGGCGGGATGGGGAAATGGTACTCTATGGTTCGACTCCTTCATAGTCGAAACTCTTTTTTTATTTTTTGTTGGTTTTTTATATGACCTGTTTTTGAGCTCAAAAGCTGTTTTCAGCAGTTTTCCATACTCTAAACACCTTTGGCATCTTGTCAAATACAAATTAACCAAGTTTTTGGAAAAAAAATTTCTGAAGAAAATTCGCATGTTTTCATGATGACCTCTTTTCAAATTTTCCGATTTTTTTATCCTTGGCGGGATTATTCCAGTAGGGTTTCCATCCGGGCGGGCGGTGAGCCGCCCGCTTGCCGCCCGTTCGCCGCCCGTCTATAAAAGCGAGACATAATAATAATCGTTATAATAATAAATATAGATTTCTTTGTGTTTCAAAAAAATTTTTTTTTGAAAATTTGAAAAGAGGTGTATGGATCATGAAAACATGCGAATTTTCTTCAGAAATTTTTTTTCCAAAAACTTGGTTAATTTGTATTTGACAAGATGCCAAAGGTGTTTAGAGTATGGAAAACTGCTGAAAACAGCTTTTGAGCTCAAAAACAGGTCATATAAAAAACCAACAAAAAATAAAAAAAGAGTTTCGACTATGAAGGAGTCGAACCATAGAGTACCATTTCCCCATCCCGCCGCTTTACCACTGAACCATCCCACTGCTGTTTTCAATGGTTCTTCAAAGCGTATAAAAGAAATGAGGACGTGGAAGCGTTCACGTATGCATTTCAGTGCAAAATCTACTGAAAACTTCTGACCCAAATTTCTCGAGTTAGCGGAGGCCGCCGCAAAAACTGAGCATATATTTGAAAATGAAATTTCATCCTCTTTCGAATGATATAGGTCTCGTCCCATAACTCCACATCTTCTGTGAGTCATTCCCTAGTTAGAAAAAGAAAGAAACCATCATTCCCATCGCCCCCACTTGCAAAAAAGGCTGAAATTCGATTATAAAAGGAAGACTCAGCCCATCCTCAGACCATTCCAAGCCGAATGTCCCCATCTACTCTCCTACTCTGTCTCCTTGCTGGATCATCCTGGGCTTTTGTCCCAGATGATCCAGCTCTCCGTGGAACCGATTCTTTCGGAGGATATCCTAATGACATCTTCTACTTCACTCGGAATGCCTTCGCCGCCTCTTCCTCGGATACAGCCCAACAAGTCGTCGAGAAGTTCTTGGTTCGGATGACTAGATCGTTCGAATCAAAAGATGTCGCTGTGGTTTCTGGATTGTTCCAACCTGGATTCGTGTTCAAGGGATGCAAAGGAACCTATGATAAGAGTGAGTATTAGATGGTTCTAAGGAAAATATTTGGGACACTGGACAAATCATAAACCCTTCTACCCTTCAAAATCTCTTCCAGGTCAAATCATCGGTCTTTTATCCCAAATCCCATCTGGAACCAAATTCACCCTCTCACTCAAATCAGTCCTGGATACTGGATCTTCAATCAAGTATACTGTAGTCGCCAGTGGATTCGGACCAGCCTCCATTGAAGCTAATTTCGTCTTGAACAAGATCGATCAACAATTGGAATGTGGAGAAATTCCAGCTTGTACTCAAATTTCTGCTGGCGAGATGGCGAAGAATTTTCTGGATCATGCGATTATATCTATTGAGTCCCAAGATGTCGCGAAGATCACAGACCTTTTCGATGTTAGATTCCTTTTCAAGGGCTGCCTCGGAGCATATAACTACGGTAATTGATATGGAAGTGCTACTAGTACTGTACTAGTATGCGTACTGTAGTACTGTACTAATATGAAAGAGACACAAGTTCCAGGGCATGCTGTCCGAAAGCTTACCTCCCTCCCATCTGGTACCAGATTCTCCTTCACCCTCCAAGCAGTTTCTGAATGGAATTTACTGTTGTGGTCGCTGGCATCAATGCATCTCCCTTTGAAGCACAATTCGTGTTGAGTAAATATGATAAACGGTTGGAGTACGGCCATATGCTGGCGTGTCCGTTGATTGGAAGGTCACAACCAGAAGATTCGAACGCTGTCGTCCAGAGATTCTTAAGCTCGATGAAGGAAACCATCGGTTCTCATGAGGCAGCACTTATTGGAAAACTATTCGACGAAGCGTTCATTTTCAAGGGATGCCATGGAACATACACAAAAGGTACGATGAAGAGCCGTCCAGAAATTTTATAATCTTTCCTTTTCAGTTCAAGCCATCGCCAAGCTCACCTCCTTCCCTTCCGGCGCCTCTTTCAATTTCTCACTGATCGATTCGAAATGGAATAATCAGGGACAAATCGAGTACACTGTCTCTGTATCAGTTCCAATAATGGATAGCTTCAAGGCTCAATTCGTCTACTGTCCACACAGAAATGTTCTGAAGTCGGGAAGTATTGAGAACTGTGCAGCCAGAAGATTCAGTGTTTTCTATTGATTTCGAGGTTTTTTTTGTCGTGAATAAAAAGTATGAGCATTCAATTTTACAATCCTCTACATTTTTACACCTAAAAAAAGCTCAAAGTCTAAAAACAAAACGAATATTCCGGCTATGAAATCTATACTGCTAAGCTATACTGGCTTCGAGAAAGTTAACTTGCCGGAACTAGTCTATGACCCTTCTCTGGAGACTTCTTCCCACGTGTTGTTAACTGTCTTGGGAGCGGATGGTGTCGAAAAAATTGTGATTACGAAAGACTTCTATTTGGGACACATTCGGAAGTTTATTCTGAATCTCGAAACTATGCAATACGACGCTTTGGCTCCTGTCGACAAGAAGTTATTCGCCAGGAGAACGGAACTTGAGGATTTTCTGGAAGATTCCGTTATTGAGGATAAAGAAGAAGAAGAAACCTCCGCCATGGAGAAAAGTGCAGACGGAGAGGATGACGACAATGAGGAAGTGGATGGTAGGGCTAAGAAACAAACAAGAAATCAACGCTTATTTTCAGAGAATAAACAAAAAACGGCTCTTCTTAGTGAGATGGTGGTACGGTTGGTTCCGGGTTTGACACTCTCTCAGACGCATTCTTCTCCTGCTCCAGAATCCGTTGAACTCGCCGAGAAGAGTGATCTAAGCATTGGCTCATTTTTCGATGCTGAGTCGACTCTATGGTATTTGTATACCCATTCTTATTCAGAAAACGACATCGATAAAAATCCTAACCTCATGGCGTTCTCTCAATTGTCGAATAGCATGTACGAGAGCTGTTTCACGGTGATCGAGAAGAATCTGGTTGAAGAGACGATTGAGGAGAAGAAGACAATGGATTCTGCAACGCAGTCTGCTTCAATTTCTTCATCTTCCGACAGTGACCATTACAATGAAATTTCGGAACATTCCCATGAATTTATCTTGTCTGACTTCACAGATAGAAGACGTTGGATGGAAACAAAAGCTACTAACTAACTGATTATTGATACTAATTCTACGTAATATTTTTTTGAGTTTCTCATCATCTGTAAATGAATCTTTAAGGCATGAATATAGTTTCTTGTTTTTCTAGTCATCCTTATTGTATGCCCACCTTCCCCCTCCCGGTCGTTTGTTAAGACTTGTGAATGCTCATAATCTTTATTCACGACAAAAAAGCCTCAAAATCAATAAAAAACACTGAATCTTCTGGCTGCACAGTGCTCAATACTTGCCGACTTGAGAACATTTTTGTGTGGGCAATAGACGAATTGACCTTTGAAGCTATCCATTCTTGGAACGGATACAGAGACAGTGTACTCGATTTGTCCCTGACTATTCCATTTCGAGGTGACCAGTGAGAAATTGAAAGAGGCGCCGGAAGGGAAGGAGGTGAGCTTGGCGATGGCTTGAGCTGAAAAGGAAAGATTATAAAATTTCTGGACGGCTCTTCATCGTACCTTTTGTGTATGTTCCATGGCATCCCTTGAAAATGAACGCATCGTCGAAGAGCTTTCCGATGAGAGCTGGCTCATGAGAATCGATAGTTTCCTTCATTGAGCTCAAGAATCTCTGGACGACATCGTTCGAATCTTCTGGCTGATAGAATCCCAGGAAAGATCTTTGTTTCTTCGGACAACCCATCATATACCCGACTTTCAATTTTTGGTCGAATTTGTCAAGAACAAATGCAGTTTTGATTGCATATTCCTTGATTCCTGCGATGTCTACATAATACCCGATATGGGTCAATTTAATGGTATCCGTGATGGTGTATGTGAACTTTACACCGGGAGGAAGCGTGGAGAGCCAGTTGACGACGGCTTCTAGAATTTTCCTAAATATAATTTTCTAGAATTTTCTTGACTTACGTTTGCTATGGTTTCCCTTGCAGCCATGGAAAATGAACCCAGGTTCGAAAAGATCATTGATGATGGAGGCATCCTTGGACTCAATAGATCTCGTCATACGAGCCAGAAATCTCTTCACCTCCTCCTCAGTTGGATTTTGAACAGATTTAAAGGTCAAAAAGCTGTGTTTCTGACAAGCTGGAATCTCTCCACATTCTAATTGTTGGTCCACCTTGTTTAAGACGAAATTGGCTTCAATTGAAGCTGGTCTCAATCCACTGGCGACTACAGTATACTTGATTGAAGATCCGGTATCAAAGACGGATTGGAGTGAGAGGGTGAATTTGGTTCCAGATGGGATTTGGGATAAAAGACCGATGATTTGACCTGGAAGTGGTATTGAAGGTACAAAATTTTATTATTTGTTTAGTTTTTAACTACAAAGTGGCGCGTACCCAGACTATATAGTTTGTTCCAGCATAACACTCGAGTGAAGCGTCATACTGGGCTCAAATTTGAAATGCGAAAATTCAAACAATTCATCAGTAAACTGGCCAAGTTTCGAATTATTTTATCAAGTTTGAGCTGAGTTATCACTTGTCAAAGTTTCTTAATCTCATGAAAATTACAAGAAGCATTACGTCTTTCATTTTTGAACAATCATAACAATGCCTAGACTTGAGAAATCGCTTTTAGAATTTTAATAAATTTGAATCAAACGGAACATTATATTTCAACAAATTTGCGTGCTTCCCACATACTTATTTTCAAAGATATGCTCGCTTTTATCAGTCCGGGTCATTATGTGCCACCTTGTAATCTCAACTGCCTAGATTAATTCCTTGATAACCATTTGAATCCTAGCCTCAAGTTTCTAGAACTCTAGAACTCGAGCTTTTAGTTCTATTCTAGACTTGAAGAAATTAATCTCAAAAAAGTCTAGGATGGTTATTTGATAACCATCTAATACTCACTCTTATCATAAGTTCCCTTGCATCCCTTGAACACGAATCCAGGTTGGAACAATCCAGAAATCACATCCACATCCCCTGATTCCAATGACCTGATCATCCGAGCCAAGAACTTCTCGACGACCTGTTTAGCTGTATCCGAGGAAGGGGCGAAGACATTTCGAGTGAAGTAGAAGATATCATTAGGATGTCCTCCGAAAGAATCGGTTCCACGTAAATCTGGATCATCTGGGACGAAGGCCCAGGATGTTCCAGCTAGGAGACAGATGACAAGAATTGATGGGGACATTCGACTTGGAATGACATGAGGAGAGGCCGAGTCTTCCTTTTATGGGGAAGTATGCAAATCGAATTATTGCATTTTTGCGAGCGTGGGCGGTGGGAATGGGAACGATGTTTAAAAATTTTTTTTCGCTTTTTTAGGCAATGAAATATCTTGAGAACTTGACATAAAAGTTTGGGAATATGAATTAAAAAGGGAGATACCATGTGTATCAACATTTTAGAATTCCAAAGCTTTTGAAAAACTCAAAACTCTCGAATTCGAAGCCGTTGATTTTGCTTGAGCTACTGCCGCCATTCACGTCTTCTGATCAGAAGCCTCAAAATGATTCTTACTTTAGAATTTAGGAAATTTCCGTATAACTTGTTTTTACTTTGAGCCAATTTAACTCGTTTCCTGTCAAAGGTAAGAAAAAGGAATCAACTAATAAATTGTTTATCATAATATCACCAACATTCTATTAGTTGTCAAATTCTAGATATCTTTGACAGGAACCGAGATAAATTGGCTCAAAGTTGAAAGTCACGGAGCCCTTCTATTACTATCTCAAATCTAGCTCCTTCTGAATTCTGCGTTTTCTAACTCGAAAAAATAAGAATCAGAATTTTATTTGATGGCCTAGAAGTCTCCATGGTCGAGATTACGGGTTTCAAGGCCACTGTTACCTTTGGATGGCCTAGAATCCAATAGGCATAGATTCCCGTTGTCAGATTCTGGACCACCAATCTGTAAAGTTTTTTTTTACTTTAAAATACAGGGGAACATGAGAAAAATATTGTCTCGAATTATTTTTTTTTCATTCTATGCCTCTCGAGAAGTTGAGCTTGTGGGACGAATATTGAAGGTCCAATCCTGATTGTCGATTCATATAAACTTCATTTTTCACCAATTGAACATTTCACGAAAAGAAAAGAGAATTCGACAATTTCACAGAATCTAATAATAGAATGCAAATGTGCTCCATTGAACACACATCTTCGATACAACTCGTGTTCAATTTCACACTGCATTTTTGAGATACGATACAAAAGTATTGAAAGAGATACTGTAGAAAAAGAGCGGTAGTAACATCAAAATGAGATCATCCTAAAGAGATCCTAGATCAAAGAGCAAGTCCAATCCTGGAAGAGAGAGACGAATCAAAAAAAGAATGATACATACTGCAAAAGTCGAATCGAAAAAATGAGAGGAGGAAAATGCGCTCCGTTGAACAACTACACCGATACACACATTTTGTACATTGGAGCGCACAAGCTTGGGGTTACAGTAGAACGTAGATGAGAGAAAAAAAGAAATAGGGGAAGGGGGTTGAGAAAGTAGTACTTTTTTTCAAAAAACTCTCAACCGAACAACACCAATACAATTCAATGTTCAGTAGAGCGCACTTGAGAAAAAGAGAAAAAAGAAAAAATGAGGAATTATTGCTCATTTTGCTCCTCCTCAGCTCCATTCTCCTCTTCTCCATCTTCCTCTTGTCCTTCTTGTCCTTCCTCGCCTTCCTCTTCTCCTTCGTCGTTAGCTTCCTCAGCAGATTGCTCATCGCTAGCTGGTTCCTCGACGATTGGCTCAGCGACAACAGTTCCAGCTCCATTTTCAGTTTCATCGACAACGGATTCGACGAGTTGCTCGCTCTCAGTCTCGTCAAACTTGGCCTTCTTGACTGGAGTCACATCGACCACTGAAAAATCGAATTTTGAATTACCGTGTAATCTTTGAGCTCTATCATCTCAATTTCTGTGAGAGATATAAGAAAGTTGTCAACTGTTAAATTGCTTATCATAGTATCACAAATATTTTATCAGTTTACACATTTTTAATATCTCTCATAGGAACCGAAATAAGTGAGTCTAAATAGCGCGCGGTTTGGTCGACTTCGCGTGCTGTCGGTTGATTTCGTCACCACCATGCTTGATCCCTTTGAGCTCAATTATCTCATTTTCTAAAAAAGATATCAAAAAGTGGTTAACTAATAAAATATTCATCTTAAATTGCGAAATATTTTATCAGTGCTTTTTGACATCTCTTACAGTATCCGAGACATTTGTGCTCAATGTTGGCTGCCCGAGTGGTCTTCTATTAGAGTGTTTACGGTAATGGAGCTCAAACTTGAAAGCGTGTGGGCCCTTCTATTACAGGGTTTTCTGTCTATCAGTTTGTCCCGATGTCTCCTTACCCTCATCATCATCATTCTCCTCCTTCTTCTGCACAGATTCCTCAGCGGTACGTTTGCGTGGCTCCGTCGTGCTCTTCTCAGAAGATCCCTCCTCTGAAACAGGGCACTCAACGTCCGGCGAACGTGGTGGCGAGTCTTCTGGGACATCGACGATCTCGGACATTGCTCAGTTTTCGGTTTGAGTTACTGTAAATTGGATTAAAATTGGAAAAAATAAAGAAATTGAAAAAATATAACAGAGTTGTAAAAACTCAAAAGAAGGTGATAAAATAGAAAACACTCCTCATGTGAGGTCTGATTTTCCCAATTTTAAAACGCTTCATTTACAAATAAAGTACAGAAAATAGGAAAGAAAAACTAGTAGGGACGGTTCTAGAAGACGTTTTAGAATCGGGGGTTTTTGGATTTTTTTTGGATGATTGGTCAGGGACCGTAGCGGAAAAGAAGCAGAATTTACAAGCAGAATGGGGGCGGAGATGGAAAAAAAGGGGCGGGGTTTGGGGAGGAGGCCTTATTAGATGGGAATTTTTTGCAAATTCAAAGTGAGGGAAAAAAGAATATTGTAGTTCTACAGTAAGAAAGCTTCCACCGGGGGGGGGGGGGGGGAATCGGGTCACTAGGTATTAGTCTGGGTTACTGTAGAAACCAGGCACTTGATATATCTAGTCCTAAAGACTTTCGAATCAACCGGAATACTAAACCGGGGTTATTGTACATTCTCATATCTCAGATAGGGAAAACTAGATTACTGTAACTATGAAATGATACTACTGTAGGATTTTAAAATTAGGATGGGGCCGATGAAGCGCACGAATGCAAAAATCTTCCACAGGGATTCAATCAGGAGAGGGGAGTGAAAAAGAAGTGGATTACGGTAGTTACAGTATTTACAAAATCAAAATCACCAGGTGAATAAATTTTGGTACATTGGAAATGGGTTACTGTATATAGAGTGGTCTGGAACTAATCCAAATCCAAATTCATTCGATTGTGAAGACTATCAACGATGGTTTTCATGTCGAATTGCTCCAGATCCGAGTCATCAGAAGATTCTTCTTCATCTGAGATGTCAGAATCCTCACTTGATCCTTCTTCTTCTTCTTCTTCTTCTGGATCACTCGAAGTCGATGGACCTTAAAATTAATAGAATGAGAAGTTTCAAGAATCTCGAAATTTCGGAATCTAAAGAACTAAAAATCTAGAAATCCAGAATTATAGATATTTGGAATTTGAGCATCTAGAGTTCAGCAAATTAATAAAGCTCGACGAATCTGGAAATCTAGTAGATCGGAGATTCTAGGAAATTCAAAAATTCAAAAATTTTGAAAGGAAGGATAATCTAAGAGTCTAGAATAAGACTTCCATTTCAGTTGGTCGAAAATCGGCGACCGCCGACCGAGCCGACCGAATTCGTGCATTTGCATGTCAAAGTGTTTGCGGTCGCAGCATTTTGTGATTCAACGAGTCAAAAAATTCGTCGTAATATAAAATGCTGCGTACGCAAACACTCTCTGGCACGTTCAAGCGAAAATGCACGAATTCGGTCGGATCGCGGTCGGTCAGCGGTCACCGATTTTAGACCGACCGAATGGAAACCTTGTTTTGTAATCTACTGAAACTAAACATCTATTACTGAATTAAAATAGCCTTGGTTCTGAGAATCTAGAAGTCTTGAAAAATCTGGAAATCTAAAAGATAGGATATTCTAGAAAGTTAGGATTTAAAAAAAACTTAGAATTAAGGAGAATCTATAGAAACAGGAATTGGGAAAGTTTAGAAGTTTGGGATGCTATGAGCGAAAATTCTCTGAAACCTAAAATCTTACCTGACCCATTTTTCTTCTCATCGTTGGATTCGGATTCTCCAAAGTATACCTCCTTGACTCTTGCGTCATACTTCAACAAGTCATCGTGAGTCATTATCTCTGAAATTTCTATCATTTTTGGGTGGCGGAGGAGTTGAACTTGTGCGCGCACCATTCGAGGTGCCGCGCCGCTACCAGCTGAGCTACATTGGCAAGATAGAGCGGCACATCAGAATGCATACCGTAACTGTCCCAATTTCCAAATCAAAGTTACCTGACGGTTCATAGAGATGCATCTGTAATTGTTTAGCCTTTTCTATGCTCTTCAACAAATGTTCGTTTGCAAGTTCTCTCTTCTCAGCCAACTGATGTCCAGCAGCTAGCACATTATGAACACATGTCTTAATGGCAGGATCCATCTCGTAAAGCTTAGCCAGAGCCTCTTGATCTGAAAATAAAATAACTACAGTAACCATGATACTGCTTTTTTGATGATACTTTTCTTGATACCAGTAGCTGTTTCTTCAAACTGTTTCGAAGCTTCAAGAAGACGTTTTTCCAAACGACACTCTGAAAAATGTCATAGTAATACTACCGTATTTTCTTTAATAGACGCCTTCCCAAACAGTCAACTTTGAGCTCAATCTTCTCGATTCCCATTATTGATTGAATTTTGATATCTTTTACAGAAATCGAGATAATTGAGCTTAAAGTTGATTCCCTGCACATCTAACTCACTCCGCGCGATATTTTCCTCTTGCTGCCGTTTCACCAATTCCGCCTGGATGCTTTTCGTTTCGAGTTCGGCCACTGAAAACAAATTGCTACAGTAAACATTTGTCTAAAACCTTGGCTTACATTTCTCCAACTTTTTTATCTTTTCCAATTCGACACGACATCGATCTTGAAGTCGTTGATATTCGGTTGGCCAATTCTTTTTCATGTCCGCGTAGTTCGTCATGATGTCTTTTGCTGATGGCAATCCAGGGAGGTGAAAATCGTCCTTGTCTGAAAATAGAGCTCTTGAGAAAGGTACGGTGCAGTAATCTAGAAGGTAGCTTCAAAATATTCGTTCATAAACTTACCTTTAGACAGTTTACTGTCGACGGTGTTCATCGTGAAGAATTCGCTTGGTAGTTCGCGGACTTCAGTTTCTGAAAAAAGGAATTTAAATGTGGGTCTCTTGGCTTTGGACTCAAACACTTACCTGGGTGTTTAGCAAAGATCATTGCACGAGCTTCCTCATCTTTTGAGTGATATTCTGGCTTTTCCTGTGGCTCCTTGTCTTGGAAAATCTCTTGGAGCTGACTTTTGAGCAAGTGAACCTGCGGCGTTTCCACTTCAGCCGTTATTTGGTCGAGCCTATCATCCTCTTTCAGTTGCACCAAAATTTCATCAATGTCGTTGATCTTCTCTTCTTTTTCTGTCTTTGGCACTGTTTCCTTCCTCGGCTGCTCTCTCTTGGCCGCTGGTGCTCTCGTGGGTTCCTGTGGAACCCATTGAAACGGTTGGTATGATGGAAGAACGTATGGCATTGGAAATTGCCGTGATGCGATTGGAAAATTTAGTGGTCTTGGAAACGGTGGGATTTGCGGGAGGGTTGGGAAAGGGATATAAATAGTAGCTGGCCATGCATCCATTGAACGTGCTCTATCACCGGGGCGGTCAAAAGATGGATGACCACTTCCATATGGACCACTACCGTATGCACCCAATCGATCGACACACTGTTTTTCTGAAAAACTCTTTTCTAAATTCCTGAGAATATCCGAATACTCCACTCACCGAGTTTCTTCAAGCCTCGCTTGTTGCAACAGTGATCACAGCTTGCTGGATCAAATGCCTCCTGCTCCTGGAATTCGCCGCAACGCAAAAATGCCGCGATTTTTGCTCCTTTCTGTCGTTTCTCATGCAACTGCTCCGCTGTGATCTCTACGAAACTTGTTCGACCCATAAGATCAGATCTGCTGAATGGGAGGATCGTATCACGAGTATCCTTCATCCAAACGATCTCTCCAGTTGTATTGAATTCGGTGTACATGATTTGGCGGAAGCGTCCATCGGATTGGCAGAGGTGCTCCTCTAAGACACCCAACTTGCGGTTGTAAATGTATCGATGGCGTTTCTGGATCTCATGAAGTGGCATTGAGCGGCAATCGAGAACCATATCTGATTGCACATCAAACCTATTATTGGTATTGAATTTGGTCCATTGCAGTTGATTATTGGCACCCTGGTAGATGCCAACAAAAGTGTCCGACTTGGAAGTTGGGATTGCTTCCGCCTGATACTTCCGACCAGCAGGATCTCCGCATTTGTCAGAGATGCAATGCTTGCACTTGATCCGTTCAAAATGGAGATGGGTCTTGTTGAAAATGAGCTGTTCCATAATTCCTTCTCTAGTACAGTAGTAGACTTTGTCCTTCAGATGTGCGCAGAACACAGCGTGACTCAAGGTGAACTCGGTGTCCATTATTGGGATATTGCTCTCCATTGGAAGGCACTTGATAGATTTAAGAGGTTCCGAATGTGGGTAGTATCCTTCGGGGCTGTGTACCCATCTTCCGATAGATCCGTTTTCGTGAGCAAAGTATACAAACCTAGCTCGTTGGCGGCACGTCGTCCACTTCATGCTGATCGGGATCAATCTGTTGAATTCCGAATCATGTTGCTCGCCGACGTTCCCCAAAGCTCCGCCGTGTGGGTCACTGACATTGTGGAACTTGTCAATGTTCAAACAGGTCTCGCATTCACAATGGGGAGCTTTCACGAAGTCGGATCCAGTGAAGATGTATCTTCCGAGTTTCTTGTCTTCTCCATGGGCGAATACAATCAAGGTATGAGTCTTCTCGCAAACTCTTGAGTAGCGAACCTCTTTTGGGAACTGTTTCGGTTTCTCCGATTGTTCTGCTTTTGGTTTCTGACTAACTTGGTCCTGATTGGGGTTCATCTTTACCTGGTAAAAGGAATTATGAGGTTGGATTTAGGATGAAGAATGGTACGTTACGTCAACAGGAAAGTACATAAAAAGATAACAGTTGGGAGATGGAGAGAGAGAGAGAGAGAGAGAGAGAGAGAGTCGCTTCATTGCTTTCTCAATCCGTGGTTTGTAACTACCTATTAGCTCTTCCTGCTCCTATCCTATAATTATTAATCCGTGAGAAATATGAGCCTTCTCAGTGCACACAATATGAGTACATAGAATACGTTTTATATGGAAGATGCTTAAGATGAAGCGCGCAGGTGCAGAATCAACCTAAATCCTTCAATTCGACGTGTTATAATAGAGCCTAGGATGTAGTCATCAGGCAAGCTGCCTGACTTCTACGGCTTTATATAGGACAAAAGGGTCTAGTAAAGTCCTAGCTCTCTGACTATCCCTTAAACTCTATGACTTTAAATGCCGACTTACCGTATTCCATTTAATAGAAGCCTACCCAAACCGTCAGTTTTAAGCTCAATTATCTCGATTCCCGTGAAAAAGATCACAATTTTGTCAACTGAGAATTTATTCATCATAATATCACCAACATTTTATCAGTTGAAAATGTTCTGATATCTTTTACAGGAATCGAGATAATTGAGCTCAACGTTGACGGTTTCGGAGGGCTTCTATTAGAGGAAGTATGGTATAAATGTGAAAACAATCCAAAATGAATCATAACATATGCAACAACATGATCTCTGGTCAAGTAAATGTGGCCTTTTGAAACAGATGTTTGTTTCGATGGCGCAAGAATGCATTCGTCTACGGGTTTCGAATTGGTATTGAATCTGAGATGACCTAAAATTGAATGAAGAATCTGAGGTCTTCGACCATAACCAAAACCTCAACCTCAACCTCAACCTCTATATAACCTAAGCATCATGGCATCAGGATTTGATGGATCCAAATTCTAAAAGGGAGGACAATCTAGATCCTATATTCAAAAGAGCGCGAAAACTAGGAAACGAGGAGAAAAAGAAAAAAATAACGAAGGCAATATACGAAGATAGAGAAGGCAAATGATAGAGAAGAAGAAGAGATGCAAAAAAGCGGGAGGACCAAGAAAACATTTATCTTATCAGGATAGGAGCGGCGGCAACACGCACGCACGAAAGAACATCAGAAAAAGGAGAAGAGGCGCTGAAAAGGAGAAGAAGAAGCGAGAAAAAAGAAGAAGAAGAATGAGAAATCAATGCAGAGCTCTGTGCGCATAGAGCTGTTGGATGTATGTGAGAGTATGTGTGCTCTTTTTCTATGCCACACACACTCTCTAGTAGCAGCTCACGAATAAAAGAAGAGGAAGAAAAGAAATTGAAACCATAGCAACATCGAAAACCGAGAAAAAAAGAAGAAAAAACTCTTCTTCCTTGAGATTTGCTTATAGGAGAAGAAGGAAAAGCAGAAGAGCTCGACTTGCGGCGCGCGGGTGAAAAATGAAAATGAAATGAAAAGAGAGGTGGTGGGGGATAGGGAGGGGCGGAGCTTAAAGGGCAGAGTAGGCGGAGTTTCGAGAGTCATGGATATGTTTATAGGTAATAGAGAAAGAGGCAACAAAAGCCGGAGAAGAAAAAGTTTTGAGAATGAAATGGAGGATTTGAAAAAGAGAGAGAATAGGTACGGTGCATTACTTTGGGTTTCTGGAAGGAGAAGCAAAGAGCAGAGATAGAAGACGCAGAGAAGAAATGAAATGAGTACATTAATCGAAAAAAGAGATGGAAAAGTGAAAAGAAAGAGAGAAGAAAAAAGAAGACTTTGCGAACCAAATATTCATGAGCAATTCACAGTAAGACAACTGGTTTGAACAAATTTACGAAAAATAATTTTTTGTAAACAAATTTCACCTACTCCAGAAATGTTGCACCTGTTTGGAAGAAACATCTGGCGCTCGATTTTTTTGGATAATGAAACATTTTCGAATTTTCGCTATAAGAACTGAAAAGTAGGAGGCATACTGTAGATGGCCCATTGTTGGAATTTTCTAATATTTCCTATAATAGAAGCCCAACCCAACCGTCAGCGTCAAGCTCAATTATCTTTATTTCAGTGTAAGATATCAAAAATTGTTCAATTGATAAAATATTGGTGACATTATGATAAGTATTTTATCAGTTGACGAATTAATGATATCTTCTGAAGAAATTGAGAAAATTGAGCTCAAAATTGAATGTTTGGTAGCCTTCTAATAGAGGAAATAAGGTATTTTTCAATCGAACCATGGTTTCTAAAATTCGAGAAAAGTTCTAATTGCAGTTTTTGTCTATCAAAGTTCAAGGAATAGAACGCTCCAAGCCGTATTTTTCGAATCGGGATCATAACATTTCAGATGTATTCAAGGAAATCTGTGACGTCATCACCCTTTAATGTCTACAACAGTTTGGGCCCTTACGTGTCAAAGGCACACCAGATGAAGTTCTTAGCGACTGTTTTTGTATCCATTTCTCTAAAATTTTCTCGTCTCTTCGACGGTGTCTTTTCCTTCATCACTTTTTTCCTCATTGCCTACTTACTATGTTCCTAATGAATTATACAAAAGTGACCTCCCGTACCCTTTCTGACCATTTTGGCGACCCCCCCCCCCCTGGCGTCTCCCCCAAAAAAGCCCCTGGTGTCCTAAAAAAGGACTCGAACACTCTTCTCTGCGTCCACATTTCTTCCAAAAACACACAAAAAACATATCGAGGAACTCTCTCTCTCTCTCTCTCTCTCTCTCTCTCTCTCTCTCTCTCTCTCGATTTTCCTTTATCTCTAATTTTTGTCTCTGACTCGAGAAGAATGAATTCCCTTTCCATTGCAAAGAGAGAGAGAGGCTTCAGAAGTCTCGCTCTCGTGAGTTTTTTCCTCTTTTTCTTCTTCTTTGGGATAGAAGAAGACAAGGAAGAAGAAGAAGAAGGCAATGAGTGCGCGGTGAGTGTGGATAAAGGACTACAACAACACAGGAAGGAGCGGAAGAAAGAAAGAAGAAGAAGAAGGTGTTGTTGTCTTCTTGCTTCTGCTTGCTGCTCGGATGGAGTGTCAAAGGAAGGAGGAGACGAAGAAAAAGAGGAAGGATGGAGAGAGGGAAGAGAGAGGTGTTTACGGCTTATGAATTATGCCAAAAAGAGAACAGAGAGGCCAGACAACTAGAGAAATGAAAGCCACGTCTATGCGGCACGTTGGGTACTGTAGTTCTCAAGGAACGATCAAAACTGAATTGAGTCAATTGTAATGAGACATTGGCTGTGCAGATAACTATTTTCTATGATAGAAGCCCACCCTATACGTGCGCTTTGAGCTAAATTTTCTCGGTTCCACATGAACAATTTATCAGTTAACCTTTTTATATCTTTTGAAGGAACCGAGATTATTAAGCTCAAGCTGCACGTATAGGATGTTTTTCTGATAGAGTGAATGCTCAGCAAGTCAGTGATACACTTGACAACCGACTGGAAAAAATAGTGAGAAATATTCAGATTACTGTAATTTCCTCATAATGAGTGTATTAAACGACCAGACAATGGTCGTTCATGACTTGTCAACCTTATGACCCTTATGGGGTTTTTAATGGTTTTTGATTATGAGCAATGTTTTCATACTGATACTCATATTTTCAAATAGATTTCAAATTATTTTTTTTCAAATAGATGATTACTGTGGATTTACGACTTTCAGAATGAAGTTATCGAGAAAATGTTAAATTTTTCTAGGATACTGTAGTTTTCCCATAATGAGTGTAATAAAAAATTAGCGACAAGACAATAGTCTTTTATACAATAGTCAATGTTCTCAAACTAAATGATTACTGTAGATTTACGATTGTCAGAAATCAACAACCGTATTTACTCTAACTTAAGCTCAATATCTCGGTCCCTATGAGAGATATCAAAAATCGGTCAACACATAAAAAATTTGTATGATAAATAATTTACCAGTAGACTTTGCTATCTTGTCAAGGAACCGAGAAAAATTGACTTGATGTTAAAGTTAGAGTTCCTTCTATTACAGGTTTTACGGTATTTGTACAACCTTATGGATTTTCAAAACGATGTACAACCACATGGATTTTTTTGGATTCGTATTCTTAAGCTCTGATCTCTGATCTGATCTCGAACTCCAAACTTGATATTCCCGAAAAGTTTTATTAATTGAATAAATTATTTAATTATGATGCGACCTCGATAAAAAACAAGTATGATACAAATGATAAGGTCGAAAGGAAAAACGATTTGTACTAAAAATGGTATTAAACAAAAAGAAAAAGATGAAGAAAGAATACACAAAAAGCCATAAATACAATAAATGGTAAAAATATGAAATAAAATGTTTCTATGAACAATTTAAATTTCTTGAAAAAAAATTAGATGACAAGTGAATATGTAACAATTTCAAAAAAATTAAAAAATCAGAAAAATCCTAGAATTCGACCAATGACACTTTCCGGTGGTCCACCAATTTCATCATTTTCTGGATCAGCATCGCTCATATCCGAATAACTGTCCTCGGTATTTGTTGATTCCTTATCATCATCATCATCAGGTGAAGCTTCATCGGATACCTCGCCAGAATCTACATCATCTTCAGCATTCTCGTCTGATATTTCATCGGCAACATCTCCTTTGTCAGAAGCCACCTCATCCTCCTCCTCTATACCATCCGCACAATTTTCCAAACCAGACTGCCTGGAACCAGCAGGCTCATCGGAGTAACCATTTTTTCTTAATAGGTCCCAGATCTCCTCTATAGCATCCGAATCATTGGACTGCTTCGGCTCATCAAAGCCACCTTGTAGGTATAACTTCCAGATTGAAGTTTCCGAATCATCAGGTCCGTCTCTATTCTCCCTATTAGCCTTATGTTCATCAGTTGAAGCTTCATCGGATACCTCGCCAGAATCCACGTCATCTTCAGAACTCTCGTCGGATGATTCATCGGAATCATTGCCTTCGTCAGAAGCCACCTCATCCTCCTCCTCTATACCATCCGAGCCATTTCCCGAACCGGACTGCTTGGAGCCAGCACGCTCATCGTAGCAACGACTTTTTCTGTATTGCTCCCAAATATCCGAATGGAATATTCTCTCCCTATCAGCCTTGTGTTCATCAGTTGAAGCTTCATCGGATACATCGTCAGAATCCACATCATCTTCAGAACTCTCGTCGGATGATTCATCGGAATCATTGCCTTCGTCAGAAGCCACCTCATCCTCCTCCTCTATACCATCCGAGCCATTTCCCGAACCGGACTGCTTGGAACCAGCACGCTCATCGTAGCAACGACTTTTTCTGTATTGCTCCCAAATATCCGAATGAAATATTCTCTCCCTATTAGCCTTGTGTTCATCAGTTGAAGCTTCATCGGATACATCGTCAGAATCCACATCATCTTCAGAACTCTCGTCGGATGATTCATCGGAGTCGTTGTCTTTGTCAGAAGCCACCTCAGCCTCCTCCTCTATACCATCCGAACCATTTCCTGAACCGGACTGTTTGGACTCATCGAAGCCACCAAGTTGCAGGTACAACTTCCAGATTGAAATTTCAGGTTCATTAGGTCTCTCTTTCATTTCAGCCAACCCTCTGCTAACACGGTTCGAATGTTGTTTGTATGTATTGAACAGTCTGTCTAGTGGAGATTCCTCTAAATCTTGCTCACTGATTAATGACTGGAGCATTTCATCTAGTTTATCTGTTCCATCTTCCTCTTGGGATTCTTCTGGTGGTTGGACAACTTTGCGAAGCTTCACCTGACCATCCATTCCAATCAAGGCGTCCATTTCCTGTCCGCTGGCATTCCATTGCTCAGTTCCATCGATTTCAGAGAATTGAAGTAGATTTTTGTAAGTCCTAATTGAAAAGAAATGAGCAATGAGTTCTGAAAAAAAGTCATTTAATTTCAAGAGTCAAGTTCGAAATGTCACACTTACGGTCTTTCTCATAATGCAACAGATTCCTGATTGGCGCTTTTCCCATCTTAATCTCAACCGAGCCCGAGTCCCAACCACGTATCGTCTTCGCCGGCACGCCATTTGTTCCATAGGATACTGTAATATCCCTTCCAGTCAGCTTGCAAGTTGAGGCTAGTGCCGGTTTATCCTCCAAATAAAGCTGCGCCTTTTTCTGATCGAAATGACAATCAGAGCATTTGAAGAGATCGAATTGAAGGGTCACTTCGTTGAATGTGTACTGCTGGGGCTTCTTGTCTTTTCGGTGGAATCCGAAATAGAAATCTCTCTTCATTTCTCGGCAATGTTCAATGTAGAACAAACGGAGATCATCATCCAATAGCAATTCGGGTCGTGGTTCCATATCCTGCATGTTGGAGTGAACTCTTACGTCCAACAATTCAACCAACGCGTAAAAGTCTCGATCAGAGTCGTATTTATACTTTCCGATGTATCCGTTCTCATCACTGAAGTATTCCATGACTCCTTCTCTTGAATACTTATAATCCTTGGTGATAGCCAAGGGGAGCAATGGCAGGAAGTTCCTGTCTCGATGAGTCCTTTGATATCCGATTCCTTGTGATCCGTGGCTGAACATGTTGTAAGTGTGGTTAATTTCAGTGCATTTCTTGCATTCGCAGTCGGATTCCAAGAAATACTGGGTCTCTGGGTTAAAACTATATGCGGCTAGCTTCTTAGTTTCTGGATATTTCAACATAAAAACTACGACTTCATTAGTTTCACTGCAGATGTCAGAGTAGAATGGGCGGAGCCATAGAAAGTTTGCAGTATCCATATCAACCAAATCATTAGGATTGCATTCATCCAGAATGTTCATAGTATAATGAATACCACTATGTGGATCGTAATCCTCGAACCTGCAGCAAGTGCATTGAACTCGACGGAGTTTACCGGTGGATTCATCTCTGGCGTACTTGAAAGTTCTTCCGTGCTTCAAATTTCGCGTCCAACGTGTCTGACTAAAAGCGACTGCTTTATGACGATCACAAAGCTTCTCGTGGTATGTATATAGGTCCGACACTCTGACGACTTGTGGTGCCGGTACAAAATTTACCAACTTTGTGTCGAATACATATTTCTGGTACTCTTCTGTAGGTGAGGTTCGCATAAGGACCACATCGCAGTTGAGATCCTTGTCGAATTGAGTGGCGTATTCTGGTCGAGCGGTCATTTTTTGAGCGTCTGAAAGAAACGAGAAATTAGAATTGGTGAATGGTGAATAGATTGCAACATTGGTTCAATTTTGATTTTGATGTTAAGACTTCTCTAGGTTTTAGCGCCATATTTGTTGTTTTCTCGACCTGCGAGCAGGATGAGCTTCCATAATAATCGAGATTTGAAAATCTCGGCGTATAGATAACTCATCAACTCCAGACCGCTATATACCTTCAAATCTGTAATAGAAGGGCCCCTGACTTTTAACTTTGAGCCAATTTTTCTCGGTTCTTTCAAAAGATATTTAAAAAATTTGCAACTGATAAATTGTTTATCATAACATCAGAATTGTTTTGTCAGTTTACACATTTTTGATAACTTGCATAGGAGCCAAGATAATTCAGCTCAAAATTGACAGTGCAAGAGTCTGTTATATTACAGGTTTTGCGGTATTCGTGTTTTTTGATTAACCGGAATTTTCAACATTTCCAGAATGTTTTCAGACTGAAGAAGTAGATTTTCGTAAGATGGGGAATTGAAAACAAAAAAAAATCTTAAACTAGAATTTTCAGAGGATGTGTGTCAAACATTTCAGTACAGTTTAGTTAACGTAACATTCAGAATATAGAACAAAAAATCTGACCCATAATACCAATCAGCCTTCAGACAGAAAAAATAACGTTCTTTAAAATTGTTGAAAAATTGATATTTGGCATTTTGAATGGTATAAGAAAGAATTTGGACTAACAATTTCTTACATAAATTACAAGTTCAATTACAAGTTCAAGTAAGTTCGAATCGTTTTCAGGCAAGAGATGGTTCATGAGATACTCTGTAATAGTGAGGTCCCCTCATTGTGAAGTTTGAGCTTGATTATCTCAATTATTATGAAAAATATGCAAAGTGTATCAACGGATAAAATGTTTGTCGTATTATGATGAACAATTTATCAGTGGACAACCTTTTCATATCTTTGACAGGAATCAAGATAAATTGGCTCAAAGTTAAAAGTTAGGTCTCTCTACTACAGGTGTTACGGTAAGCTACTCCGAAGTCAGTAAAAAAAATTTAGAACAAAATTTAGAACATCAATTCCGAGAAATTAGAAACAAAAAATTTTAGTCAAAAAGAAAAACTAGAATTTCAGGTCGAGAACTCAAAAAACGAGCAATCTATTTTTTTTAATTTGAATTTTCCCTAATTTTATGATGATGTTTTCAAATGATCAAAACTTTGAAACGTAACTTTCCCAAAAAAAAATTTTTAAGTTTCAAAATCACTTGCCGTTGAATCGAATTGAATTCCTTTCCACTCTCACTGACAGCTGGTGCAGGAAATTTTGGATTACGGTAGTTCTGAATTAGATATTGGATTAGAAGCTCAAAAATCAGAGCGAATTTCAGATAGGATTACTGTAGTTTCAAACTACTGGGAACTGAAAAAAAATAGGGATCAGAAACAGTGTTTTGTAAAGTTTTACTTTATTAACCAACCAGTAAGTAAAGTAAAAGAAATACAAAAAAAGAAAAAAAAAAGAAAAAAAGGACTTCAACAAATTTAAGAATTTACAGAAATGTACAAAATTGGGGACAGGGGAAAATCAGAAAAAAAAACTTTAGGGGTTTTCTTTTAATAGAGGGATTTATGGGTGGGGGGGGGGGGATTCGAAAAAGGGGAATTTTTAGGGATTTAGACTTAAAGTATATCGGAAAAACAAGTAGAAAAAATTGGATGGGAAGAAAGACTAGAATACCAGTAAGAGAAATATCAAAAGGTTTTACAATGTGAATATAGAAATACAGAAAAAAAACCTAAAAAGGAATTAGAAAAAAATACACCCCTAAGAAATAATACATGGTTTTTGGGCTGGTACCTCATCTTGATGTCCCTCTGGAGCATCCACGACATGCTCTACTTCGATCTCCGACACCATTGGTTGAGCAACTTCTGGCTCCGTGGACAATTGTTCAGCAGCATCCACATAAGTTGATTGGACCATCTCGGCAGCCGGAACATCATCATCCGAAGATTCCAAATCTTCATTCAAGTAGGAAATATCACTTCCAAGAGAACTCTCGACGTCTTGGTTCTCGACAGCAGTGGCGGTGGAGCTCACAATTGAGATGTCGTCCTCATCGACGTCTTCATCTTCTGGCTCAATAGCAGTGTTCACAGAGTCGGTCATGGATTCTAGAGTGTCTTCGATGATGATGGAAACGTCTTCTTCCTCTGGCTCGATAGCAGTGTTCACAGAGTCGGTCATGGAGTCTTCCTCTGGTTCAATGGCAGTGCGAACCGAGTCAGTCATCACTTCTGGAGCGTCATTGACCAGGGAGACGTCGTCTCCTGACACCTCTTCTGACCAAGCATCAACATCGGAGTCTCCAGATACATCTTCATCGGATACTTCTTCATCGGATACGTCGTCTTCTGATTCCTCATAGAAACTTGGATCAACTTCTTCCTCTTCGAGGGCAACTCTGGCAAATGGATCATTTCTTCCGTATGTATTACCAAAGGACGACATTGGGTAGTTCCATGTAATATCGGCTGGATTTAGGAAAACTGGAAACAACTCCTCAAGAGTTGGTGGTTCATATTGATAATTAATGAAAACCGGATTCTTCAAGGGTCCGCCTTGATTCTCTGGCTCGACAGCAGTGGCAACGGTATCGGACGCAGTCTCTGGAACGTCTTCCTCTGGTTCAGCAGTATGCACTGAATCGACCGTGTCCAAAGCTTTCACGAGATCATTGACGAAGCTGTCATCAGAAATTGGCCCATCAACAGCTACATTTTTCGATTGCTCATTGGCAAGCCATCGGTAGTAGGGATGCAAGTGATGCATTGGCTGGAATGCCTTCTCCAAAACTTCATTGATCTTCTGATTGGTTTTCACTGAAAATTTTTGAGAATTAATAATTGAAGAACATCTTTAAAAGTTTACCATCAGACTCTGGAATCTCCGCGTTCATCGAAGTTCGAACGATCGGCTCATATGGAGTGACTGGTTCTACGGGTGGTTGTGGTGTATATCCCACGGCTTCGTTGATGTATTCTGAAATAATTTTAAAATGAAAATATGGGTTTCTCTTACAAGAAACCTTACCTTCATACAAATAGTCTGCAAGGGTCTTTGTTGGTGGCTTCACTTCTTCCTGCTTTGGCTCCTCATGAAGCTCCTCCTGACCCTCCTCATCCTCGGAACACTCTTCCTCCTCATCCGAGCAATCTTCTTCTTCATCTGAGCAATCTTCCTCTTCATCAGAACACTCCTCATCATCATACTCCTCCTCATCCGAACAGTCTTCCTCATCAGACACCTCGGCTTCTGGCTCCTCCTCCACTGGATCCTCCTCCAACTTGTCATCTTGAATCATTGCAGACACTCTCTCCATCTCTTGTTTATAGCACACATTTTGAACGAACCGTTGAATCTCACGAAGTTTTTCTTGCTGATTCTCCTTGCTTGGCTGTTTTTCCACCTGCTCCACCTGCTCCTCCTCTTCCTCCTCATCTTCCTCTTCATCTGAGCAATCCTCCTCTTCCTCATCTGAGCAATCCTCTTCCTCACCTGAGCAATCTTCTTCGTCGGAGCAGTCCTCCTCATCGGAGCAGTCTTCCTCTTCATCCGAGTAGTCTTCTTTATCGGAGACCTCCTCTTCAGGTCGCTCTTGCTGCACTGGCTCTTGCTGCACTGGCTCTTGAAGTTGCACTTTTTGTTGTCCAGTACACTTGAGCTTCAGATTCATCTCCGACATCTCAATCATCTCTGGAGTCATCACCCGTATTGGCATTGGCTCTGGGACTGGCTCTGGGACTGGCTCTGGAACTGGCTCTGGCACCACCACTGGTTCTGCCACACGCTCTGGCATTGCTTCGTACACTGACTCTGGCACCGCCACTGGCTGTGCCACTCGATTTTCAAAAATAGACATCTTTGGCATTGCCTCATACTTGAAGGTGTCGATATTGAAAGCCACAGGGTTCAGCTTTCCGTACTTATCAGTAGTCATCATAATTGGCCATTTCGAGAAAGAGCACATCATTGGCATAATGGATCTCAATGGTTGAATGTGGTAGGCTTGATTGTTCTTGGTGCATTCCAAGCATTCTGTCCATGGGATCAATGATCCTTCCTCGTTGAACGTATAACACTGGATAGCTTCACATCTGGTACTGCTGGCAAAGAGGATGAACTTCATAATGTGAACGCAGAAGATTCGTTTCGTTGGGTACAAATCTCTATCAACTAGACCATTATGTGGAGCTTGGATTGGAAGTGGTACACGATCTCTGATAGAGCTTGGAATCTCTCTGACATTGGCGAATGACTGTCCGAGTTTTGATGGTTCCATGGACACGAATCCTTTGACATTGGCATCGAAACCAATCTTGATCAATCTTCCGGTATCAGTGGTCATGATCAAGTATGGGTAGCTCGACTTCTCAGTCTCCACTGGCATCACTGTCACAAAGTTGTCAACTTGCACTCCCTTTCGGTAATCTTGGCAGTAGATACAGTAGGCTTGACGATGGAATTGGCCACTGTCTGGGCTGAAGACGTAGTGATGGGTTGTTTCAGAGACAAGGTTGTAAGCGGTGATGTAGAAATGATGAGTATGTGGGCAATAGTTACGGTACTGTGGAACCAGGTCAAAGTCAGTTGAAATCCGTTCAAGACCTGTAAGCAAAAAAAGTATGTTTTTTTTTCGAAAATTTAGAATAACTCACGTTCAACAGACATCATATTCTTTCTCTTCTCACTTTCTTGCTTCAACTGTGCTTCGGAGATCAATTGATTCATGACAATCTCAGACTTCTTCCGATCTTCTTCGGCCATTCTGAGTTGCTCTCGCTCTCTCTCCTCCATGTCCCGAACAGTTTGCTCCAATCTTTCACATCTCTCAGCCATCTTCTTATTTGCGTCAATCAACGATAGCGTTTCTCTGTGTTTCTTTTTCAACTTCATTTCGAGATACATGATTTCAGATTCTTCGTTTCTGGAAGCGGTTCGGAAGACATCAACTTGGTATCCGATTGCTTTTGGTGCTTTCTCATCCTCTTTCAGAATTTCGAATGGCATCATTGGTCCCATTTTATGATTTCCAGATATGGTTCCAGTCTTGATTATTCTACCCTCCTCATTTGTCGCCAAGATGATACCAACTCGGCTGTACGGGGTCGTTGTTCCGATGATAACTCTTTCTGGTCCTAACGACTTTCCGTGCAGATTTTCACATTCATCACATCCTGGATGCTCGCGAATATGTCCACTTTCAGCGTGATAGATGTATGTTCCAGTAGTATGTGAGAAATAATTGTAGGCTTTGATGATGAACTCTCCTGTGTGCACGCATTTAGTCATCATTTTTGGAGCCAAATCCCAATCCAGAGCATATCTCTCCGATTTCGACGCTTCTTTGCAGTTCTCCTCCAATTCAGCAAGATCCTTCTCGTAGATCTTGTATTGCATTGTCTCGTATTGAAAGTAGAATGGTTTTACAGATCCATCCATGAAAATGGCGGTTCCAATGGAAGTGGTGGTATCTAGGGATGTGCGGAAACGACGGATCACCCAGGCTTCGTGTTCTTTGGCAATGAGAAGTTGGACCATAAGTGGAGTGGAAGATACAGCCATTTCACGACGAGCAACGATTTCTGGAAAGAATAATATAGTTAGAGTAATCTTACAGTAACCTTGAATTTTTAAGTTCTACAGAAATCTTGGAATATTAAGTTCTAGAGTAATTTTGAAACTTGAATTTCTACAGTGATCATGGAACTTGAATTTCTCAGTAATACTGGGACATGGAATTCTACAGTAATCATTGAAACGAATTCTACAGTAACCTAACAATTAGATCTTGAAATTGATATTCCACAATAACCTTGGAAATTGATATTCTACAGTAATCTTGGAAATTGAACTTCTACAGTAATATTTGAAATTGAAATTCTACAGTAATACTGGGACATGGAATCCTACAGTAATCTTTGAACTGAAGTCTACAGTAACCTAACAATTAGATCTTGGAATTCTACAGTAATCTTGAAAATTGAAATTCTACAGTAATCTTGGAATGTGAAATTATTCAGTAATCTGAATATCAGAAAGCAAAAATGACAAGAGAAGTTAAGACTATTTCGAATCTTAATTTTTTCTTTAAAATCCAAAATCTCAAAATAATTGTTTTTAAAAAAATCGGTTAACTCAAGGGGTCCTTATGTACAGTAATCCCTAGATGATGCAATCGATATTACAGTAAACTACAGTACTCATCATGCCCCCCTCAACTCATTATCTACAGTAACCCCTTTTTATACTCACCATATGGCTCGAAGTTGGAATCAATGCGAATCGGCGACGGCTTCATGACAATAAGCTCCTGATTGTGTGTGATCAAATGTTCTCGAGGGTTCCCTTTCTCGTACTCTTATGGATGCTGACTGGGTATTGTTCGCGGCACATGAATACGTGGCAATTGGATTGGACATGGGATTGAAGTCGTCGTATGAGTATGTACAGCATGGGCATTTTACAAGAGCAAATTGGAGATTGGTGGAATCGAAAACGTACTTCTGAGTCTCTCCATCATTGATATGCCAGCAGAAATAGATCTTATCACGAAGAGAAGAACAGTTCTTAGTGTTCAGAAGATAAAGTTCATTGTCATACAAAACTTCAGCGGTCTCATGTTCGATTTCACTTGGATAGCGATGGCTCATAGTTCTCACTTCCAACTGTTCAACCAAGTCATGACATTCACATGCCTCGTTCCACTCATACTTTCCGATATCTCCGTCCGAATCAACGAAATGCTCGATTCTCCCATGCTCGGTGTTGTACCAGGTGATGTCAAGAGCCATCAAACGACGTCCCATTTGGTCACGATGAGTTCTTGAGTAGTGTTGACCTTGAGATCCGAAGTCGAAGGCAGCTGGAGAAATGCCATCCCAGTTTCGAATCTCCATGCAGCAGTCAGCATCGCAGATAGATCTGACAAACTTTTGGTTGCCAGCGTCGAAGTTGAAAACAACAAGACGCGAGACGTCAGGGAAGACGGAAGCGAAAACCGCCATCTTCGAAGTCACCTCACAGAACTTGGAGAAGACTGGTTGAATCCAGAGATAGCTGAAGTCGGAGTCATCAACCATCTCATCCAGATTCATTCCAGCCAACAGTTGGGCATCCGGATCGACCTTGTTGTCAGCCTCGACGAAGTCGCAGCAGAGACATTGGACACGAGTCCATGGGTTGGTCATATCGCGTGCCGTGTACTTGTACACCTTTCCACCATACTTGTTGTTACGACAGAACCAGATTGTGATATGACGTTCGCAGTCCTTTTGGTAGATTGGAATAAGGTCACGTTCATAAACGCGAATTGGGTCACCGGCAGCTTCGAAAGTCTTGAACTTGAGGTTGTAGGTGAACTTCATGATCTCTCCGGTATCCTTAGAACGAACTTCGACGACATGCTTCTTGAGCTCCGGATCATACCTTGCTTTGAATGGAGTCGGTGGCGCCATTCTCGTTGAACTCTTCCTTGGAATTCTTGATGAAGAAAATCAAAAAATTCCAAAACGGTTAAAGCGAGTTGGTTGGTTATAGCCACGCGGGTTGGTTGGTTAGAGAGATAGACACTCGGGCTGGGAAGCAAGAAGAGACCTCGGTTGGTAGAGATCTGAAAAAAGGAAAATAGTAATTTGTAAAAAAATAGAATCGATCGAAAAATTGTACGAGAGAGAAGCAAATTATGAGCGAGAAAGGATAGACAAATAAAGGAGAAGAGAAGACAAAGATGCATAATGAAGATAGATAAGATAAGATAGGAGATGGTATGCAAATGCGCTCAATAGTGAGATAAGAAAAGAAAATAGGAATACCGTAGGCAAGTAGGATTACTGCTTTATTGCTAGAACTACTGTAGCTTACCACTAAGGAGTACTGTAGCGCAAATATTACTATACCCTTGGTTTAAAAGTGCATACACTTAAAGCTACTGTAGCGTACTTTAGATAACATACATGAACAGAAGGAATGAAAACTTGCATTGGTATTTTTGTAGGATTACTGTAAGATGGCTCTGGAGCTGATAAACATGGATGCTGTAACTTGACACAACTGTGGCTAGGCTCTATAGTAAAATAAGAATATTATATGGGAATACTGTAGCGCAAGGATAACTGTAAAAAACATTGAGAGGGGAAGTAGGACTAATAGAAAATCGCCTTAGGATTGTTGAAGTATTACTCTAAGATAGCTCTGCCGGATTACTGTAACTAGGATTACTAGCTACTAGTAGCTAGATTGTAGCTAGGAATACTGTAGCGTGCCAATACTGTACGAGATATACTTATTGAGAATAAAAATGGGAGCAACTGATGTATATTAAATTTGAACAAGCTTTGAGATTGTTGTAGATAACATTACTGTAGATGGCTCTGCAGGTACTAAACTAATAATGATGTATCATGACACTTCTAAGAGTTATATAGTCTACATTTAATCCTCGGGACTGCTCAAGCTTGACACTACCGTAAACGCCTAATCACTACTTAAAACTCACCTTTTCACTGTCAATCTCAAAGACTCATGCCGATTTGGCAAATAATTCAAACGCGCTCTACTGTAAACACCTTATGGCACCCTTAAGGGATTAATAAGCGGCGCACCGAAAACGAGTCAACAGGGTGTCAAGAGCAAAGCCGCCGACGACAACTGTGCTACAGTAGTCCGCAAGGCGGATACTTGAAAGAATTGCGCAACGCAGAGAGGGTGTCAGAGGATTAAGGTACGCTCTAGTGAACTTTGGTCAGATCAAATTGGAGAGAATGTTATCAGTATGTTGTTGTCTGGAGACGTAAAAGTAAACAGCATAAAAGTTTTGGAAAGGATACTGTAGATTGGAGGAGGAGAAAGAAAGCAATTTGGAAAACGAGAGGATGGATGGAAAAAAAATAAAAGAAAATAAAATCTTTGGATTGGTTCGAATATGGAGTTTTGGAGGTACAGTAACTGTCAACCACTCACAAAAAACCATATTACACAAACGTAATCCAGAAGACAAGGTAGTAAAGAATACAGCACATCTGAATGAATGAATCGACTCGACGAAGACGACGTTACGTGTCTTCAGGCCACGCCTTCAACAAGGCGGACCATAACGACCCGCCCCTCCGTCTCTATCCAGGCTAGAGACGTTTTGTGTGGTAGACATCAAGAAAAAGGGGGGACAGATCAAGAGAATCGAGAGGATCAGACAAACGAAAACGCAGAGTGCACAGGGAGGAATGGTGGTCCGTGATGGTGGGTGAGGTATCGACCGAACGGGAGAAGAAATGGTGAATATGAGGCAGAAACAGAGGTCAACAGGGACATTTCATCGTTGTTGTGCATTTGAAGAGATGGTGAGAGATAATTGAAGAGGAGGAGACGCAGAGAAAACTGCGAGAGAGATTATATGATGAAGTGGTAGTAGTATTGGCGGTGATTGTTTGAATGAGAATGAGTAAGAGAGATATGGAAGTAACATTTAGAGTGATCTGGTAACTGGAAAAAATAAGGCCAACTTCACAGAACCGCAACAGAAACTACCGTTAATCCTCCAATAGAATGTCGCTAAACTTTGAGCTCAATTATCTCGGTTCCTGTTAAAGTTATCAAAAAGTGCTAAATTGACAAACTATTTTTCATAAAATCACCAATATTTCATCATTTAGTTATTTTTTGATATCTTTCACAGGATCCGAGATAATTGAGTTCAAAGTTGAAAGCTAGGGAATCAGTAGTGTTTACGGTATGTCGCTTGGAACCTCAAAAAAGTTCTTGAAGTTAGCAATGACTATAATAAAGTGATTTTCTTTCTATTTGGATCCCAATTTACAAAATTTATCATGTGAAAAATTTCCTAAATTCTATAAAACTGGAAAATTTTAGATCTATCGAACACCTCCAAAAATCCCAAATAACCATCTCCCTTCCTGAAAACAATTCAACATCCGGAATCAGCTTATTTCTACTGTAATCAATTTTCACTGTTTGAAATTGTCATTTTTCTGTTAGAATGTCTTCAATACCTGATCAAAGTCCACTCTCAACTAAATCTACATCACACACCAAAGGAAAAATACACCCTTAAAAGGGAATACAGGTCTTCGGTCAAATTTGTTTATTCAGATCGGGTGATGAAACCCCGAAAAAAGATAGAAAATGAGTAGCTGAAGGATAGTGATTGTATGTGGTCAAGTATAGTTTACTTTGATTTTTGAAGGTATCTTATACTCTGTATTGGTTCGATGATTGATTGTTTGAACATGGGATAGAGCCGAGATAAAAGGTCTAATTACCGTAAATCCTGCTCGGGCGCCGCCGGAGACTTTCGCTCAAAGGTTAGTCTTCCGGATAAGACCGCTGATAAAGCCTATAAAACTCGGAGAAACTGATGGCAAGGTTCCAACCTGATAGTATGTCTGATTTCAACAGAACTTGGAATATGGTCCGTTATACAGTCGGTTTTGGGCCAGTTACGACCAAGAAGCTTTGGGAACCAAACACTTGTAATTTGAGCTCAATTATCTCAATTGCTGTGAAAGATAGAAAAAATCTGTCAACTGATAAAATACTGGTGATATTATGATAAACATTTTATTAATTAGCAGATATTTTATATCGTTCACAGCAATTGAGATAATTGAGCTCAAGGTTGACGGTTCAGGCGGGCTTCTACCGGAAAACACTTTGCTCTTCTACCATTGTTCGATAATTTCTGTGTCAAACTCCTAAACCATTAAGCCTATTTAGTTTTCACACCTGTCCATCTTCCCGTTTCCTATTCCAACATCACAATTACCCTCATAATTACTGTAGTTCTCATGCGACTCAACGTGCAGATTAGCACATGTAATTCAAGAGCCATAGCACCCCTGTTGCATAATCCATCATACATATCTCATTTTCCAATCCCTCAATCTCCTCTTCATTGTATTCCAATCGCAAAAACGCCTCATCGGAATGCCATAAGGCTCTTTTTGTAGGTCAAGGTCCCCCCTTTTGCCACGTCATTCGGTCCCATTATCGCCCACTGTAATCTTTGTTTAGCACAGGAGGGGGTACTGTGGTGTGTGTGTGCATAGGGGAAGGTCGGTTTCTGGGAAAGTGCGGTCCCTTCGGATTGTAATCGAAAATTCTTGTAGGTGCATGTTGGTTTGGTTTTATCTTGATTTTTTGGCGGTTTATGAGAAACAGCTTGGAAGATTTTGTACCAAGATTAGACACACGGCATTGGAAACCTCGATTTGAAAATTGGCACTGAGCCAAATTTTTAGACGGTCGTATCATTTTGGCTCTGTGAAAATCTGTGAGTTCGCTAAAAATCGAAAATTCCGACTTCAAACTTTATTTTTAAATTAACTGGGAAATAGTATACAATTTTTGTGGGGTTTTTCCAAGCTGGAAAAGCGGAGATTTCAGAAACAAAGCGATAGAAAATTAGCATTGAGTATCTGAAAAACTTCACATTTTTCAGAAATACTTTACAATAAAAATAAAGGAGACTTAATTTTTTGGGTTTCAGGAATTTTTTTAGGGATTAACGAATTTTCCGGGCTCTTAAGATTATATATATATATTTTTTTTTTGGTCCACTAGTAATTTTTGGGGGTCAGTCGGTATTCGCAAAAAAAGAACGGGTATAGATGAGACAAGATACGAAGAAACTCAAGATACAAAAAGAGATATACGATTACTCTTTCGGGAGCTCTGCGGCGGATACGATCTCAAAGGAATCCTCTTCCTCTGAAGCTTTTTCGGTGTCAGGTGCCTTGGATTGCTCAGCAGGCTTGGGCTCAGCAGGTGCCGATGGTTGGTTTGAAATGAAGAATTCGCATGGGAGATATTGCACTTCCGGTGCTGGAAAAATTAGAATTTTGAAAAATAGGGGAAACATATAGAATTTTTTCAAAATAGGAGGTTTGTAGATTAATTAGAATCAATGTCCGTAATTCCTCGAAAGAAGAACCCTTAGTTTTCGACCTTGAGCTCATGTATCTCGTTTCCGGTGGAAGATATCAAAAATCTGTCAACTGATAAAATGTTAATCATAATATTACCAATATTTTTTCAGTTGGCCACTTTTTGATATCTCTCATAGCAACCGAGATAATTGAGCTCAAAGTGGGCAAGTATGGTGGTGAAGCAATTAGCCGACAGCACGATCGAGTTTAAGCTTAATTATCTCGGCTCCTATGAGGGATATCGAAATTTTGATAACTGATAAAATTCTTATCATAACATTTCCTTTATTTTATCAGTTGGCAAATTTTGGATATCTTGCATCAGAATCGAGATGATTGACCTCGAAGTTCTAGAGCCCATAGTGACAAAGACTAACTTTTGGACTTCTTTTTGTCGCCTTTTGATTTCATGACGGATTCGCTCGGAAGTTCGCGGATTTCAGACTCTGGAAAATAGGAATTTATGGATTTTTTTAACTATGCAGAGGAAAATATCATAAGAAGGAAACGCTGTGAATTGGATTCCAAGCAAAATGGAAATACAAGTGGTAAGCTGAGTAGAGGCAGAGAAAAAGAGAAATGCGTGAATTCGTGAGCGTGAGCGTGAGCGACGGCGCCGAGGATAGAAAGGAGATAATGGAGAGTGGGAGAGATGCAGAAGATGTGAAGAAATCGAGAAAGGACGAATTGGGCATAGAGGAAAACATCAAGAGTAGGAGCTAAAGGAAATGGAAGGCAAGCTTTGAAAAGGGTTGTGGCTTTTAAGTTACTTCTGGGATAGGATGTCACCAAAACTAACCATCTCCAGAACTTTCAGAACATCTCTCTTCCTTCTCTTCTCCATCCTGAATCTTCATGAATGGTCTGATTTTTTCGATGAATCGCCGATCCCATTCATTAATACGGCTTTCTATAGCGTCCTTCAACAACTTGTCAAGTTGGGACACTTTCTGAATGACTGGAGCATCTTCCATCAACTCAAACGCCTTCTCCACACGACGATAAATGTACTTCTGAATTCCAGGAACACCATAGGTATGCTGTAGATTGATTCCTTCCTGCGTCTTGGTGCTCATGACCAATCCAATGCAACGGGGCAATGGGTTAAATGGGCAAATGGCGGGCTTGAAAACATCGATACCCGGAAGAACGACTTCCAAGAATTCATGAGAAAATCGATGGAAGACGTATGATCCGTATTCTCCGGTGTCTTTGTGTTTGGCAAGAATGATCATCGCATTTGGCAGTGCTTCATGGAGTTCACGGTGTAGTGGGATCAGATCGGATTCCATTAGCGGGGAGTCTTCTAAAGAAAGACTGGTAAAGAGATTTTGGAAGCCAAGTGGTTTTTGGACTTCTGGAAAAGAGGGAACTTCTTGTTTTTCAGGTTCTATAAATCAGATTTTTAAACTTCCGCCCGTAGGGAGACATCCTCTACCCTGTATAGCGGATCCCGCAAGGCCATTCGAACCTCTAAGTTTGAGCTCCTATATCTCGGTTCTTGTAAAAGATATCAAAAAGTGGTCAACTGATGAAATGTTTATCAAAATGTCAGCAATGTTTTGTCAGTTGACACATTTTTGATATATTTTATAGGAAACGAGATAATCGGTTTAAAGTGCGCGCGGCTCGGTTGGGGTTGCGCAATGTCAGCTTATCGCGTCACTACCTTACTTGCCCTTCTAGCTCAATAATCTCAATTTCTGCAAGAGATAACAAAAACCTGACAACTGATAACCGTTGATAATAATATGATAAACATTTTGTCAATTGACAGTTGTTTGATATCTGTTAAAGGGAATGAGATAATTGAGGTCAGAGTGTGCACGTATGGTGGTGACGAAATCAGCCGACAGCGTGCGGCGCGCGCATTTAAGCCTATTTATCTTAGTTCCTATCAAAGATACTGTAAATCTGTCAACTTACAAAATATTTATCATAACATCAGCAACATTTTATTGGTTGAAACAGTTTTGATATCTTTCACATGAACCGAGATAAATTGGCTTAAAGTCGACAGCTTGGGTGGCCTTCTATTAGGGTGTTCATGATCTTTTCTGTAAGCTTATGTCTCTCTATTTTAAGCTTATGTTTATCCACTTTTTGATCTTATTTCCATCTTTTTTTTGTTTGCCAAATATGTCATCTAACAACCGTTGCTATGAGTGAAAATACTCTTCACACCCTGCCTTCTCTCCAATGTGTGAGTAGAAGATGCAAGCGGATTCTACACGGGGTCAGCGAATCTCTCAGAGAGACGCAGAGTTTCTACTCTTTTCTTCTGATTCTCTAGGCAAAAGATGAGAGAATGGCATCCTGCCTAGAACACAGCAAGACCTAGCGAGTCATGTGTTCAGCAGTCTCTCTCTTTTTGCGCTCTCTTGATCTTTAGTACTCCCTCACCCCTAATTTTTTGAGGGGTCACTGGTGACCGTGTAGAAAAAGGACCTGTTGTTGGAAATGATTTATGAGGAGATTCAGAAGACGTGTCATGCCAGACTTAGAAGGACAGAGTCTGATGGATAGGGCTCATATTTTTTGGACATTGAGATAACATTGACTCAAAGACATTTCCAAAAAACAGAAGTCACAAATTATGATGGGGTAATTGGTTGGGAGGATATTTTTGTTTTTTCGGTTCATTCCAGCCATTTTCAGCCCTAAAAAAATTTAAAATTTGGTTTTAAGACACGTTCTCTGTAGAACTCAACTTCAAGCCTATTGTCCACTGTACAGAAAAATTCAAACTAGTTTTTATGGGTTGATATTATATATTTTGAAAGTTAAGACACTTTTAAAATAAAAAATGTACATTTGGTTCGCACCCACCCTGCATGGTGACTAACTTCGGTCAAAAAATGAAAATTTTTCTCGATGGAGATAATGATTGGATTCAACCTAGAATAAATTATTCTTCCGATTCTGAACATTTTTTGTGTTGAAACAAAAATTCTAACTCGTTTCCTTTAAGCTGAAAATTTTCATTTTTGATCCGATTTTGCAAAAAATGACTGTAAATCCGTCGTCGTGAAAAATTTTAACATTACTGCAAAAAAGATAAAATCAGATTCAAAACCAGCTTAAAAAATGACACTGGAAAATGTTTCGGTGAGTCCGCATATCCTGGGTATAAGACCAGTTTTAGGCCAAAAAGTGCGAAAAAATGAGCTTTCACCATGTGGGGGAGTACATGGCACCTAAATTTCGCCCAAATTGACCCTCTCCAATTTTGATGAAATTTGGACCAGATGTAGTATTTTTAATGGTTAGTATTCTGACAAGTTGCAAATTTTTAATGGTTAGTTTCTGGCAAAGTTTCAAAATTCGATCTTACCGTCTTCGTGCATTTTTTGCAGGTCTTGGTTTTTCACTGAAAATGGACTTGGAAGCAATTTTTGCCGCTTTTTTGGTGCTTCTAGAAATGCACGAAGACGGTGCGATCGAATTTTGAAACTTTGCCAGAATACTACCCCTCAAAAATACTACATCTGGTCCAAATTTCATCAAAATTGGAGAGGGTCGATTTTGGGCGAAATTTAGGTGCCATGTACTCCCCCACATGGTGAAAGCTCATTTTTTCGCACTTTTTGGCCTAAAACTGGTTTCATACCCAGGATATGCAAACTCACCAAAACATTTTCCAGTGTCATTTTTTAAGCTGGTTTTGAATCTGATTTTATCTTTTTTGCAGTAATGTTAAAATTTTTCACGACGACGGATTTTCAGTCATTTTTTGCAAAATCGGATCAAAAATGAAAATTTTCAGCTTAAAGGAAACGAGTTAGAATTTTTGTTTCAACACAAAAAATGTTCAGAATCGGAAGAATAATTTATTCTAGGTTGAATCCAATCATTATCTCCATCGAGAAAAATTTTCATTTTTTGACCGAAGTTAGTCACCATGCAGGGTGGGTGCGAACCAAATGTACATTTTTTATTTTAAAAGTGTCTTAACTTTCAAAATATATAATATCAACCCATAAAAACTAGTTTGAATTTTTCTGTACAGTGGACAATAGGCTTGAAGTTGAGTTCTACAGAGAACGTGTCTTAAAACCAAATTTTAAATTTTTTAGGGCTGAAAATGGCTGGAATGAACCGAAAAAACAAATCAAAGCTAGCTTAAATAACTAAAAGTGACCTAAAATTTATCGAAAACAGTAAGCTTGTGCAAAAAAAACTATAAATGTAGACCTATATTATTTTGATAAAATCTGAAATTTCCAGAATAGTTGAGTCAGCTTGTTTGCAATTTTTCACTAATATTGACTACAGTATTCCCTCCAATAGAAGCCCACCCAAACCGTCAACTTTGAGCTCAATTATCTCGGGTCCTATGAGAGATATTTGAAAACTGTCCACTACAAAAATATTGGTGATATTATGATAAACGATTCATCAGTTGACCACTTTTTGATACCTTTCAGAAGAATTTTGATAATTGAGCTCAAAGAGTGCGAGTATGCTGACGCAATCAGACGGCAGCGCGCAGCGCTGACCGAACTTTGAGCTCAATTATCTCGGTGAATATGAGAAATATTGAAAATATGTCTACTGATAAAATATGTGTGATATTATGATTTAAAATTTATCAGTCGAGATTGTTTTGATTTCTTTTAAAGGAACTGATATAGGCTCAAAGTTGATGACAATTTCCAACCTGTTTGTGAATTCTCAACTTAAACCCTCCTTGTCTCTCCCACCAGATGTTTTCTCTAATCCCAAGCCTTCTTCCCGATCTTAACGAACCTTTCTCAACAACAGCTGGTCTTGTGGTCAACGCGTTGATCTCCGACGCAGCAATTATAACATAGGTTTCCTTGTTGATATCCCACTGCATCTTCTGCACACGTCCTTCACTGTTCATCCGAATTAGAAACGGCTTCTTGGAGCTTGGCGAGCACGCCATGATTATGTTCCTATTTTCATTGTCATCCTCATCCAGTTTGCAATCCAGACAACGGATCTCGCAGAAACTATTAGTTTCATGCATAAAATGATACTGAAGAACTTGTTTCAAAACATGGTTGTAGGCGAAAAGGATATTTTGCTGATTGTGGGGACACCAGGCGGCTTGCCGGGGTGTTAGGTCACTGTCCATTTGAGTGGCAATACAATCCTGACATTTCACTGGGAAGAATCTCTTCTGAATTGCGTTGAACGAATAGTTCTCGAAATCTCCACTGGGATACTTGACAACAGTCACTTGTTGAAGGGTCTCCAGACAGTAGACGGTTTTGAATACCAAGTCGGCTGGCATGATGCTAGAATTATTTAAGATATTTTTTAGGTTCGGATGAGAGGTTAGAAAATAAGAATCAAGAAATGAGGGTCAACAATCGCACTATATTGACTCAAGCGAGTTTATTTTTTGCGCGATGTATGTGACGCCATCGGGGTTCGTTTGATGACATTAAACAGCTGAGAACGGAGAAAAAAAGAAGATAGAAAGGATAAGACATCATAAGAGTTTTATAAAACTGCAAAAACTTAAGAACATATTCAGATAAATGGAATTACTCTAAAATCAAACATATCGTATTTGCTCTAATAGAAGGCTACCCAATACTTGAACTTTGAGCTCAATTATCTCTGTGTTCTATAAGAGATATCAAAAATGTGTCAACTGACAAAATATTAGTGATAATATGATAAACAATTTATCAGTTGACAAATGTTTGATGTCTCTTGTAGGAATCGAGATAATTGAGCTAAAAGTGAGCAAGAATGGTGGTGACGCGAGCAGCCGACATGAACTGCGCACAATTTCAGCCCAATTATCTTTAGCCCAATTGTTAGTTTCTGTGAGAGATAGCAAAAACTTGTTAATTGATAAAATGTTTATCATAGTATCACCAACATTTTATCAGTTAACAAAATGTTGATATCTTTCACAGGAACCGAGATGATTGAGCTCAACGCGTGCAAGCATGGTTACGCAATCAGCCGACAGCGCACAGGGCCAATTATCTCTGCTTATATGGGAGGTTTCAAAAATCTGTCAACTGCTAAAACGTTCATCATATTATCAGCAACATTTTATTAGTTAAAAAATTTGTGATACCTCTCACAGGAACCGAGACAATTGAGATCGAAGTTCAAGCATTGGGTGGGCTTCTATGGGAGCAACTACTGATACTTCCGACTACGGTACCTAGCATTGTATGGTTTTTATCGTTAATTTTGTAGGTTTCAAAAATTGAACATCTCATACTAGTACTGGAACGTCACCTATACAAAATCAAGAAGAAAAAAAGGCAGATTCGTCGAATGCGAATGGTGTCTTTGGGAGCGCCGTCCCGCGGCGGACCTTCCAAAAGAGGGAAAAAGACGCAGAGAAATGGATGCCAAGATGCCGAGATGGAAATATAACTTGTAAGCTAGATAAAGCCAGAGAAAAAGAGAAATGAGCGTGAGCGGTGGCGCGGAGACTGCAAGGAAGCTAATGGAAAGTGGGAGAGATGCAGAGAAATTGGAAGAGGAGAAAAAACGAAAAAAAAAAATTGGGCATAAAGGAAACAGTCCTAACTTTGAGTCACTTTATCTCGGTAACTGTTAAAGTTATGGAAAAACTATCAACTAGTAAAATGTTTATCATAATATCAGAAATATTTTATCTGTTGATAGATTTTCAATATATTTTATAGGAACCGAGATAATTGGGCTCCAACATCGCGTCGGCGCCGCGCGCTGACGACTGATCGAGTCACCACCATACGTGAACACTTTGAGCTCAATTATCTTGGTCCCTGTTGAAGAAGCTGACTGTTTGGGTAGCGTTCTATAATATTAGAGTGTTTACAGTAGCTGATCTTGATTCATACTAAAATCTTCATTTCTCAAAAAATCTAATCTAAAATAAAGTTCACACTCCCTCGCTCTTCTCCGTCGGCGTCGCCGTCTTCTTTCTCTGAAAGATGCTCAACATCGAGAAACCAGTTGGAGCGTCCACAGAAGACGACGACGTCGTCTGCTGATGCTTCTTTTTCTTCTTGCCACCAGTGGAAATATTCGAGCACGTGGAATTGGATTGACTTTTGGATGCATTCTGCACACGATTGAAGCTTGTCATTCGGGCACGAACTGGCTTCTTAGTTTTGCGTCTGAAATTCAAGTTCTTGAAATTTTCTACAGTAATCCAAGCTAAATCTTACATTCCCTCTTCATCGGTATTCAAGAGTGACTTTTTCTGCTGCAATGGAACTTCCCCGAAATTGGGTGTGACAACGGGGTGGGACATGTGAGGGAGAATATTGATGACCTGATTCTGATTCTTGGATCCTTCTAGCTCCACTTTTGTCACTTTCCCGCCACCAGGAAGTTCAAAGTAGCTATTGGACATGGGTGCTTGCTCAAAACCATCAAGATTGGGAAGCTCACGAACCACTTCCAACATCGTGACACGTTCTTGTTCGGTGCCTGCACAGATACGGTCTGTGACATACTTCACCACCGCCGCTGCTACTCCTTTAGCCTCAAATGGCATCCGATATCCCTCCTGAACCTTCGGCAACACCTCAGCCACTTTCATCCCTGGATACGGTTCTGTCCCATCATGATACACCTCCCAGCACATGATTCCATACGCGAAGACGTCGGTTTTAGGAGTATAAAATCCAGTACGTGGCACTTCTGGAGCCAGCCATCTGATTGGAACTTTTTTATGGGGATTCAATCGATAACTGGATCCTTCTCGAGACAATCCAAAGTCGGATATTTTGACCTGTCCACCGCCATAAAGACAATTTCTAGACGCAATATCTCTATGGATGATATTGAGATAATGAAGGTATTCTAGTCCCAGAGCAGCTTGAAGAATCATATCGTTCTTCTTTGAAATAGGCAAATTGCCAATGTTCTTTTTCAGGTAAGAATCAAGGGCCCCGTTTTCAGCCTGCAAAAAAAATGTTGAACTACAAACTACAATCCACAATTCCTCACCAATTCCATAATAACCATCAATGGTTCTTGACCAGCAGCCACTCCATAAAAAGTAACAACATTGGGATGTTTGAATTTTCTCATCAGCCTAGCTTCATGCATGATTTCCTTGATTTGCTCCTTCGTCAACGCCTCCAGCTTTGCCAATTTTATAGCAGCCTTTTTGACCGTATTCCCAATACGGATCTCGCCCAATTGTACCTCTCCGAATGCTCCTTCTCCTAGCTTCTTGAGTAGGGTAACATCGGAATGTTGCTTTTCCCATGGCTCTCGGCCGATCGGACGGATTAGGACTGATTCTTGGCACCCGATGGCCACTGGTTCCTTCGTTCGATGGTGGTAGTTCAGAAGATCAGGAATCGTCGCAAACCACTTTGCATCCACAGCAAACTTGTTCTCGTACTCTCGAATCACGTAGTGACGGATCTAAGGATCAGATTTCAGAATATTCAACACCAAACAAGAACTCACATCATCAGCGACTCCAACATAAACGGAAAGCACAAACTTCCTCGGTTCTCCAACTTTCGGATCCGTGAATCTCACCAAAAAATCACCCCGCTGGGTCAACAACACTTTCATATCCTCTCTGGGCAACAATCCATGGTACCATGGTTCATTGGCAAGCGTTTGTTCATGGGTACGTGGCTGACTCATTGCTCTGAAAATCGAGGATCGAAGAGGATTTTTCTGAAAACTTACTTACAATTCACCTGAAACGTTCTGCCGATATCAATGGGATTTTCGATTCGGTTGATTTTGAGAACTGATTTCTTATATGGGGAGGCGGTTGGTTTGATAATATCATGAGGAGAAAAAATGGAGCACTTTTTTCGGACGCGAAACATTTTTAACGTAAGAGCAAGGCTGTGCCACGGCCAACACTTTGAATAGGGTACTTCTGGCTTAGGTAGGGAAGGCCGGCCTATTTTGAAAACGGTCTAACAGAGCCTCAAAAACGGATAAAAATGGTCCGACGCGGCTCAAAATAGGTCTAAAGCGGCTCGAAAATAATGGTTTTAAAACAGCCAAAAAGCCGCTCAAAACGGTTCAAAAATGGTCCAGAAACTGTTTTAAAACAAATCAAAACGGCTAAAAAACAGTCCAAAGACGGTTCAAAAAATGATTCAAAAACAGATCAAACACGTTCAAAAAAACGGCTCAAAAACGGCTCAAAAACGACTCAAGAACGGACCAATACATATAACTTGAAAACGGCTCAAAAGCGGACCAAAACGACTCAAAGGCGGTCCACAAACCCACAGTATCTAAAATCCGAAAGTTGAACATTTTTAGATTTCTAGATTCTTGAAGACAGCCTTCGGTAAGAGCTTAATGCAAATTGAGTCAGAATTTTTTCCAAAGAAGTAGACAATGAACTTTTTATTTAGAATAGTTGAACCCAAATACATTTTAACAAATTGATTTTATTGCTTGATACAGGTCAATGAATCCAGTGAGAGTTCCATATCAATTGGTATGAAGAGTCCCTCTCTGATCCATTGTCCGTCTTGACAAAAGGCAGGCGTAACGGTTGGATTTGGGTAGGACTGAAAAATTAAAAACAATTAAAGACCATAAACTAAATAATTGAAATACTCTTGGATCGAATTTGATGGTACTGGTACTGATATTGAAACTGGCCACTTTGAAATCATCTGGACAGACAACTCGGATTTCATCACACTCAGCAGATCCGTAGGTCACAACTGGAGCCTGAATTGTGGCTGAACTGAATTCAGCATACACATCTGGATGCTCCTTCTGGAGCCAGGCAGCGTCGAACGTTTGGCGTCTCGCGCAGCCGCATTCTCAAAAGAAATATACCTAGTCAACTTTGTACTCCAATATCTCCTTTTCTGTGAATGATATCAAAAAATGGACAACTGACAAAATGTTTATCATAATATCAAATACATTTTGTCAGTTGAGCACTTTTTGATACCATTCACAGGAATCGAGATAAATTGACTCAAGAGGCATTACCATTCAGAAGAGGATCCTTGCACGATTGAGCAGCAAAAATCATTGGCAAAATAACCAGGAAAATGAGAGTTGACATTGTTAGTTTTCTGCCTCTGCTACCAGTTCTCCCGCTTATATTCATTCTAAAGTTCTCACATTTGGGTGCAAATTATGCAGTTATTCAAATGAGACAACTGGCAAATGATAATTAGAACAACAGTGTACCGGATATATTGAGGGATTGAGGGAATTGATGGATATATTTATTTTTGTGAAGAAAGAGTTTTAAGAAAGAGGAAAAGGGTTTTGTGGTTTTAGAAACATACAAAAATAATCTTGTTTTCCGTTGTTTTATGCATTGTTTGAGAAAAATTTTTTTAAGATTGTTTTTTTTCCAAAATTTCAGATAGCATCATGGTTCAGTTAGATTTCCCAATAGTGAGCAGGAAAATTGTTGATATAAATTTCTGAATTTCTAAATTTATGAAACTTATTATCTGAAAAAAACTGAAACAGATTAGATCATCAAAATGAAATATTTTTTTCGAATAAAAAACGACTATGAAAAGATAAGCCGGAAATGTCTACGGTGGTTTGAAATGGTTCATAAACGATTCAAAAACACCAAAAAACAGTTTAAAAATTGCCCTGAAACTGCTCAAAAACGGATCAAATGAGCTTGAAATCGGCTCAAAAACGGACCGAAACAGATCAAAAGCGGCTCAAAAACAGTCCGAAAACGGCTAAAATATGATTCAAAAATAGATCAAAACGACTCAAAAATGATTCAAGAACGGCTCAAAAATAATCCAAAGATGGTTCAGATCAAAACGGCTCAAAACTTTTTAGCAAAGGTTCAAAAACAGTTCTGAACGACTCAAAACGGATCAAAATTGATCCTAAAACGGTCCTAAAACGTCAAGAAACGGCTTAAAAACTGCTCAAAATCGGCTCAAAAACGGTCCAAAAACCGACGAAAATGGCTCTAAACGGTTCAAAAACGGCTCAAATAGTCAAATGCAGATTAAAAACAGCTCAAAGCTCAAAGGTCCCAAAAAAAGCGGATCAAAAAGGGTCCGAAAACAGCTCACCAGTTCGAAAACGGATTAAAAACTAACCAAGCAAAATAGCTGAAAAACGACTCAAAAAATGAACCAAAAACTGTTCAAAAAAGGCTCGAAAACGGACCGAAAATCGAATATTAGAAATTTTTTAGATTTCGGGAGAGTCTGGTTTTCTGAGGTCCCGGAATTCTAATTTCAAAATCACAAGAGATTTTAATTCTTAGATTTTCAGATTATTCGGTCAAAAAGTCTCTCTCCCGTTAGATTTTTCAAAACAAAAACTACAAAACAAAGAAGTCCAAATTACTTTATTCCTTTAACAAAATCATCTTGAAAGTGCCTCATAGCGAAAAACTTTATTCAAATCTTTTTCGAAAATCAATCACAAAAACAATCACAAAATCATTTAGTGAAAGAAGTAGTCGACGTTCCACTGGGAGACACAAAATGGATTTCAGTTGGGAACACTCGAATTTCAGTCTTCTCTCCATCATCCTCAGATCTCAACGTATGTTTCTTCCAACTGGCCAATGCTCCTGATCCACTGTGAAACTTGGTTCCCTCTACCAATTTAGTTGTCTTCTTTCCGTTAACTGTGGCTGAAATAAGAAGTGTCATCCACAGTAATCCTCCCTAGCAAACTCACTAGTTTCCTCATTGAGTTGAATTCCTGAAACTTTCCAATTGTCGACTCCAGTTGTGAATGCTCCAGTGTTATACTCCACATTGTCAAAAAACGTTTTCTTCTCATCCGGTTTGTAATAAACGTCTTCCTTTTTGTCGATGGGCCATCCGGTGTATTCATGCTCAACAGTGAATTTGAAATGACTTCCAGTTCGATTGTCCAAAACGATTTCAGCTGCACATCTGGTGGCACGTGGTGGTGATGGATCGGATTGCTCAGAACTCATTCTCAGAAGTCGTCAAGAGGGAGGTTCCTGATCTTTTCCTAGAACGATGCCCCATTTTAAACTAGTGGAAAATGGGAGGAGCCTCTGTTGTTCAACTTTTGATAAGGGCAAATTGTCGGTGATCTTTGCCTTTCTTGTCCAGTTGTTTATTTCTGGTTTGGTGATGATAACGAACGAGTGTCAACGAAATGAGAACAAGAAAAAAAATGAAGTTTGAAGAAAGATCAGTAGGGAGAACAGTGCAGTTGATCAGGGCTATTACAGGTTTACATTAATTAACATTGATTTCAAAGCTGAAACGGGTTGGAGAATCGGTTGGCTTAGTGACGCTAAGAACATAAGCCAATCTGTGTGGATCAAAGGGGTCCATATAATCTGAAACGTTTGAGAAATTTACCTGAAGCATACACATGAAGTTTTCTGGAATTATTTCTGAAATCCCACCTCTAATGTTTGCTACAGTCGTTTCCTAATCTGAATCAAATCTTGGCCGCGGCCGACCGTATTAGGTTGCCATGGACCAATAAGTCCGTTCTTCCGAAAATACGCTCAACAATCCAGAAACCGCTATGCCGCCTTATCCTACCTATCCCAGAAGTATGCGAATCAAAGAGCAGCTATCGGTCTCGGCACATCCTTGACTTTGACATTTGAAGTTTGCGCCAGGCCCATATACCGTAAAACATGTGGGCCCTCCAACTGTACCTAGAAGGACCGGCCCTACTACTTCAGGTTTTACTGTATCCATTTCCTTTTGACGTTTTCTTACAAATCTAGAAGTCTCCTCTCCAAATCAGATATCCTTCTAACCCAACATTCCATGTTCCGAAGGTTATTATTCTGAACCAAACTTCAAATTCAAACAAGTTCTCAAACGACACTTTTTTTAGTTCGCCTCGTGATCAGTTTTGATAACGAATGTTCTCTTGACGTTGAAACTGCAGGCTCTCTTTTTTCTCGAAAAAGCGAAGATCAGAACTTTTGTCTTATCGGCACGAGTTCTGTTTAAACAACACAAAGATTCTATAATCTCCGCCCACGTCTTCATCCATTTAAAAGGAGTCTCCGAGTCGAGAGGATACCGAAAAGATGTCGACCGACGATCCACCACCACCACAAGCCAAGACGTGCAGTGCCTACATTGACGTCGAGAACAAGTCGAGTCATATGTTCAAATTTCAAGTACTCCATCAGTACACTGGAGACGATGTCGATGATTCTGGATGGCATTTGATGAAACCAAATGATAAGAAGTATGTGATGAAGGTGAACTATCGTGTTGGAATCTTCACGACTGGAACGGATAACTGGAAGGTTCATGGAAAGAAGGTCGTTGAGATTACTGGTAAGAATAGATTTTCTTAAAATCAATCAAATATTTTTTTGCAGAAAATGGAGAAAAGAAGATTGTCGACGGAGAGGACTGGCGTAGTGGGACTGGTGTGGCTGTTGACTGGAAGAAGCACACTTTAAGATCCGAAGATAATGAGGAAACCACCACTATCAAGGTCTTCGAAACTGAAGTTCAATTTGTTTCGCCGAGTGGTGTATCAACAACAAGCTTCTACAGGCATGACTAGTCGTAAATGTCAAGATTATTTTTTGAAACAGTCACATTTTCTTTTTTTTTTAATCAATAAATGCATTTTTATCCTCATTCTGATTTCTGGGTCGCTGGGAATTCGAAAAAATTTTAACTTTGAGATGTTTCAAGATTTCTAAAAAATCTAATGTTCGGTATTCCAATTTATAGGAATTGCTGAGTCTTCAATTCCCAGAAACATTTTCTATAATACAACGTGCAAGACTGATATAACGTTTAGCTCACTGTACTACAGTACACTACCGATTATATCCTCTGAACTTTTACCTTCCGTCTCAAAAAAATAATTTCGTTGACACGAAAACCAACAAAACGTTCGTTATCAATTTATCACCAAACCACAAACTAAAACAAAGATCATCGAAACTTTTTTTATCTTATCAGAATTTTACCTCCTAATCAGTTGTCTCCGCCCTCTCACCAATCAGCTGGCGCATACAAAAGAGTCAAAATACCATTTTCTGGAATATGTTTTTGTATTTTCTCAGCCAAAATAGTAGTCCCAAGGAAATTTCAGCGCTTTCTCAATTGGGTCACTCTACAGTAACCCATCTAATACAATAACCCATCTAATAGAATTACCTCCCTAACTTTTAACTTTGAGCCAGTTCATCTCGGTTCCTGTGAGAGATCACAAAAAGTCGTCAACTGACAAAATATTTCTGATTTTATAATAAACATTTTGTTAAGTGTCCACTTTTTGATATCTTTTACAGGAAATGAGATATAGGAGCTCAAAGTTACCAGCACTCCACAGGTAGACGCGGCACCTAAAACAGCGGGGTCACAACTGCAACTCCAAGTTCAACCCCACGAAACTAACGTTTTCCATGAATCCTTTAAGGTCTCGTTATAACGAGTCTTTAATGAGTGTTTTTGAAAAATACAACAGATTTATTCGTATCCAACTATAGTCAAAAAGACATCGAGTAAATCAATGGCGTTGTTGTGGATTAGCAGAAAATGGGAGAATATCCTGTCCAAGTGTGTTGAATGTAGTCGTCGATCTTCCACTTGGAGAAATGAACTGAACCTCCGTTTGATACACTTTGATTATCGTCTCCTGTCCATCATCCTCTGATCTCAAAGTGTGCTTCTTCCACGATGCAAAGGCTCCATGCCCACTGGCATACGGTAGTCCATCAATGAAGAATTTTCCAGAGATCATTTCAGTGAATTTGCTCTCCGGTGACACCTCAATGAGACGAGTTCCATGAACCTTCCAGTTGTCGACTCCAGTTGTGAAGAATCCAGTGTTGTAGTAGACTTGGTCGAATACAGTAATCTTGTCATCCGGCTTGAAGAGGATATATCCAGAATTGTTGGTTTGCTCGCCGGTGTATTCATGGAGAACTTGGAACTTGAAATGGGAACCAGTGCAATTCTCCAGAACGATTTTGGCCCAACGGCGGGTTGATTGAGGTGGCTCAGCGGATGGCGTGGAGGACATCTGAAAGTTTTGAGTGATTACTAATCACTGATTAGGCAAGGGACAAAAAACTAAACTGATGATTTAGATCCATTCCGGGGTTCTTTTATACTGGTTTCTCTCTCTCTCTCTCTCTCTTGATCAGCCCATTTCGTTTAGCCTTTGGTCTAAATTTTGCCAACTCGAATTTCTTATCATTTTGAAATTTGATAAGTTCCCTCCTTTGCCTCCTATTCTAACCTGTTCTCTAACCACAGTTTATGTGTTCTGTTTTATCAGCCAAACCACAAATGTTGGATGGAATTCAAGAAAGATCATTGGAAAAGAAAATCGAGTAAAGGTTATGAATAGGCTCCGCCCATCAGGATCCTATAAAAAGGTCGATAGGTGAGGAGACTTCAGTTTTTGACTTCCATCATGACTGAAATATCTGCCCAGCCACCCCAATCCACACGTCGTTGGGCGAAAATCATTCTGGAGAACAAGACAGGATCAACGTTTCGAATGCAAGTACTCCATGAGTACACTGGAGAACAGACCGATGATTCTGGATGGCACTCCTTTGGTCCGGATGAGAAGAAAACCATGTTCGAGCAGGTTTACTATAACACTGGATTCTTTACGACTGGAGTGGACAACTGGAAGGTTCATGGAAGTGAAATGATTTTGTATGAAGGTAGACTCTTTTCCAAAATTTGAAAAAAAAATTCGTTATTGAAATTTCAGGAACCGATGGAAAAGGGATCCCCATCATGGGCAAAGTGTGGATCGATGGTGTTCCTTGGAGAAGTTGGCATGGATTATTTGCTCAGTGGAAGAAGCACACATTGAGAGCAGAGGATGATGGACAGGAGACAATTATTCGGGTTTACAAAACAGAAGTTCAGTTTATATCGCCAAGTGGAAGGTCGGTGACACCTTGGTATAGGATCGGAGATGACGCTGGGAAGGTTTAGGAGGAGACATTGATTTTCTGAATGTATGGTTGCATGAACTAATGGAATTGTTTTTTTTTAAATGTGTTCGTTTATGAAGAATGTTTTATAGAATTGATATTCATCATAATTTATCGTTTTGCATGTTTGATTATAAAAAAATCTGTGAAGCTTCTTAGATCTGCAATTACCATATTTCCTCAAATAGAAACTCACTCTATATGTGCACTTTGATCTCAATTATCTCGGTTCCTATAAGAGATGTCAAAAATCTGTCAAATGATAAAATATTTACCATAATATCACCAATATTTTATCAGTTGACAAATCTGTGATATCTCTCAAAGGAAGCGAGATACGTAAGCTCAAAGTGCACATGTAGTCATAGTTGGAAAAGATAGAATACAAAGCTTCCACAAAACAAAACGTTGATTTAAAAAAAAAACTGCCAAAATAAACTTTTTGAAACAATTTCAAACTTGAACCAAGTTACACGGATTTGACGGTCGATGGCCTAGAAATTCAAAACTAGGCCACATCTTTAAATGGCTGTAACTAGCTTCGAAATGAAGATTTTTAAAATCTAAAAATTGATACGAGTTTCTCAAAATACAAAATATGAATAAATAAATCACACAGTAAAAATATTGAAAATCAAATGGTGACCCTTTAAACGGAGGTAGAAGAAAACAAGCCAGCTGTTGGGAGCACCGTAGGCACTGCCAATCAGTATGGCATCTCCAAAAACACTTTATTCACAATACTTGATACTATACAGTGTGGAATTTTTCTACACACACGATACAAAAAGGGAGGAACAACTTTTTTTGATCGTTTCACATCGACATCAATGGGCGGCAGTGGCGGTGCTGACTCCCTGAGCACTAGACGTCGTGGCAGTGCTCATTGTCGAGCTGCGACTCATCTTCTCCTTCGATCCTTTCTTTCCAAACTTTTTACCAATTTTCGTCATCATCTGTAGATAGAAAGTAATAAGAAATTGATAAATAGGGTAGAGCATCGAGTAAGTGTTGAGTACAGCGAGTAATACCAAACCTTCTCTTTGCTCTTCTTCGCTTTGCTCTGCACAGAACTCACTCCACTCTTTCCTGGATCTCCTCCCTGTGCCTTCACGAAATTCTTCATCCATTTCACAATCTCCTTCATTGGAGCACGCTCTTCGGGTTTTGCGGGCCAGCACTTGCTCTGAAAAAAAAAATCAAAAGTTCAGGAATTCCTAAATTCAAAATATAGAGAATTTAAAAAATTAAATGTTACTGAATTTCAAAAATCAGAAATTCAAAAATTGGAAATTCGAAAATTCAAACCTACCGTAATGTAGGCTGCAAACCCAGCATTGACTTCAGCACTGAACGTCATACGGTATCCCTTCATCACATTCATCGCCACCTCAATAACCTTCATCCCTGGATACGGTTCCTTTCCATCTTCCGTAATCTCCCAAGCCATGATTCCAAATGCGAAGACGTCAGTTTTCGGAGTATACAAACCCCCGGAAATGGTCTCTGGAGGCAACCAACGGATCGGAACCTTCTTCTTCAGATCCATCACGTACTTATCACCCTCACGACTCAAACCAAAATCCGCAATCTTAACCTGACCACCACCATACAGACAGTTACGAGCCGCCACGTCACGATGCATCAGATTCTGCTCATGACAGTAGGCGATACCGCACGCCGCTTGAAGAATCAACTCGTACTTTTTGACCATTGGAAACTTTTGTTTAGTGAGAGCAGAATCCAAAGCTCCACCATCAGCTAGCTCCATGATGACGTAGAGAGGTTCAGCACCAGCAGCCACACCATAGAACTTGACGACGTTGATGTGCTGGAAATGATTTTTATGAAGAATTCAGATTTCTTGAACCCTACATCAAGATTTCTCATCAATCTCGCCTCCCTCATGATCTCCTTAATTTGCTCCTTATTCATTGATTCCAGCTTGGCAGTCTTCACAGCCACTGGCACTGGTTGTCCACTTGCATCCAGCACTTTCAGTAGTTTTCCCTTCCAAACTTCTCCAAATGCTCCTTCTCCCAATTTCTTCGTCAACTCCACGTCTTCATGATTCAACTCCCACTTTTGACGCTCCACAGCATGCTTGATCACTACTTTCACTGATTTATTTTGAGCAAAGAGCGGCTCTTTAGTGGCAACATAGTGATTGACCAGTTCGATGATTGTGTCGAATCCACGTTGGTCGACAAACACTTTGTGGTTTTCAGACTCACGAATCACAAAGTGATTCGGCTGTAAAAGTATACAGTTTTTGTGTTTGTTCTGTTTCTCAATGTTTTTTTTCCGGAACGTTTTTTCAAATACCGTAAAAGCAGTAATACAACGCTACCTGTAATAGAAGATCCCCTCTAATACAACGCCACCCTCAAAGGGTGCTTCCAGGTACCAAGACAAAGTGCTTACGTTCAATTAACAGAGTAGCAGTGTAATCTAGTACCTTTTTTTCATTTCGCACCTTGTTAATCAAGTGAAAACCAATTTTTGTTGCCTTGCATCATCCCAAAACACCCCTCCGAGAAGTAGAACGCTATATTACAGGTTTTAAGGTATTTTCTGCCCCGCTTTTTTCGATGGAATGCAGGCACAAAACCGTAACACGACAGTTCGATTCGAAGTCTTCGTGTCGAGAATAACGCATTTTTACTACGGTATTTGAATGTTAGAGTTCGAGCGTTTTCTTTTGTTTTTATCCAACTTTGAACCTTTTCAGTCATTTTAGTCATTTTTGACCCATTTATTGCTATTTTTGACTATTTGTAAGCTATTTTTGACCTTTTCAATAGTTTTTAGATCATTTTTTGGTCCATTCTTTGGCTAATTTAAGCCTGTTTTAACCGATTTTTGCTTCAGCCTTTTTTTCACCATTCACAATTTATTTTCAGTCATTTTTAAAGCGATTTTTTGACCTTTTTTTGAGCTTCTTTTAGAGCCGAAAATTTAACTGGCGAATCGTACGGCTTTGCACTTGCATTCCATCGGAAAAAGCACCACAAAAATAAGCCCGAATCTAAAACTCACCCCAGTTTGCCCATTTCCAACCGCCGACAAAATGAATTGTCTCGGCTGCCCTTTGACTGGCTCCGACGTACGAATAAGAAACTCTCCTGGCTTGTGCAACATCTCCTTGATATCATCTCGTGGCAACAGCCCATGATAGTAACCCTGGTGCAGAAGACCCTTGTCCACCATTATTGATTCAATCGCTTTTACCGACAAACTGTCTTCGTTCACAGTTTATGGTTTCAAAATTATTTTCGTTGACAGTTTGGCAGAAAGTTTTGATTGGAGTGTTGTGTGGTGGTGAATTGGGAGCTATGGCAGAAAGTGATACTGACTTTTGTTGGCGATTTTACTCGGGATTTATAGGAAATCCCAGGGAAAAAAATGTGGCATGCTACAACGGGGATTTTTGAAAATTCTGAATTATTGGCCGTGAAATCCTTATCACACTAGGTGAACCTAATCAGTCAAACGTTCCTGATCACTGATAAAACTGATAACAAAAAAATATAAAACTCCTTGAATGATGATAAAGATGCAATAAAACACAAGAAAACAGTGTCAAACACTAGACAGCTAACAGAAGAAAAATGATAATACATGAAAGAATTTCTATTTTACAAGAGGTTTAATGGCGTTCTTATAGAAGCAGATTGATAGCGCGGAGCCGAAGAGAATCCATCCGATGTGCTCCAAATCGACAGAGTAGAGCAGGGATTGGAGGAGAGATCTGGAAAATAAAATGTTAGAGAGCCCTTCTATTACAGGTGTTAAGGTATATAAATCTTACTTTTTGTTAATGTTTTGAACTTTTTCCTCCTTCTGAACAACACGTTTCAGCTCATCCATAACAATCGAAGTTCCCTCAGTAACAAAGGGCTCCGGTTCTCGCATGAACATACTACCCCGTCTCTCCTGCATATCTGACATGGACTGCTCATTGAGCATCAAATGGAAAGCATCATTCAAACTCGCCATTTCAACGACTCTTCCCTCCTGCTCTTTATAAATCCTTCCAGACGACAATTGATAGAACCTTTCGGATAGCTCCTTGACTCTGACCACAATTAGGAACCGATTTTCTTCTTTTTCTCCAATAACCGGAACAAATAGCACATCGATACTCGTGGTGAGCTCCGAGACGTCTCGTTTCATGGGAGATACTCCGGTTAGAAGTTTTGGAGCGATCTGAATCAAAATTAACTGATTTTTGTAATAATTCACTTTAAAATAACCTTCACAAGCGGCGGTTGAAACTCTCCAGCTACCGCTCTAGTCAATGCCATTCGAAAAGTGACTCTATCGACAGCAGACATCTCGACACCTGTGACAGTGTTGTAGGCGTCCACACCGATACAAATCATTAGATAATGCTTGGAATTTAAGGCTGCACAAATCGCCGCTTGCAGTTCGAACGTCGACATCATCTCGTAGTGCTCTTGATCGAAAAGGAGAGTCCAGATTCCTCGGATTTCAGGAAAATTGGATCGATAATCGAAATATTTTGGCATCTGCCCATGGTACATTTCTAGAAATGTCTCTGTAATCGTTGAGACCTCTTCCAACTCTCCAGCATCCTCGACTTCGTCATTCTCCTCATCCTTGGTTTTCACCTCTTCGAATATCTTCTCCGGCATTTTTCCAGTCACCAAATTGTAGCTGGGACCTGTTGTTACTCTGAAAAATCGCTGATTTTCAGATTTTTTAGCTTTTTTTACTTACCGCCCGTATCGAAAACTGTCTTGAGTGGAATCATACAGCTCATCGTCTCGGAACACAATTTTGTCGAAGATGTCGCCTTCCGATTGGGTTTTCCAAGAATTTTGAGACTGAAACAATTGAAATTTTAGAAAAAATGTCCCATTTTTCGATAAAACCCACTTCTTCAACTAGCATTTGAAACGAACTGTTTGCCAGCTTTGTTGGTGTCGGAGGGGCGATAGAGAAGAATTGTTCCGTCACGAGAGTGTCTTCCATAGCTGAAAATATATTCGATTTGCAAAAAACCTTTTTTATTCACTGAAAGCTCTTTTTTTCTGCAAAAAAAAATAGCGAAAAAACAACAAAAAGACGGATTTTTTAAAGGAACATTACTCGGAGAAGCAATTGACTCTCGCAACGCTTACAGTAACCCGCGCCAAAAATTTAGGAGGGAGGATGCGCTTTCTCTGTTTTTTTTTTCGTCATTTTTTTCTCAGATTGACCTAATTTTCTGTTGATTCTTTGCTGCCGATTAGACCTAAATTTAATTTTAAAAATTCTGGAATTTTTGAGATTCAGTTTCCGGCACTGGCGGTAACAATTTGAGTTAATGGCGCGGAATTTCATAAGTTTTCTTCTCGATCATCATTCGAGAGCCTTCTTGCTTTCAGTCCCATTTGTTCTCGCTGTTTTTTGTCCGATTCCCCGTTAATTTCCCATTAATTTTCCTTCAATTTTCTTTTCAAAATCCCTTTTTTTTCAGGCGATGGGGCCAAAACTAGCCACCATCTCGCTAGTATTACTAACATTTTGTAAGTTTACGCTTCTGCACCTGCTTTCAAATAGTTATCTTCTTTAGTCACGGACAGTTTGCAATCCCAGTACTCATCAACATCAGAATGCCCGCCATATTACAATGGAAGCATCGCAGGAAGCTCTTGCAGTCGAGAGGTAGCGCTCTTAATCAACTAGATTCCTGTAACTCGGTGTTTTTTTCAGTATTCGATATGTGTTAATGGAATCCGACAAGCAGCGACGTGTAGCGATGGCTACGTTTTCTACGAGGATGGATGCGTTCCCATCGAGGACTCTCCAGAATGCCAACTGGCTGACGACACCGAAGAAGAGCCAGACGATAGTTTTGACTGTTCATCGAAACAGGACGGACTTTACTCGATCGGCTGCGTGAACCAGTTTGTCAACTGCGTATCAGGACAAGCCTATCAGATGTACTGTCCGGATGATTTGGTTTTCCACGGAACGACTCAAGAATGCCAGGAGTCTTGCGATGACGTCGAGGGGGACGCCGCAACGGCTTCTCCAGTTGTGTACAGAAACGAAGACGATGATGAGGGTTACGAGGAGGGATCTGGCGAGACTGAAGGATACTACGAGCCTGAGGTAACCACCGAGGAGCCAATTGACTTTGATTGCAATGGTCTGGAGAACGGAAACTACGCCGATGGGTGCTCCGATGTCTTCTACACCTGCAACAACGGCGTAGTGTTCAGAAGATACTGTCCACAAGGAACCGTTTTCAATCCCAGTCAACGTAAGAAACTATAATTAATTTGTGGGAATCATTGTTCTTATTTTCAGAAACTTGTGATTACGATTGCACTGAGGCAGTTACCACTACTACTCAAGCCTACGTGTCAACTACTGATGCTGATGTTCCATCGACCACCACTTCAGAGTACACAACTACTCCACAAGACGATGAGCCAGAGTACACCACATCGCCAGGTTTCGATGATGTCACAACTACTCAAGCACCAATCGTTACTGCTCCCACTACCACCACTCAGGCTCCAATCGTCTGCCACGAAGGACAAATCACTAGCTTTGGGATGTGCTCATCACGTTTCAACCGTTGCCAGAACAACTCGGTCCGCTCGAAGCAGTGTCCAGTCAACACACTTTTTGAGTCAGCTCTCGTTTTGTGCGTTTTCGATCTTCCACAGTGCCAGCCAGTCACCTATCCTTCTAACCCAACCTACAACACCTACGGAGAATTTCCATCCGATACCATTGTCAGTCCATTTGATGAGAATGTTCGTCTGAAGCCAAAATTCGACAGACGGCCAAAGTACCACTATGGACCATACAGACAGCCAGGATATGGTAACCAGGGATACGGAAACACACTTATTGAGAATCCATTCTTCGTTCCACGTCACCATCCTTATCGTCATGTAGGAGATGTTCACAGAGGAAGAGGACACCGTCGTGGGTATTACAGACGTAAGTTTGAATCTGAGTCATTCTGATTATTCACTAACAATTTTAGCAACAATCGATTCTCCATTCTCTACTGCTTTGCGTGGACGTGCGGCTCTTGATGACCAATTCAAGGATTACCGTCGCGCTAAAATGGGAAAGCTTCGGTATGGAGAAGCCAGAAAGGTTGAGGGCAACAAGCGTTTCATCCTTGACGACGAGTTCGAAGGACCAAAGGCCAGATTTGTTCAGTCCGATATTCAGAGAATCTTCCCAGAAGATCAGCACTCGAAGAGAAAGTTGGGACCACGTGAAGACCCAGATGGCTACAAGGATGACAAGAACTTTGATCCAAAGGACTTGTTCGGATCTACCGAGAGAAGAAAGCGTTCTGTCTCGTATGGAACTCAACAATCCGGATACGGACAACAGAACACTCTAACCACCGCTCGTCAAGCTCAAGTCAACAAAGATTGCCAGCCATACACAACCCCAACATTCCTCACGTTCGGAGATTGCTTCGATCAGTTCATTTACTGTTCTGGCGATGGTGTTAACAGAATGGCTGCTTGTCCGATTGGAGAGACATTCAACAAGGCTCTTCGCGCTTGCTCGGAAACATGTGGAGTCGTTACTCCAGTTGTGACTTCTACTGTTGGAACTCCCACTTCTGACGATTCGTCTTGGTCTGCCACTACCACTGGAAGCTCGGATGACACTTTCACAACTCAAGCTCCTTCCACTTACGAGTCTTACACTACAACTCAGTCATGGAACGATCAACCAGCCACTACAACTCAATCGTGGAACGATCAACCAGCTACGACGACGGCTTCCACTCCTGTTGGAGATCGTTGCTCTTCTGTGCCATCTGGTCTATTCTCTCTCGGATGCTCTCAAAAGTACATTCAATGCTCGAATGGTGCCGCTATCGTTCGTCGATGCGGTGGATCATTGTACTTCAACCAACCCCAACAACAGTGTAGTTTCAGAGACGAAGTAACAGAGTGTAAGTTTACGAGATCAGGTCATTGTGACTAACTTTTTTCCAGGCGGAGTGCAAGCAACCACTACTTACTCCCCAATAGTTATTGCGCCAGCCGAAGACCAAACAACCGATTCATATGGATCACCATCTGACGATACTCCATCTACCACTCGTGCTCCAGTTGGAGATCGTTGCGCATATGTTTCTTCCGGACTCTTTGCCATGGGTTGCTCTCAAAAGTACATTCAGTGCTCGAACGGTGCTGCTATCGTTAGACAGTGCTCTGCTAACTTGTACTTCAATCAGGCCACAGAGACATGTACCTTCCAAGATGTGATTCCAGAATGTGAGTGGGAGATTCCTGAACATCGGCAAGATTATATTTCAGGTGAGTCTGGTTTCTCGTCAACCAGTGCACCAGGACAGGATGACCAAACCATCGGATACGGATTGTCGGACGATCAACCATCCACAACTTCTGAGTATGGATCTTCCACTACCTCTGGCTATAGATCTCCATACAACCCATCAGAGGACATTCAATCCACTACATCCGGGTACAACTATGAACCATCAGATGATTCATCTTCAACCACCACTTTTGGATATAAGACCTCCACTCAGCCCGCTGAAGATCAGCCAGCTACATATGCTCCTTCTATTGCTCCATACCGTCCATCGGTTTCGGAAGACGATCAAAATAAGCCAGAAGACGCTTGTACTGGATTGTCTGACGGAACTCATGGCCAAGGTTGCTCTTCATCCTTCATTGTCTGCTCCTACGGACGTCTTGTCAACTCTATCACGTGCCCATTGGGACAAGGCTATGATCCATCGATTCAGAACTGTCGCACTTTCAGCCAAATCCCATCCCAAGCTTGTGATCAAGAGGAGACTACCACAGGTATTGTAACTAATCAGAGAGCAATTCTAAATATATATTTTACAGATGCTGGACTCGTGCGACCACTTCCTTATGTCACCTTGGAAGATGTTCTCTCCACCACCACCCAAACCAGTACCACAAATGTTTATGATGACGATCACTCCTACGAGACTGCTCCATCTGATGATTCCGCAACGACTGCAGCATACGGAGAAGAGACGCCAGGATCTGATGCACCAGCTCAAGACGAAACGACTGTTGTAGTTGTCACTGACTTTTCCAACCGCGCTGATGACGACAGTGAGGAAGAGGAAGACGCCGGATACGAACAAAAGTGCACACCTGGATCCCGTGCTTCCACCGGTTTCTGTGTCAAGAACTACTTGGAATGCACTACCACCGGCTACGCTGAGAAGTCTTGCAGAGTTGGAAAGCTTTTCGATTCCAATTCGAACAGATGTGTTGCCAGAATCGCTTGTGGAAAGGAGGCTATTCGTGATGCCATTAAGGATGTAAGTCATCCAAGTATAGTATGTTTTAGTATGCCTATGTTTTCCAGATCATCGCCACAACTCCAGCTACAACAAAGAAGGTTGATGGCAGATGTGCTCATGTCGAAGGAGAAGGTGTTTTCGCTTTGGGAGCATGCAGTAGCAACTACGTTCGCTGCACTTATGGTGCTGCCAAACTTGAGAACTGCCCTGGAAAGCAAGTCTTCTCCCACACCCAATCAACCTGTATTTTCCGTGAAGCTGCTACTGAGTGCAGTACTCCACAGAATGCACCTGTCAAGAGCTATTACAACAACAACGAACAATCGGCTTACTGTGACGGAAAGTCGGATGGTCTCTACGGAAATAAGAAGGACTGCTCCGCAATTCTTCAGGTATAATTTGGAACTTAACTTCATTTTCTTAATTTGTTTCATTTCAGTGCTTCGGAGGAGAGCTGTTCGAGCATGCATCTTGCCCATCAAATCTCGCTTTCAACGAGTTGACAGGCAAATGCGATTACCCACAGAAGGTCAGCGGATGCGAGAATCACGGAAGAACAGAGGGAGTGTGCTCCGAGCACGGAGCCTTCATCGCCGACGTCACCAACTGCTCAGTATTCTATCGCTGTGTGTGGGGACGTAAAGTCGTGATGAGATGCCCGTCAGGCACCGTCTTCAATCCAGCACTGTCCGTTTGCGATTGGCCGAGCGCCGTTCCCTCCTGTGGTGCCGCTCCACCAGCCGGCGACGACAGCTCCTACGGTGCTTCTTCCTCGTATAACGATGATAACTCGGGATATTGATAAGTTGTTCTAAACACCCCATCCCACAAACTAATCTAATCTTATCTATGTACTGACTTGATTGCATTCCGATCCCCACCACAGGATCTAGACCCCCAATTACTAACTTTTCATGTTGTCATAATAATCTGATTTATTTGCATGCTCAACGATACCCTGAAGTTTTAAATTTTGTTAAATAAATCGGCGAGCACCCCACGCACCCAAATCAGTAGATTCCCATCAATAACCAGGTTCTTTTCTTATCAAAAAGGTATCAACGGCAATAACCAGTATTCTCCAGATGACCCCCTCCACCCTTTTCTTTGATATTCCGGTTCTGAAACCCGTTTTTTGCGTTCTCGTTCTTACTCTCGTCTTTTTTGACCCCCAACACAAAAGTTTCCAGTCTTCGTCCCTTCGAAATGTAGTAGTCGTTTCGGTGGGCGAAAGTTTCGACGTCTTTTTCGACACGGCGTCAGATAATAATGCATGCGTTGTGTAGTCATTGTCGGCGGTGGCTGAATTGAGGGGAGAAGGTACTGTAGCAATCATCGAGACAACAGACATCAGAATATTGAACAGAATTTCGGAAAGGAGAAGAAGAAGATACACACCGCCCATCCCGATCGTCATTCCTGCGCGCAAAACTTTCACTTTTGTCTCTTTCGGGCCTCTCTGATTTTTCAGTGTTGTTTTCGAAATCGCTTCATTTCGATCAATCGACCATTTCAGAAGAGAGAAACGATTTCGAAAGAAAAAAAGATGGTGAAAAAAAGGTGGCGAAGTCTACAGTATACTCCTCCTCCCTGAATTCTCGATTACTCAGTGGAAAACGAAAAGAAAAAAGGGAAAAAAACAACAGGGTATTCAGTAAACTTTTGAAAATCAGATACAGATGACGTGGATTCAGAAAATCTGAAATTTTTAGAATTTGATAAAAATGTTCTTTGAATTTCCAGAATTTCACATTTCTCAGCTCAATGCGCTTAAGGAATAACATTTTGATTATTCTTCTCCGGCGGCGATTAACCAAAAATTTTATTTAAAGGCGCATCGTCTGTCCAGCAGCGAAAAATGCGAATTTCTTTGAATAAGTGCATGCGCCTTTTAATACAGTACCTTGTAATAAATGTAGTTTTCATCATACTTGTAACGGGCCGGGCCGGGCTTTTTCCGGAATTTCGGAGGCCCGGCCCGGCGGGCCCGTCATTTCACTAGTTTCGAAATTTTCAAAAAACACATAAGGGGGGACTCTTATGTGATTTTTTTCGACCAAAAAATTTTTTTTCGATCTTTTTTGAGCAGACAGACAAACAATCCGAAATACGAAAAAAAAATGGAAAAAATTATATTGAGAGCTCAAAATTTGGCTCAAAAATACAGAATTTTTGACACCGGGCCGG
>NC_013489.2:11288048-11324891 GCF_000004555.2 Caenorhabditis briggsae | reverse complement strand
CGGCCCGGAATTTTACAAGTATGGTTTTCATAATTTCTCTCAGATTTTCGTACGTTTTCGTTATTTTTTTCTGATTTTCATTAATTATCAGCTGAATTTGCTTATTCTGTAGAAAATACAGCCAAAGATGGGCCAAAGTAAATTATTTTTTTCTACTTTATAATGCAATTTACCTGATAATTTCTGCGAATCAGACAAAAATGAGCGAAAATCAAATTAATAGCCAGATACTGTATTATAGGTGTATATTACTGTATTATATTACTGTATTATGTATATTACTGTCGTACTGTATTATAGGTGCACATATTCGACAAAAAATCGCTTATTCGCTGCAGGACCGACGATGCGCCTTTAAATGAAATTTCAGCCACAATGTTCATCATTTCCCGGACAAGAATAATAGAGATAATAAAGGAAACTGAACCAGAAAAATTAAACATTATTGAAAAAAAATTCCAGTTTCAGAATTTCGATATCAAGTTTTTACGTTTCTAGCTCATCAATGCTTTGAACAATTTTCAATTTCAGAAAAAGCAACACTTTTCACTACGATAGACATTTACTACAATTGTCAATAGTTTTGTAATTTGTTGGTTTATCAAATTTGGACATTTCAGCTTATCATTCTGAAAAAAATTTCCGGTTTCAGAATTTCCATATCAGGTTTTTTATATTTTTGGCTCAATGATCCGGATATGATCCCATTTGCTTTTTTCTGAAAAATTTTCTGCTTCACTTTGAAAATATAAGCTTCAAATGGCAAATCAGTTTATTAGAAAAATAAATTCACAAAAGAACAAAAACCCAAAAAAAAAAAGATGATTCAATTGCAGCTTTAGCAGTTCACATAATTCTGAAAAAAAGCAAATTCAATAACCCAATTAATAGCATCAATTAACAAGAGAAAAAACGGGAACAAATGAAATAAAGAGTCTAGGAGGTCAATCGATTTGCCCAAACTTTCAACTGTTCGGGAACAGGTTTCGGGTCCTCCTCCCCTATTATTTTGCCCTTTTCATTTCAATCGAAAAAGAAGACGTCCATTCGGAAGGGGTCATAAAGACACCGTCGAAACCGGTATTCAGGAGAAAGGGTGCCCATTTCGAATCTTTGTCCCTTTCCCCCTGTAACCTGGCTAACCATAGCCATGCAAAAAAGACGGATGATCCCGAGAAACCGGATTTCGGGAAGAGAACAATCCGATGAATCGGTGGGTTTGGCAGAGGAACAATCGGAGAAGGATTCGACAAAAAGCTTACAGATGGAGAGAGGAGATATTCTTTGTTTGGTCTACAGATTTCGCTTACTACCGTAAATGCTTTAACAGAAGACCCACTCTGTACGTTAACTTTGAGCTCAATTATATCCGTTCCTGTCAAAGATATTAAAAATTTAACACCTGATAAAATATTGGTGATATTCTGATATACATTTTGTCAGTTGACAATTTTTGAAATTCTTTTTGATAGTTGTGGTGGGTTCTATCAGAGAATATGACCGATTACATAGAATATTGGCTATTGAAACTGTAATAAAGTTTTTCATGCCAATGAAAAGGATCTCATAGTTCTAGAAAGTTCCAGAGATTTTGAAAGCACACAGTTTTTTAGACATGAACAAAAGATTAATTTTGGAGATTGAAATTCAGTGATGTTGGAAAAGATCTTCTGACCTACCGTATTTCTTAGACCAGCAAGTTCGAGCTCAATTATCTCGGTTCCTGTGAAAGATATTAAAAATTTTTCAACTGATAAATTGTCGATCATAATGTTACCAATATTTTATCAGTTGACACATTTTTGATATCATTCACAGGAAATGAAATAAATTGGCTCAAAGTTGACGGTTTTGGTGGGATTATATCAGGAAAATACATTCAAAAAGATGAATATCAACAGTTTCCAAATTTTTGACAATTCGAAATTTTCGGACTTTCGTACATTCTATAACTGGGAGATTAGACCTTGCGAGAACTGACACTACGTATTATGAAAAACTGATGAAAACTTTTTGAAACAGTTAAATTTCTTTTAAATTCAAAAATAGATTTCCATTTCTGAAGTATTTATGAAAATCGGAATACCTTTGGAGTGAAGATAAAGCTTCAATGCGTAGTCTATGTCAAATTTGAAATACCCGTTTTCCAGGAAAAACCTTCCAAAAAAGTGTCTAAAAATACCTATTTGCTCTAATAGAACCATATGTACACTTTGAGCTCAATTATCTCGGCTACTATGTAAGATATCAAAAATCTGTCAACTGATAAAATATTGCTGAGTTTATGATAAATAATTTATCAGTTGACAACTTTTTCATATCTTTCAAAGGGGCCGAGATAATCAACCTCATTGTTAAAAGTTAGAAAGTCCTTTCTATTACAGGTTAATGTAAAATTTGAAAGTATTTTTTTCCCAAAAAAAAACCGTTCAAAGGTGGGGGACATGAGAAAAATAACGTTCTCAAAATTCAGTTTAAATATGCCTCACGAGGAGATGAACTCATGACAGTCAGATCAGGGGTACAGCGCCGCTATCGACTGGCAAGCTGGCAAGAGACTCTTGCCACGCTGGCAGGAGAGGAGCGCGCGCCCGGTGATAAATATAAGGGTGAGGACGACCGCTGTACGCATAGTGACATTAAGCGTTACGGTAGAATGCATACTCTAGCTCCAAAAATCCTCCGAAAAATCTCCTGTCCCCCCCCCTTTAAATGCATTTTGAAATGTGCAAAAAAGAGTTTTAAAATCATTATAATTTCTAAAAAAAAAACATTTTTTGAAACATAAAAGCTCAGTTCGACAGTTCACCTGGATTTGAAACTGAAAATTTTTCAAAAACCTAGAACAATCTAAAAGTTGGTCATCATGCTTACTACACATAACTACAGTAATCCTCATCCCTGATCCTTTATTCTCTCTCAACATCGTCATCATCATCATCACGACCATCCTCATGACCATCCCCCCCCCCACTCAATTCATCATCATCATTCATCTAGCAGCTACAGTAACCCTAGATGAAGCTTATCAGTCAATTCATCACCCCTCCTTAGATGAAGCTAAAGAAGGAAGAAGGAGGTGATAAGAAGAGATAAGGAAGAATACAAAGAAAACGGAAAAGAAGAGGATAAGAAGATCATAAAAAGAGAGGAAGAATATCAATTGATAAGAGAAGGGAAGAGATGGCCTAATTTGAAGGGGGATATATCGTAAGATACATTTTAGACATCTTTGTCACACTATCCCCATCTCTCCGTCTCTACACGAAGAGGGAGGTGGGCGGAGCCAGACGAATCGGTGGGAAGTTTGATGGGCGGGGCTTCGGCAGCGCGGCGGACGAAATTTCGTCTCGCACGGGAAGAAAAAGAGAGAAGAGGAGCCGGTTTTCAATGTTTGCCTGTAGCCTGCTGGCAGTGTCTTTCTCTTTTCCTCCAGCTGACGGGAGGGGCTACTCCCCCTTTTCTGGGGCGGGTTTCCAGGAGAAGGGAGAACCGGATACTGTTGGCTGGCTAGAGTGATCTACCCGCTTCTCGCGCGGGCGCACACCGGTTCTTGTCCATCCAGTCTCTGCCTGGTCGAAGAAGAAGCTGGACCATCTCTCGAGAGAGAGAGGACAAGACTTCTCCGGTTTTTTGGGACCCCATCGCGGGTCCTGTTTTCGGGCGGCTGTTTCTAGTTTTCGAGTTTCCAGTTCCCTTCTCTCTTTTTTTGACCCCTTCCTCTTGTCTCTTCCTATCTACTACCCCCCAAACAGGTTGCTTTACCTGTCCATCCTTGTCTTGAAATCTGAAAGAAAAGAAAATATAATTTATGAGAAAGGAAGAAGAAATATTGAGATTTGGTTGGAATATAGAAAAAAAGAAAAGAAGGATGACTGAAAATGAGTTAAAGGGGTGAAGGGAAGTTTTTAGAAGGTTCTAGAAGCTTCTACTGGATGGTCATGTAGGCCTAAATTCATAATGCTTTGTCCATTAGCTTGGGAATTGTTCCAATTTTTTGAAAATCATAAATTTCTGGATTCTTACTTCGTTTTGTAATTTCTCGAATTTTTATTACTGGATTATTGAACCTTTTAAAATTATTCAATTTTGCTGGAATTTTGTGATTCTGGATTTCTCAAAGTTCTAATTTTTCTATAGACTTATACTTTTCAAATTTCCTTATTTTTAAGTATAACAGCTTCCTATAACTCAATGAACTTTAAAATTCCAGAACTTTCTAAAATCCTTTTCTTAAATTTTTGAATTTTCCGTATTCCTGATTCCTGAAATTTAACTTTCCGGTTATTCTTCTTTCATCCTTTCAAACTAAATAAACATTTGAAATTCCTAAAACTTCCCTAAAATTCCAGCTGTATGTTCCCATGCTAATTTTATTAATTCAACTTCATACCTCTAGGCTATTACAAATTTCTTGAAACTGTAAACGTTTTTTTTTCAATTTTTTTCATCCGATCCGATTGAAATACTTCGGAAACATTTCGCAACGTCAGCGAAACCAAAAATAGATGTTTGACACTATTATTTTCGAAATCGATTTTTTTCTATTTACGGTCACTCATAAGATTTTGAATTCTCGTCAGATTTTTCGAAATAACTTTTCCTGACTAAAGAGCTATCTGAACATGTCTCCAAGTTGCCATTCATGACTTATATCATTAGAAAGCCCGTGAAATTTCCTTTCTAAACATGTTTACGGTTTTTTTGAAACTGCCGTGAGCTTCGAGAAATTCGGTTTGAAGAAAATCAGTTTGGTACTCATTGAGAAAATTATACTGTTTCGGAATCTACATTTTCAGAAGCAGTTTGTTATTAATAAGTTTGTACGGTTCTACTTGTTGTCTAAGTAAAAATATGTTGTCTTTCACTTCTTTTAGATTTTTTACCGTTTCATATCTTACGGTAAACTTTCAGTAAGAAGCGTACATATTTTTTCTTTTAAGTCCATATATCTCGATTTCTGTGAAAGATATCAACAGCTTGTCAACTGATAAAATATTCCTGATAATATCAATATTATTATGATGAACGTTTTGTTAGTTGACCACTTGTTGATATCTCTATTAGGAACCCGGATATTTGAGCTCGAAGTATAAGCCAATGTGGCATTCTATCAGAAAGTTTGCTCATTTATACCGTCAACTCTAAACCTATATAATTCAGTTCCTGTAAGAAATATCAAAAAGGGGTCAACTAACAAAGTGTTTATCATTATATCAGTGATATTTTATCAGTTGACACATTTGTTGTACCTTTCCCAGGAACCGAGATAAATTGTCTCAAAGTTTTTCTGTGTTTCTGTGTTCTGTCACAGGCTTTACTGTTTTTTGGAAGCCTGAAAAGTGGTGATCTAATAGTAAGTGAAGTGATAGTAGCAACGCTCATATTAATGTATTCAAAACTAGCTAAAAATCGAAAATTTTATTAAAACTGAAAAAGTTTTTAATTGCCGTAAATTGTATATCGCTGGACTCGTACCTTAGCGTTTTGAATGACTTTTTTTCTATTCCAAAACTGTTTCTCAACTTCATACATTCTATAAATTTGTACCAATTTAGATCCCAATCTTTTGCCTCTGGAAGAAGTACTTTTACTTCTACCTCTTCTTTTCCCTCATAACTAATAATTGGGTTCATTGCACCTGGGAAGCATTTTCTTCTTCTTAATCGATCACATTCATTTTCTTATTCTTCTCCAGAGGACTTCATCTTCTGGAGAAGACGACGAAGTTTCACTTTCACCTTTTTCAATTCACCTTATTATTATTATTATGACATTGATCCTACTACCCCTCACATCCCTTTCTCCTCTATTATTATTGTATTGTCTTCTTCTTTTCCCCCCTATTCTCTTGAATTTTCAAAGTTTCTAATGACGTGGCGGAATTCAGAAGATTCCTTTTTTCTTCTTTTGTGACGTGGTTCTGGGCCATCAGAATGGGACAAAAACAACCAGGTCACACTCTCTTTTCTTTATTCTCTGTTAATGAAAATGAGGCAAACAACTGGTTTTTTGGAGATTCATAGATTTTAGGAGAATGGTACGTTCTCTTTAGTTTAGCGAGGGGGAATGGACTGTAATTAAACAAAAGAAGAAAATTCAGGGACCGAGAATTTTCGAAATTTGCAGCATTACCAAATGTAATGAGTTAAACACCGTAAAACCTGTAATAGAGCCCCTCCCCCGGCTAACCTTTATCTTTGAGCCAATTTATCTCGGTTCCTGTAAAAGATATGAAAAAGTTGTCAACTGATAAAATGCTTATCATGTTATCACAAATATTTTATCAATTGACCAATTTTTATTATGATTTATGGGGTCTGAGATAATTGAGCTTCAAAGTGTGCCGGTTGCAACCCCGTAGCTCAGCCGGGAGCTTTTACTTTGAGCTCAATTTATTTCGGTTCTTGTTAAGGATATGGAAAAGTTGTCAACTGATAAATTGTTTACCATAATGATGCAAACGTTTCATCAGTTGACAGATTTTTTATATTTTTCACAAGAACCGAGATATGAGGGTTCAAAGTTGACAATGATTTAAAAGCCTGACAAGGTGATTTGAACAACCTATTGATAAATTTGAAAATTTCAAAAACTTAAAAATTTAGTGAAACTGTAAAAAATTTCGGTTGTCAACAATTGTAGATTTCGAACATTTTTTTTTCATTTCTGACGGTATTTTCTCTGTTTCCAAACTTCCACTTTGGCTTTTCTGCTCTATTAGATCATTCTCTGTTTATCTTGATTTTGTTGAAACTCTTCTCCTAATTTTTTTCTTCTCTGATTCGAAACCTCGCCTTAAATCCCTTATTTTCCTTTTCTTTAATTCGAAAAACCCTGAAATATTCCAGACAAAAAAAGTGGGAAACAAAATCAATCAAATCTATATCTTCTAATAAAAATGTCTCAATTCCAATTGGAACAGACATCCGTTATCAAGACGGCACCTCCTGGAGGCCGTCAATTGGAATTTCCCAAAAATGAGCCATTGGATATAACGTCTTCAAATATTCAAGATTTAACGAAAATGCAAACATTGGATGGTTATTATCAAGCATCGATTCCAGTCCAATCATATCATCGAATGTATGAAACCTCTTATACAACACCTCAACTGATATCTTCCCAAACTGCTCCCAATTTTTATTACACGAATGTTTTATCAAATAACATCCAGCAACCACAAGATTGGGGACGCCAGATGGATACATCAGTTTCTTATCAAAATGTTGCTTATCAGAGAAGTTCGACGAGTCAACAATATCAACAAATATCTGAAAATGAGCGAATTGTATTCAAAGGAACTGATATGCCGTCCCCCGTTGATTCTGGGATTGGACAGGATATTAGTTTGTTGGCGAATCCGAAAGAAGAGTTTTTCACGAGTTCCGATGGGAGTAATATGTTGGAAAGGAGTAGTGAAAGGACGTTGAGTCATAGAGATTCTCCACTTATTATTCCGAAAATGTGAGTTTTTTTTTGTTTTGGAAAAATTCTGATTTGTGGGGAACTGCCGTAAAACCTGTAATAGAAGAATCTCCAGCCCGTCAAGTTTGAACTCATATATCTCGATTCCTGTGCAAGATATCAAAAAAGTATGAACTGATAAAATGTTCGTGATAGTATGATAAACTATTTATTAGTAAACAAATTTTTAATATCTTTAACAGGAAGCAAGATAAATTCGCTCAAAGTTAAAAGTTAGCGGCATCTTAATTTTTTAAATTAGAAAGATTGAATTCGGGAATTCTCGGGTTTCGCTTATTCAAAAAGCAATTAAATTCTCATTGCACCAGAAAAAAAATTTAAATTCTGTTTCACAAAAAAAGTAAATCTTCCAAAATACTTGTGGATGTTGATGTGACGGCTGTCTTTTCTTTTTTCTTTGTGATACAAGACATTTCAGAAAATTTGTTATTTTTTAGTTATTTGATTTGTTTCCAAAAATGTTATGTTTCGCTGAAAATTAAGAATATGTGATTTTTTAGTTTCTCGGTTCACCAAATTTCACATGCCTTGGAAAGTAAAAAAGTAGTTCAAAAATTTTGCTAATGAAAATGTTTCAATGGGATTGTACTACTGTGAAACCTGTAACAGAAGGGCACCCACACTGACTAGTATGAGCTCAATTATCCCAATTTCTATTAGATATATCAAAAATGTGACAACTTCTAAAACGTTCATCATAATATCAGAAGTGTTTTATCAGTTGACCAATTTTTGACATTTTGCGCAGGAATAGATATAATTGAGTTCAAACTTGAGGACTCTTCTTTTACTTCGTGTTGTAGCTACTGTAATTTCTTACATTTTCAATATTTCTGTTTCAAAAATCTAATTTCAGTTAAAAATTATTTTTAATTCTAATCAGCTTTGGTTTAGATGAAAGTACTGAAAATCAATTTCTAAATAAAATTACACTTTCAAAAACCCTTATTGCTTCTCTGCAACTTCAATTTTCGCTAGCATCTTAAAAACACCGGCCACATGAATTTTCCAACGAAGAATCCAGCCGCCATTCCGGATGGCCATTATCCCCATTTTTTGCCACCGAACCTTATAATTTTTATGACGTAGTGGCAAATTGGATATACACCCCCAAACTATTACCACCCAATTACATAAAAACTTTCCCCTCGAACTTTTTTATATGTCTATTAAAAAGAGATATTAAACTTTCACTAAGAGATCATGAAAGTTTAATGGTTAGCTACTGTAAACTTAGAGCCAATATATCTTGCTTCTTGTCAAAGATACAAAAAAGTTGTCAACTAATAAAGTGTTTATTATAAAATCACAAACATTTTATCAGTTGACCCATTTTTGATATATTGCACAAGAACAGAGATATATGGGCTCAAAGTTGGAAGGTTAGAAAGTTGATGAGAAAATTCGAATTTAATAATATTTTAAATTTTTTCAGTCACAACAATTTGGGATTTCAATACGTCCTAGAAGCTCCAATTTCAACATCAGTACGTCGGGATGATGATCGAATGACATATGTGAATAAGGGACAGTTCTATACAGTATCCTTGGATTATATTCCGGATATTAGCAAATGTTTGAAGAGTCAGACAGTGAAGGTAAGTATTTGTAATTTGGCGGGAAAAATATTAAAAATCAAAATTTTCAGAGTCAACTGATGGTCGTGTTTCGAGAAGACAAAACGTATGAAGAGGAGATCAAAACGTGGCAATCATGGCATGCTCGTCAGCACGTCTCCAAGCAGAGAATTCTGGAAGTTGATAGCAAAAATAGTTCGGGAATGATTGGACAAATCGAGGAGATTGGAAATAATGCAGTTCAGTTTTATTGGAATCCGTCGGATCAGAGTGGGGGAGTCAAGGTATGTTTTAAGTTTTGAATTTCGAAAAAATCTACTGTTTCAAAAAAGTGTCTTCAAAAGTTAATTGTGGCTTATGATAATTGACCCGTACCAACAACCGGAAATTTCGAGTTTTTCATGGTTTTTTTTGAAAAAAAATTATGAAATTTTCAAATTTTCATAATTTTTGAAAATTAAAAATGTTCTTCAAATTTTAAATTCAAAAAACTCCGATTCACAAAGTTTATAAATCAAGCTTTGAATTTTTGTATTCTGTTCATTGTAGATGTGTTGTATTCTGTTCATGTACCAGTGATATTTGTGAATTTTCGAAAATCTAAGAATTCAAAAATTTAGAAATTCGAAACTTCAAATTTTCGAAATTTCGGAATTCTTTAAAAATAAAAGAATTCGAAGTTCTTCAAAATTTAAAAACATAAAACTTTTTCAGTTTCAAAAATCTGAAAAATAAAAAATTGTAAAGTTTTGTATTATGATTATAATATTTGCATAATTTGAACTTTTGAGATCGAGAAAATTGGGTTTCATCTTTTTTTTTAAGTAGCTGAAATTTTTAATTTTTGTGCTGAAAATACAAAAGAAACATTGAGAAAACCCTCAAAAAATCAAGTTAAAATCCCTAGCTGTCTGTGTCTCTTGCCCCGTCCACACTCTCTGACGCTATCTAACGCGGACGGAGCTGAAGAGACGCCGACAACGAGACGTTCTAACTTTCTGCACCCTCTTCTTTCCCCACAATATTTCCCCCAATTTTTCAGATTTCCATTGCCGTCCAATGTCTCTCCACAGATTTTTCAACACAAAAAGGTGTAAAGGGTCTTCCGCTGCACGTACAAATCGATACTTATGACGGGGACAATGACAAAACCCCATTCCACAGGGGTTACTGTCAAATTAAGGTTTTCTGTGATAAAGTGAGTTTTTTTCCCGAAATTTTGAGATTTTCGAAAAAAAATTTCAAAAAGATAATTCTAAATTTTGCATAAAATTAGGGCGCTGAGCGAAAACTTCGCGACGAAGACAAACGAGCGGCGAAACGAAAAGTTCAAGGTACAGTAATCCTTCCTTCTCTATCTTTCTATATGTTCTCTTTTTATACACATTGTGTCGTATACTGTAGTTTCAGTCAATTTTCTAACAGAGTATCTCAAAAAGTCCGTGTTTGTTTTTCTTCGTCGTGTCGTTTTCTTGTCAGTGTCCTACCGTAATCCTTACCGTAATCTTCATGTGTCCACGTGTCTTTTTATAGGGAGCTAATCGAAAAATGTTGCACGAAAACCGGCGAGACGAGAAGCGAAGGTTGCAAGGTAATCTATTTGATATCTAACCTTATATGTGAAAGTTTGCTCTACTGGACTTAGTCCAGTGAAGCACACTTACTCCATGTTTCATGTAACTTACTTCATGTTTCATGTCCTAACGCTTTCTACCGTAATCCTTCAAGTCCATCTTTAAACATTTTCAGAAATTTCAGAGTTCCAATCAGCAGGAGCGTTATCAGGTGGCGGTCGAAAGAAATCCGATGGAGAATATCATGAGCAATGTGAACGAAGTGAATTCTATCATATGAGAGAGTTAGATAAGCCAGCTGCACTTTTCATTGCTCCTGAAGAATTCGATAATCGATATGTGGATAGTACGAGTCTGAGTTTTGATATGTCTGAAATCGAACCGATTGCAAAGAGGCCCAGGACTTCAGAGAGGAGTGAGTTTTATTATGGAATTGTATTAGAGCGTAATTGCTCATTAGTGTCAAGTTTAATGATTTTAGTTTGCGCAAATGCGCTCTAGTTATCGTTCAATAGTCTGAAAATGCAAAAAGAAACGAATGACGCAAAAACGCTCCACGTGACTTTGTTGCAAATTCGCTCTACCGGGTTAGTTCAGTAGAGCGTATTTGCATCATTAGTATGAACTTCTTTACTAATTTTGAAAAATATGTCTGTGCAAGTGCGCTCTACTAAATCCCATTGCTCGGCGGTCTAAAATGCAAGAGAACCAATTTATGAAGCAAATGCGCCCCATAGGACTCTCCGAATCGTAATAGTAGGCTTTTTGTTGCAAATACGCTCCACTGTTCTAGTCAACTAGAGCTCTATTGAACTAGTTACTGTACAACTACTCCAGTATAGTGCAGAATACATAGTTCGGTAGAGCGAATTTTCTCGAAACCTGTCAGAATTGCGAATGTGCTCTATTCCGAATAAAATGTAATCAATTCTCATTTTTCAGTAATGCTCTACGTCCGAAAACGGGACGAACAAATCTACCAACCCCTCCATGTCGTACCCTCATCACTTGCCGGCTTAGCGCTAGCGATCGCTAACAAGTTTGGAGCCGACCCGGATAAGGTTTGTTATTTTGATTTCTTTAGGAAGCATGGATTGAACATTAAAAATTTTTCTTAAAATTTCAAATAGTGCTGAAACTGCAAACTTTTCTGAAACTTTTTTTTGTTTCATGCATTTCATATATTGAGCTTTATTTCCAATTAACCTAATGGAACAAGGTGCGTTCGCCAAATTTTTGATTCCCAAACTTTCTGTTTTCCCAGACGCCTTGTGTGCACTTTTGACCACCCAAAGAGTTTTAAATATTGGTTTAGTGGTTTATTTCGGGTGCTCTTCTCCTCTTCAAAAACCTCAAAAAGTGCATTTCTCTCATCATTCTTATTAGAGATCAAGATACGCAGACACATAGAATGAGGTCAATGAATCGGAGTTCTTTTTGCTCGGCGAGCACATACCGTGAGGTCACTCAAAATGCTAAGAATAGGTCGTCTCCTCCGTTGTGTGTGTGTTTTTGGTGTCAGGGCGAACATTTTTCAATGACCCCACTCTTTTTCTCTGGCGTCTCTCGCCGATCGGCGTACTAATTTTGGGTCTCTCGTCTCTTGGTTTTTCCGAAATTTGAGTATATTTTCTTTGAGAGAAAAGAAAAAAGAGACGAGAATAGAAATTGGATGGAGAGAAAATAGAACAGTTCTTAGCAAGATGGAAAAAGCTTTGTTTTGTGTACATAAATGGGATTAGGAGGGAGAGGAAAAAAAAAGAGAGATCATTGGGAAAATTGAGGGATCGGAACATTTTTTTTTGATGGCTCATGATTAGAAAAATGATAGGAATAAATTTAGTGGAAAACGTGTTTGAAAAACGATCTGTTTCAAAATTTGCATGAATCGTTACTGAAAATTTACTTTAAAAATTATAAAAGTTCTGAAACTGTAATATTTTTGTCGACACCAAATTTTCAGAGGCTTGCTTTTATATCGTTAATTTTTTGTAATAAAATGTAATAAACTTTTTTGAGATGAGGTCAAACCTTTCAAGTTTTCAAATCTTTAAACTCAATTTGAAGACAGAGAACTTTTTTCTTTCAGAACCATTTTTCTAGCCTAGAAATTTCGATCACAATTTTTGAAAACAAAAATCTGAGAAAATGTTCTTTGTAACTTTAAATTTTTCAAAGAATATGATTTTTGAGAATTCATTATTGGCAGAAGAGAATTGATTTTCAAAAATTTGGAAAACATTCACAATAGTTCTGAAACTGTAATTCTTGTTTCGTTGATAGTTAATTTTGTGTTTTTCAATGCGAAAAATATTGCTGGAACATTTCTAATTTTCATAGAATATGGTTTTTGAGAAAGAGATGACAGAGAATACTGAATCAAAGAAATGTATGAGTTTTACAAAAGATCGGAAGCCGAAAAATTAGTGACAGCTAATTTTCTAATTTTTGCTTTCAGTTGTTAATTTTTGAACATTTCATACCAAAATTGCATTATTTTCTGATGAAAAGCCATCATTTTTGTTTCATTTTTAACGACGATGGAAATTATTGAAATCAAACTTTTCAAGTTTTCCAAAAATTTAAATGCAATTGTTGAAACACAATTATTTTCAGAAGCTCTTGCCTAGAAATTCGAAAAAAAGCAAAATTTTTAAAAATTTTTGCATGAAAAGTTTCAATTTGCCAAAGAATATGATTTTTCGACATGGATCACAGAAGAACTGAATTTCAAACGATTGTTATGAAATTTACAAAAGTTCTGAAACTGAAACTTTTTGGACAGCTAATTTTCTAAATTTTGCTTTCATTTGTTAATTTTTTGAACATTTTATAGTGGAATTGCATTATTTTGTAATGCAAAGTCACTAATTTTAAATCGTTTTCAACGATGTTCTACACCTATTAAAAAAGTGAAAATCAAACTTTTCATGTTTCCAAATTTTAAATGCAGTTTTTGAAACAGAACTTTTTTCAGAATCAATTTTTCTTTCCTAGAGCTTTCAAACTTCGATCATGAATTCTGAAAACATAAATCTGAAAAAAAAATGTTTTTTGAACATTTTTAACTTTCCGAAGAATATGTTTTTTGGGGATAAACTGGAAGGGAGAGAACACTGAGAACTAAAAGTACTGAACATTTACAAATGTTCTGAAAAACTGTAATTTTTTCTTTGACAACTGATTTTCAGTATTTTTCAGTGCAAAAAATGTTGATAGCATTTCGAATTTTTCCGAGAATTGGACAAAGCGAGAACTTGACAAAGCGCAGGAAGGGAAGAATTGAATTCAAAACAATTTAAAAAAGAAATTCACAAAAGTTCTGAAACCGAAATTTTTTGTATTAAATTGTTTAAAACTTTCTAGTAAAATTGCAATATTTTTTGATCGAAAACAAGCAATTTTGATGGTTCATTTTCAACAAAGTTAAAGCAATAGAAACTTAATTACTTTAATGAAAATATGAAGATGTCTCAAAAACCAAGATCTATATTTTCCAATTTCCAGATGTCCGGTGTCTACAAGCGTTGCGCGAAAGGGATAACCGTAAAAGTGGATGACGAAATGCTCCGTTTGTATTGCAACGAGGACACCTTCATAATCGACGTGGAACATGCTTCAGATGGTTCAACAGCTGCCACGTTGATCGAAGTGGCACCCACGAATCAGAATGCGTATTCGAATTCATAACCTTTTTAGGTTTCTTCCCTTCTTTTTAATTCCATTAGTTTCTCTCCTACTTCCTCACATTCAGTCTTTCACTTCATTTTGATCTCTTTCGCTTTCTCATTTATCATCTACAGTAATCTTCCTCCCCCTCCCTAGCCGTTTCTAGCCTATTCTTCCCACGTCTTCTTAAAATCTCCACGTTTTTCTCTTTTCTCCACAATCCCCTCAACTTTCCGAAGTACATCTTCCGATTACCTCCCGATTTTAATTATTTTTTTTGTTTCTCTCAAAAATAGAAAACTTTGTAAAAATTAATAAAACTTCCTCTTCAATAGTATTCAGCACGAGTTACCATAATGAAATCTTTCAAAAACATAAATGTGATAGATTTTTGTGATTTCCCAACATTTTAAACTCCCATTTCTTCCCCAAAAATCCCCCTAAAAATACCTCGCATTTTTCCCATTCAATTTCTGATTTTTCTTTTTATTATCTCCTAAATTTCCAATTCCACCCCAGTTCACTTTTTTCTCTTTTTCGGCTTTTCTGTACTATATTCTGAAAAACTGGACAAAAAATTGAAAATTTTCAATAAAAATTGAAATAATTTAGATCAAACAACAGGAAGAAAGAATCAAATTTCAAAGTTTTCAGAACATGTTTCTGAAAAATCTGAAACAGAAAAAAAAATAAAATGAAAATTGAATTTCAGAATTTCGAGAAATCTTAAGTTAGCTTTTTTTCAAGTCGGAACACTATGAAATTTGTAAAAACATATTGAATTATAATTTTGAAAGTTTTACAATTTCAGTATTTAGATTTAAAACAGTTGGATTTTTTCAAAATCACTTTCAATGTTTAAAAAATTTAAACTTGAATTTTCAAATAAAGGAATTTCTGTCAAAATATTTTGAAGTTTTAATAGACAGTTACTTCGAAAATTTGATTTTTTTTAAATATCTAAGGTTTCGAATTTAATATCTAAGGTTTCGAATTTTCGAAAAATTGTAAAAACTCAAAGCTTTAAACTTTGAAAAAATTTGCGGTTTCAGAATTAAGTTAAAAACATTGAATTCTAAAAATTGTAGTTTACATGATTTAGTGAATTCAAAACCTTGAAATTTGTTCTTTAAAAAATTAATTTTTGTCGAAATTTAAAATTCAAAAAGTAACTAATTTTTTCTAAATTTTTGTGATTCCGAAATGCTTAAAATCAGGTCATTTTTCAAGTCGGTGTACACTCTGAAATTTAAAAAAAAATTACGATTTCTGAATTTTGTTTTAAAACAGTTGAATTTTTCGAAATCGCTCTCAATCTGAATGTTTTCCGAAAACGTAAAACTTTGATTTCTCTAAAACAGAATTATTTTTTCACAATTCAAAAAAAAATTTTCTTGAAGTATAAGAAAAATGTTTACAAATAAAAATGCCAAGAAACTTCAAAAAGCAATGAAAACCTCTCAAACTACAGCATGTCCTCTGATAGGATTAATATTCAAACAAAAAGCTTTCGGATTTTGTGAAAACTTTGAAACTGTAAATATTTGCTTTTTTTACTGTAGAGATCTAGATTTTTAGAGTTCCAGAGTTTATGAGATAGTTTAAAATAGCCTAAAATGTTCCAAGCTCGTCGAATTTCCGCTCAAAGTTTTGCTGAAAACTACCGTAAATGCTTTAATAGAACGCCACCCAGACCGTAAATTTTGAGCTCAATTATCTCGGTTACTGTAAAAGATATCAGAAATTTGTTAACTAATAAAATATTGTTGAAACTTTGATAAATATTTTATCGGTTGGCAACTTTTTGATATCTTTCACAGGAAACGAGATAATTACGCTCAAAGTTGGCGATTTGGGTGAGCTTCTATTGGTAGAAATATTCGAAATTCTCTCACAATCAGGATTCAAAATCTTCTCTTTTTCTGTGAAAAATAATCGGCGGAGTTTCAACTCTTTGAAAATCATCATTTAGTCAGTTCAATTCACACCGATCAATTACTCTAATCATCTGAATCTCTCATAAAAGACATAAAAATAGACATTAAAAAAAAAAAAAGAATCAAGCCAATCGAAACAATTCCAACTCCTCCATCGCCGCATCCTCATCACTTGCATGTGCAACATTTCTAACATCGGAAAGTGCAAATTTCTGTCGAATCGGTTGATCGGATGGATCGATTCGTGGCCATAGCCGACTGGATCCAATGCATTTTCGAGCATTTCCATTGACTCGCATTGCTATCACATCTCCACTTGAAATATGTCTCACTAATCGATCATAGAAAAATTTGCCTTCGTGTTGTTTATACAGACTTTTGGCAAGCGAATTCGTGATTCTCAGTTGACGCATCTCCTCGATTTCGATGCCATTTTTTCGCAGTTCCGAGAGGGCCACCTGGAAATTTGGAGGATAGAAAGGGTTTGGTAACAAAGTTTACATGAATTGTAAGCAAAAATTCGATTGACTGATCATAAAGAATTTCAAATTATATTTCGAAATGCGGAAACCGTAAAAATTTCTCTTAATTATTTTGTTTGGGAAGCTCAACTTCAAGCTACAGTAACCGGAAGATCATATTGTTCCTTTACTGGTAGCCGTAATCCATTTCTATTAACCTAATACAGTAATCCAGGAGAAAAATCATTCAACAGTAATCCGCATCATCAACCAGGTATGAACTACGAGTCGACGGTGAATAATCCGGAAAACTCCTAGCCTACAGTAATCTAGTAAAAAACTACAGTAATCTCAACAGCCCACCAATTTTTGATTCTTGAAACAACTTTTCAAATTTTATGTTAAGAAATCTGGATTTCAAGCTACAGTAACCCGGAAGATTATATTGTTTCTGTACTGCTAGTATTCCATTTTCGAAAAAATCAGGCATCAATTACAAGTGACCCTGAATACAGTAATCCAGAAAATTCACTGTAATTCAATAGTAAACTACAGTAATCTCAATCTCCCGACAGAAGCCCAACCCCCTTGTACCTTAATTTGCACGTATTTTCTCTAATTGAAGTCCACCCAAACCCGTCAACTTTGAGCTCAATTATCTCGGTTTCTATGAAAGATATCAAAAATCTGTCAACTGATAAAATATTGGTGATATCATGATTAATAACTTATTAGTTGACAAAAATTTGAAAATTGAGCTCAAAATTGAACGGTTGGATACGCTTCTATTGGAAGAATTACTGTCGTCCAGAGCTAAAATAGAATCAAACTTTTCAAGTTTTCAAAATTTTGAACGCAAGTTTTGAAACAGTACATTTTTCTCTATCAGAGGAAATACGGTTTATGCATTTACCGTTAGTTACAGTAGCCTCCCACTACTGTAACTTTTCATACTGACATCCTCCAAACCTTGAAAACCGCAAAATACCAAAATCTATCGTAATCCATCAATTTCAAAACTTCCATCACTTCCCAACTGATCGAAATCTCGTCTTGACTAATGACCATTCCTTATCTCCTTATCTCCTTTTCTCCAGCAGCCTAATTAATCAATTAACTATTCTCAATTTTCTTTACAAAAACATAATTAATCAAATTAAATGAAGAGGCTATTTCGGCTAGGGGGGGGGGGGGGGGCTAAAGGAGGGTCTTTTATTATATATCGGAGAAAGGAGAGAGGGCTAAAGGAATCCAGTTTCAAAGTGAAAAGTGAAAGTGTTTGATTTGAGTGAGTGAAAGGGAGAATCCGCCGCCGCCGATGCAGGCACTTCCATTTGACCTATATTCCATGGTCCCCTCTCCGATCAGCTTGACCTCGTTTTCTCTTTTTCGCAAAACTTCATGTTTAATCCGAACGAGGCTTCTCCCTGTGTGTTCCGTCCGATATGCAACGAAACGCACTGATTCGCATCGACGGCGCTATATTTGAAATAAAATTGTGATGGGTTGAAGAGGAGGAGAAGAAGAAGACAATGGACACACGCCATACAAAAGTTTCGGAATTTAGATGAAGAAGTGAAAGTGACAAAAAGAACGGATGGGCAAATGGAAAGAGGAGGGAGAAAGGGATTGAAATGATTTTTGAAGGGAAAGTTATTTATAAAAGATTAGGGACCATATGGTTTTCGGAATTTTGATCAAAATTCGAACGATGTAGAACTTTCTAGGTTAAATTAGCTTATAAAAGCTCTGGGATTCTGGATTCTACCGTATTCTACTGTACCGTATTCTATCGTATACCGTATTAGCTCTAACAGTAGCACACTTTATTAGTCAAAAAATATCAAAAACTTGTCAGTTGATAAAATGATATTTTTATAATGATAAACAATTTATCAGTTGACAGATTTTCAATATCTTTGACAGGAATTGATTGGGCGGCAAATGCTTTAATAGAAGGCCCCTATAAGTGCACTTTGAGCTCAATTATCTCGGCTACTATGAGAGATAACAAAAAGTGGTCAACTGATAAGTTATGGATCATAGTATCACCAATATTTTATCTCTTGACACATTTTTTATATCTCTCATGGGAACCGAGATAATTGAGCTCAAAGTTGACGGCCTGGGTGGCGTTCTACTAGAGCCGTTACGGTAGTTTTTAGCAGAATTTTAGGCAGAAATTGGCAGAATTCGGTCTGGAACTCTAAAATTCTAGATCTGTAGAGAAAAAAAACAAAATATTTACAGTTTCAAAAATTTCTGAAAAAATTCAAAGTTTTTGTTTGAAAATTGGTTGTTCCAGCTTTGGACATGTTTTTATATTGGAACTCGGTATTTAACTGTTGGATTTTCTTTTTTTGGGGTTTCAAACCTTTGCAATCTACTTTTAGAAATAAATTGTTGGTTGGTTTTTATATACCGGTCGCAACAAAAATCCCATGAAACAATGGAAACCCCTCAAATTACTGTATTTCTCTAATAGAAGCCCACCAAAACTGTCAACTTTGAGCTCAATTATCTCGATTCCTGTTAAAACTATCAAAATTTTGTCAACTGATAAATTTTTTATCATAATATCATCAGTATTTTATCAGTTGACAAAATTTTGATATCTCTCCCAGTAATCGAGATAATTAAGCTCAAAGTTGACAACTTGGGTAAGCTTCTATTAGTGGAAATACGCTATTCTAGATTGCTTCAGTCTCCAATCTTTCTTTTGTTTCGCCCTATCAATATCTTTTCTAGGTTATGCATTGATTTTTTTTAAATTTCCCGTTTCATTATGCTTTTAAAGAATTCAATTTTTCTCAAACTATAATCGACGGAGTTTTATCGGTTGGCAACTTTTTGATATCTTTCACAGGAAACGAGATAATTACGCTCAAAGTTGGCGATTTGGGTGAGCTTCTATTGGTAGAAATATTCGAAATTCTCTCACAATCAGGATTCAAAATCTTCTCTTTTTCTGTGAAAAATAATCGGCGGAGTTTCAACTCTTTGAAAATCATCATTTAGTCAGTTCAATTCACACCGATCAATTACTCTAATCATCTGAATCTCTCATAAAAGACATAAAAATAGACATTTAAAAAAAAAAAGAATCAAGCCAATCGAAACAATTCCAACTCCTCCATCGCCGCATCCTCATCACTTGCATGTGCAACATTTCTAACATCGGAAAGTGCAAATTTCTGTCGAATCGGTTGATCGGATGGATCGATTCGTGGCCATAGCCGACTGGATCCAATGCATTTTCGAGCATTTCCATTGACTCGCATTGCTATCACATCTCCACTTGAAATATGTCTCACTAATCGATCATAGAAAAATTTGCCTTCGTGTTGTTTATACAGACTTTTGGCAAGCGAATTCGTGATTCTCAGTTGACGCATCTCCTCGATTTCGATGCCATTTTTTCGCAGTTCCGAGAGGGCCACCTGGAAATTTGGAGGATAGAAAGGGTTTGGTAACAAAGTTTACATGAAACCTAATTGAATGATCATTTCATCAGTTGACAAAATTCAAATATCTTTTACAGAAACCGAGATAATTGAGCTCAAAGTTGACGGTCTGGGTGGCGTTCTATTAAAGGTGGGGGGACAGGAGATTTTTCGTAGTTTTTTTGCAGCTAGAGTATGCATTCTACCGTCACGGTGTACAACGCTTAATGTCACTCTGCGTACAGCTGTCGTCCTCGCCTTTATGTATGCAAACGGGCGTGCGCTTTCTCTTTGTTCGCGTGGCTCAGTCGATAGCGGCGCCGACCCCCTCAATCATCGCCCTCACAAGTTCAACTCCTCGAGAGGCATTATTGAACGGAACTTCGAGAACATTATTTTTTTTCATGTCCCCCCACCTTTAAAGCATTTACGGTAGTTTTCAGCAAAGCTTTGAGCGGAAATTCGACGAGCTTGGAACTTATTAGGCTATTTTAAACTATCTCATAAACTCTGGAACTCTAAAATTCTAGATCTCTACAGTAAAAAAAGCAAATATTTACAGTTTCAAAGTTTTCACAAAATCCGAAAGCTTTTTGTTTGAATATTAATCTTGCCATACGATAATGAGTTTTTGAAAATTGAAAGTTGGTTCTGAAAAATTTCCGTTTTTGGGGTTTTCAAACTTTTGCAGTCTACTTTTAGAAATAAATTTTTGGGTTTTATACACCGACCGCAACAATTTTCTAAAATTGAAACTTTTTCAGCGAATTGAATGGAACTGTAGATTTTTGAACACTTTTTTTCGAGAGAAAAATTGATTTTTTCTCCGATGGTTTGCAAAATTTTAGACCTTTTTAGGTTTTTCAGCCATTTTTAAAGATTCCTTTTTGATTTTTTTCAAATCTTTGTCTGAAAATTGGGTTTTCTTGACCGGAAGATTACTGTAGAAAACCTTGTAGTTCTGGCGGGAATTCAAAAAATCCTTTAAACCCCCTCAAAAATCTTACCTGTGCCAAAACTCGATGCGCCACAATTTCCGGTTTGAGGACCACCAGAAATTTTGACGTCATCCGTCCCTCTGAAAACCTATTTTTACCTGAAATTTCCAAACCAAAAAAAATCAATAAAACCACTGGAAAATCACCATTTTCAGCCAAAAAAAAAAAAGAAAAAAAAACAAATCGAGACGCATTATACATTTATAGACAAAAAGCTGAAAATAATCAATTAATCAAAACGAATCACTAATTATCACAGAGATAACACAAAGAGTCTCCGGAAAATACAAAAAAAAGAAGTGTGTGACCGAGTAAAAATAGGAAACAATTTACAAAAAAATTATAAAATCCGAATATTTAAACAAGTGTGAATCCCTCAGTGTGCTCAATCGAGATCCGAAGACGTCGGAGCATTTCCACGTCATCTGAGATGTTGGGGAGGTCCAGAAGATTGAAGCATGTATGGGCGACGGGGAGAGTCTAAAACGATTCAGATGACGTTAAGAGATTCAGAATCCATTATCTACTCACTTCTGGAGCTGTCGGTTGGATGAACGGATGCAAGTCCTTCATTCCTCCAACTGGAATCCGGGTGGATCCACTCAAAAATTGAAGGAATTTCTTCTTTTCGTCTTCGTCCAAAGCGAAGAAGGCCTTCCAGAAGGTCTTGACTGCCGGGTGGGAAGCCGTGTATTCGCCTTTGTAGGTCACCAGCTGCAAAATTTGAATTTGAGAGTTTTGGACCATTTGTTGTTTCATTTTTTCTGTAAATTTTTAGAATTTCTCAGTTACCGTTTTCCCTCTAATAGACGCCTATTCAAACCAACAATCTTGAGCTCAATTATCTCAATTTCTATGAAAGATATTAAAAATGTGTCAACTGAAAAATTATTTGTCATTTTATCAGAAATGTTTTATCAGTCAACAGATTTTTGATATCTCTCATAGGGAGCTAGACAATTGAGCTAAAAATGTTAGTATAGGTTGGGCTCCTATTAGAGCAAATACGTCGACTTCAAGCTCAATCATCTCGGTTACTGTAAAAGGTATCAAAAATGCGTCAACTGATAAAACATTGGGAATATTATGATAAGCAATTTACCAGTTGACAACTTTTCGAAATCTTTCACAGGCATCGAGATAATTGGGCTCAAAATTTAACCTCCTCTGAGAGAAGCCCACCCAAGCCATCAACTTTGAGCTCAATTATCTCGATTCCTGTGAAAGATCACTTGACACATGTTTTATATCTCTCATTGGGACCGAGATAATTGAGCTCAAATTTGACGGCCTGGTTGGCGTACTACTAGAGCAGTTACGGTAGTTTTTAGCAGAATTTTAGGGAGAAATGGGCAGGATCCGCTTTGGAACTCTAAAATTCTAGACCTGTACAGAAAAAAGAAAATGTTTACAGTTTCAAAAATTCCTGAGCAATTGAAAGTTTTTGTTAGAAAATCGCTTGTTTCAGCTCTGGACATGTTTTTATATTGGAACTCGGTATTTAACTGTTGGATTTTCTTTTTTTTTTGGGGTTTCAAACCTTTGCAGTCTACTTTTAGAAATAAATTTTTGGTTGGTTTTTATACACCGGCCGCAACAAAAATCCCATGAAACAATGGAAACCCCTCAAATTACTGTATTTCTCTAATAGAAGCCCACCAAAACTGTCAACTTTGAGCTCAATTATCTCGATTACTGTGAAAGATATGAAAATTTTGTCATCTGAGAAAATGATTCTCATTTTATCAGCTATCTTTTATCAGTTGACAATTTTTTATATCTTTGACACGAATTGAGATAATTGAACACAAATTGACCGATTGGATGGGCTTATATTAGAGAGAATACGGTAGTATTGAGAGCTTTAAAAACGCGTTGTGTAGAATTTTCAAGGATGAGAACGTCTGTCCGGTTGTCTGGATGTCCGGATGTCCAATTTTTCTTAAAACTTTCATATTACACTTTGAAACCTAAACCCCAAACTAGGGAAATTCTGGGCCTAAAATGTATAACTTTAAATTTCAGCCTGTCTGCCAATCCGGATGTCCAGATGTCCAACTTTTCCATTTACGCTCAATTCTCAATTCTCATTTCTTATCGAAATTGGGTGTGGTCATTCATAACTCAATTCATTTCATTTTTTTTCTGGAAAAAAACCGGATTTCCTCTCTCTCTCTCTTTCTCTCTCTCTTTCTCTTTCTCTTTCTCTTTCTCTCTCAATGTGGTCAGAGTCAATTTTCAATTCCATCGTCGCCACTCCTTTTTTTCGTGTTTTTCTACTCCATCAAGAAATTGTGTGTGATTCGATGGGATCTAGAGAAACCCGAAAAAAAAGTTTTGCCAAATGTTATGTTTAGACTGTCCATTACCTGGACACCGAACACATGATCATCGCATTTTCGTTGTCCTCACGATTCGAGAGCCCAGAGACACAGACGGTTAGAAATCGGGTGAGAGAGTATGGGGAAATGAGAGAGACGCAGAGAGAGAGTGAGTGGAAAAAGTGGATTACCGTCGTGTCGACACACAGAACGAAAACGCATGATTCCATACACACTTCAAATTTATGTTTGGATGGTGTAGAGCAATTATATAGAGGAGAAAGAAATTTCGGAGAAAAATGAGGAAAGTGAGGGATCGGGAACTTCAGAATGTTAGAATTCTCAGAATTTTAAAAATTAGAACCTTCGGAACTTGAAAAATTCAGAATTCCAGAATCTTAGGATTTTAGAATCTCAGAATCTCGAAATCTCAGAATCTCAGAATCTCAAAATCTCGAAATTTCAGATTCTCCGAATCTTAGAATCTCAAAACCACAGAATCTTAGAAATTCAGAATCTCGGAATTTTCGAATTTCGGAATCTCAGAATCTCAGAATCCCAGCATCTCGAAATCTCAGAATCTCAGAAATTAAAAAGAATTCCGAAAATTACAGATTCCGGAAATAACTGTCAACGCCCTCATTCCGAAAATACCCAAAAGTTTTTAGTTTCCAGAACTTTCTGACTCATTCTCCACGTAATTTCTGAGCATTCCACGTCATTTTCCTCATGCTACCGTACTATGTCTTCCGCCTGACTGCTGAGCATTCTTCCGCATTTGCTCAAGAAACCGGATTCCTCTTCTCCAGGTGGCTCCAAAAATGAGCCACGTCATTAATTTTCGGAGAGAAAGAGAGAAAATGCTTCCGAATGATTGTTTACCAGAGGAAAAATGTTTTGTGTTTTTTCATTCTTTCTTCAGGTGCTTTCCGTCCGTAGAGAGAAATCGAGTGCGTTTGTGAGGGGAGCATTTGGAGCCAAGGGTAAAGAAAAGAAAGGAAAAAAGAGACCTGACGTCACAGAAATCACAGTACGGTGGGGGGCAGTGATTTTTTAAAGGAAATGGGAATATTGAAAGTTTGGGGATCTAAAATAGCCAAAGAATTCCGAAAATTTCGACATAGAAGAACATGATGATGATGGTGGCCCCTAGTTACCATTTTTTAGTTCAGATTTTTCAGCCAAAGATGACTAGTGTAGCCAATCTTGAGGTTCCCAAGGCTCTGACCAATTTTTGGGTTCCTAGGACCTAAGCTTGATGATGGCCTAGTTTACCAAGAATTTGGTTTGTAGGTCATCGTGTCTGCAACGATGCGAAAATCTCACACTCCGGTTTCATGCAAGAACAATGGTGGCCTAACTTTTACAGGTTGAGTTTTCTCAGCCGCCATGGTCAATGACCTAGAAATGCCCCTATATTGATTTGGTACGTCTTCTAGGCCATTTTCACGTGGTGACCTAACTTTTGCAAATCAAATTTTCTAGGCCACTATATTAAATGTCCTAGAAATAGCCTGATATTCATCTGGTGTGTGTTTTAGGCCATTCTAACATCGTGGCCTAACTTTTGCAAGTTGAGTTTTCTAGGCCATCATGTAGAAATGACCTAGAAAATACACCAGATGAATAGCAGACTATTTCTAAGCTGTTTCTACATGGTGGCCTAGAAAACTCAAATTGCAAAAGTTAGGTCTCCATGTTAAAAGACCTAGAAAACACGTCAGATGGATATCAAGCCGTTTCTAGGTAATAAAAGTTGGTGGCCTAGAAAACTCAACTTGCAAAAGTTAGGCCACTATGTTAAAATGGCCGAGAAATGGTGAATTTCGCGTATCCCAAAGTTCTAACTAATTTCTGGACCCATGACCAAGTTTTTCAAGAATTTGGTTTTCTAGGCCATCTCAAAAAAATACAACGCACTTCTCTAAACTCATTCCAATCGTAATTCTCGGTTCCACTAATTTGCTCCTTCAACTCTCTTGGCTGGAAGAATTTCAGCACTCGACTATGCAGAGCATCCGAGAATCCACGCCGGAACTCTCTCGCTTGATTCGCAATCTCATTGTTGTATCCCAGTTCCAGACGATGCGAGACGTAGAGCTAAATGTGGAATTGATTTTTTTTTAACCTTTATTAGAAGGGCCCTCTTATCTCGGTCCCTGTCAAAGATGTAGAAAAGCTATCAACTGATAATATTTTTATCGTAATATCAGGACTGTTTTGTCAGTTGACACATTTTCGATATATCTTACAGTAACCGAGATAATGGAGCTCAAACATGACATTGTGGGGGCTCTTCTATTACAGGGTTTTCAGTAGTTTGAAATCAAACAGCTGTCTGGCGCGCCTTCGGCGCAATTCAACCTAATTTCTAAAACCAATAAATCTCCAAATGCTTACCTTCACATATTCCTCTCGGTTCTCTTTGGTGACTGGTTTCTCATCTCCACCGGGTATCAATTCCACAGTTTTGATTTCTCCAAAAATGCTGAAAGTGATGGAAAATGTTAGAGAGAAGACGTCTTCAACATCGTCTTCTTCATAATCCAGAAGCGATTGAAGACCACGTCCTTCGGTGGGTGAGAGCTCACAGAGGTCTTCGAGTGTTGGCTCAATGTCCAGGAGGTACTGTAAAATGGAAATTGAGGCTGAAAATGTCGAATTTGAGAGGTTGAGAGCTTCAAAATGGGTATTCAAAATGAGTATTCGGAGCTTTCTGATTCATAGGATTCTTGGATTTTTGAATTTATAGTAGCTTCTCACCTTATACAGCGCCAATGGGAACGGGAACGGCACAATGACATTATTATAAACAGCCAATCCCACAAGTCTTCCCAACTGTCTGAACTGTTCCCTTTCACAAAATTCAGCAGGCATTCCACTGAACCAAACCAATCTGGACTCCTCATTCTCCGTGAACATTCCATACTCTGGTTGCAAGATTTTTCTCATCACAATCAGGAAAAACTCCTTCCGGACACCTCCTGCATCATCGGCTTCTTCTCCGACGATCGTCACTTTTAGAGGTTTTCTCACATCGATTTCACTGAATCCAGCCAATTTGTGCATTGTATCGGATACGATGAAGTCTCGACGGACAGTTAGATCACAGTGTTGCATTGTGACACCTTCGATTAGGCCTCCAGAAGCAATCATGGCGGATTGGGCGTGCATCTGGAATACGAGATTTTTTGAATTTCTGATTTTTTAGATTTCTGAATTTCAGAATTTCAGAATTTTCGAATATTTGAATTTCAGAATCTCAAAAATTCTGGGTTTTCTCTAATTTCTAAATTTCCGATTTTCTGAAATTCTGAATTTTCGAATCTTCGAATTTTGGAATTTTTGAATTTTCAAAGACTCATTTTTGAAAAGTTTTGTAATTCTGAATTTCAGGAGCTCAGATTTAAATTCGTCGAGCTTTGAAAAATAAAGAATTTTCTGGATTTTCTGAAAATTTTGAAAATTTCATTTTAAAACTACAGTAATCCCCGAAAATCGACTTTGAATTTTCTAATTCTGATCCTAGGTCCTGGGACTAACCGCCTGAATCAATCCAGCCTCCACAAAGAGAACTTCACCCTTGGCAGCTCCATTCAGCAGGAATGGATAATGCGTCCAGTAATCCGATTCATCTTTGAATGGCTGTTGTTTAGTGACCATGTTGTAATATTCCAATTTTATGTTATGAATCTGTCCGAGGTCTTCTATATAGAATGTCTCCAAAGGGACGATGTGGAAATTCTGGAGGAAAATAAGGATGAGCAATTACCCAGAGAGTTCAAAAAAACCTGATTAATCAAGAACAATCTCTGAAGCGTCAACAGGAATTGTCTCGCCTTGCTTGGCCCTTTCCCAGCACGAAGAATGGTTTCAACCGCTCGCTTATACACGATAACCTGGCGACGGAAGTGACGGGTTGAGAGTTTGCTCCACCAGTTTCCTGAAATCCCTCTAATAAAAGGGCACTCAATAGAATCTTCAACTCACCCAACGTCTTCTGCATGCTCTCACTGACACTATACAATGCTTCAATGAATGGAGTATGTACTTTGAAAATGGTATCCAGTGTGACATTTTCAGTGAATACTGGGAGCCAGGGAAGGATGAAGAAGAGGCGGAGACCCTCGACACAGGACACTTTGGAATTCCAGGAAGCATAGGCAATGGATAGAGAGTCAGCGATCTGAATATTGAGATCCATTATCGGTCTTTTTTGGCATTTGGTAGAGTAATTCAGCCGGCCGACCGAACATAGATCCAAAAAAATTAGCGCGTCAGCTTGCAAGAGTGTTTTATAGACCATTTTGACCTGATGGCCTAACTTTCTCAACATGAGTTTTCTAGGCTACCAACTTTTTTGTCCTAGAAATGATCACATATGCACCTGGTACGTTTTCTAGGCCGTTTTAACACCGTGGCCTAACTTTTACAAGTGGAGTTTTCTAGGCCATTTTCACCATGGTGGCATAGAAAACTTAACTTGCAAAAGTTAGGCCACCAAGTAAAAAAGGCATAAAAATCATACCACATGAATATCAAGTCATTTCTAATCCAAAAAACTTCGTGGCCTAGAAAACTCAACTTGGAAAAAGTTAGGCTCCTGCGAAAAGGTCTGCTTTGCACACAGTAACATTTTTTTTGCTTCATTATTTCGTTCTAAACAATTTCTGAAAGTTTCAGGCAATTATTCCAACTTTGAAGGTAATGGTGACTGTTTATCCACACCATACTCCTAGTATGGAGCGCGGGAAAAGGGGTGAGAACTTTAGAGATCGCTAAAAAACTTGGTATCAGGAAATCAGTGGTCAATCAAACATCCGTTCGGTTCAGAAAGTTGGGAACTTTCAAGGATATAAGAAAAAGCTGTCATCTGATGTTTGGAACGACTCCTGAAGTCGTCAAAGCCGTGAGAGAGAAAATCAGTAGAAGTCACGAAAGAATCATGAAAAAATGGCGTCGTAGTTTAGAATGTTCCCCAAATCAATGAGAAATATTCTCCAAAACCAGCTCTATATGATTCCATATCGAACCCAAAAAGGTGTTTTCCTAACGGACCGTAACGAAAGGTTACAACTGAAAAAATCCAAAGATCTCCTTTGAGGCACGCGCTTCGGCACGCACTTGAAGACCGTTTTTCACAGATGAAGTTGCTCACTGTTGAGGTAAACAAGAACGGCCAGAACAATTGAATAGTGGCTATCAATTATTATAGTGCATGTTGACGTTTGAAAATCCTGAATATAACTTCTCACCCGGTCACGGTGACCGTATTTGGTGAGATGTGCTGAAATGGTAAAATTTTGTCGATTTTGGAGCCAAGACCGACAAAAATTCTACACGGAGCGGATTTTGAAGTCGGAGGTGCTGCCACAGTCCCAGCCACGTCTTTTGAACAGCAGTTGGACATTCTAACAGTACGGAGTGCCTGCACATACTGCAAAGCTCACTGGTCAGTGGTTCCAAGCCAATTTTCCGGATTTTCTCACTAAAGAGTGATGGCTAGCTTCCAGTACGGTACTCATTACAACGAACTTTTTGTTATGAAAATATTAGACCCGATAAATTTCCACAAAAAATTATCCTGATTTGGAAGCCCTAAATAGATCCTTGACCGCGGCATGGGACAATTTGTACATCAACTACCCCCGTGCCGTAGTCGACTCCTTCTTGAAGAGACTTCGAGCTGTTATCAAAGCAAAGGGAGGAAGGCTCAAAAACTGTTGATGCTATCTTTTTTGTTGTCTCTCAATGAACATTTCGGTTGAACTTCAGAAAAAATCTTTTGATTTTATCTTTTTGCACTGTCTTGAAAGCGGCGCTATATTTTTTCCCCACCCTGTACTAGGTGAATATCCGCTCATTTCTAGGCCAAAAAACTTAGTGGCCAAGAAAAATCAATTTTCAAAAGTAAGGCCACCACTTCAAAAGGGCCTAGAAACCCGAAATCGAATCCTTACCAAATCCGAGAACAGTTTCTTCGAAGCCAACTCATCGAAAAGCATGAATGTCTCCATGACTTGATCCAAATCGATACCATGCGATCGATCGATTCCCACATTGAATCTCCGTTCGTCTTGGAAAAGGAACGAGTTGTTGATACTGCTCAACGAGGAGAACACCGATTCGACGAGTCTGAAAAATGAAAAAATCAGATGACGTGCTTTTAGAAGACGTCGCTTACGCCATCAAATCCAACTTTTCTCCAGATCGCAGTGCTTTTTCAAAGATCTCTCTATCGATTTTGGATGGCATTTTTACTGGGCAGCTTGGTCCCACAATTTCGTTTTGCTGAAAAAAATTGCAGGGTCATTTTTAGGTTTAGAATACCTTCAATAGAAGGGCCCTCTACCTTTTTGCTGGGAGCCAATTTCCTGTCAAAGATATAAAAAAAGTTGTCAACTGATAAATTGCATAACATAACCAGCCTGTTTGCCGAGCCTTTGGCGCGATTTTATTTTTATCAGCTGACCCATTTTGGATGACTCTCATAGGAATCGAGATAATTGAGCTCTAACTTGACAGTATGGAGGCCCTTCTATTACAGGTTTTACTCAATTTGTTTACCTCAATAGACCCTGCGGATCTGATGAAAAAAGTCTGATGATATCCTGCAAAAACCGCTGTCACATGATCCAAATCGTCAGTTTTCCGTGGTGTCGACTGAGTCATAATCTTCCCGTTTCCGAGTTGTCCACTGGAATTCAGTCCAAATGGATATGGAGATCCGCGGATGATGGCGATAGTATGGCATGCTCCTGCGGCGATCCGGGTGACATGGGAGCCGATTAGATCGGAGACGGCTGTGGGGTTGGGACGTTTTTCGAGTCTGGAAAATGAGGAAATTGGGATAATAATCATAAAAGCAGCTTCTATGAAAGTATTAGAATACGGTAAATGCTCTAATAGAATATCACCCTATGCGTTCACTTCGAACTTAATCATCTAGGTTCCTGTCAAAGATATAGCAAAAAAAAATTGTGTATCATAATATCATTGACATTTTATCAGTTGACACATTTTTGATACCTCTTATAGGAACCGAGATAATTGAGCTCAAAGTTGACGGTTGAGATAGGCTTCTATTAGAGGAAACATTAGCTACAGTAATCCGGTAGAAAATGATTAAACTGTAAACCAGATCATCAACCATTTATTAACTAAAGGCTGCCTCGACTCGGAACACAGTAATCCGGAATATCTACAGTCATTCCATAGTAAGTTACAGTAATCTTCACCACAAATCTTATGTAACCGAATGTACTACAGTCCGGTACAGTAGTCCCATCTTCAGTTAGCTCCAGATCTCGGATTGAGATTGTCCAGGTATTTTGCAAATCAGTTACTGCCCTGATATCCTATAACAGGGATCTGCATGTACATCAGAATGTCGAGATTCCCATCAAAACTTCAGGATGTCTCCAACCCATAAACGCCCTGTACTCCCAACCCTATGAATTTTTTTTCCTAAATTTTTTCATGTGATTTTTATTTTCCAATTTCCAACTTTCACTTTTTCCCCTGTTCCGAGCATCACTGTCAATCAATCTGTGAAAAAATTGGGCTCCAAATATGTTCGTCTTTAGAATCCCATCCCATTTTAGACGTCAATCAATCAAGAGCATTGTTCTTTAGTTCAAACTACAACATCGCCCCTTTTTGTCCATATTGGCTCTCTTAAAAGAGCCCATTTTTTTCAATTTGTATTAGGTTGGCAGGAAAGTAACTGTCCATTTTTTTTATTTGTAAATAACACAAACACAAGAATAATACAGAATTAGCAATACGCACCATCGTGATCCACAACATGTTGGCAATGTTCAGGTTACTCGTGGGTACCATCCCTCCAAAAGCCAGCTAGTGGCAAGTCAAAGTATACCTCCAGTCCATTTTTTCAGGCATCAATTGTGTTAAAGTCCTTAAGCTCCAGATGACGTCGTATACTTTTGAATAACCAATGATCTGATAGAGCTGAACCAGGTCTTTGACGGAGGTAAAGGAGAACCGTCCAGCCAGAGCGGCTCAGGTACGGCGTGACTTTCCGTGAACATGAGGTTTTTTCATTTTTTACCTGCAGTCAAGTCAGACCTGAGCAGCTTCAGTGGGACCGTTCTCACTCGCCTACTTATAGTCCGGACTGAGCTCTATCAGATTATTGGATATTCGGAGAGATACAACCTCATCTAGAGAATACGAAAATTTGCACCATTTATGTGAAAAAACAGGAAAAAATGAATACTTTGATTCGCGACTAGCTGGCTTTTGAAGGTATTGTATCCACAAGTTACCTGAAGACTGCCAACATGTCGTAGACCACGACGGTGCATACTGATAATCTTGGATTAATCCTGCTTTTGTATTATTCACAAATAAAACAAGGGACAGTTACTTTCCTGCCAACCTAATATATAAACATTTTCTCCTTTTTCTCTTTTTCACAACATACTATTCTTCTTCGTCTTTCAATTTGACTGATTCACCCCTATTGATTTCAATATATAACCTTGTACATAAAAAATTCAGCGTTCTCTCGGGAATAGAAATTGGCTGAAAATCAAAGGAACAAGTGAGCCGTACATAAAAACGGGTCCTGTCATAGTTTTATTAAATCAATATATTGGGAACAACTAAACTAGATATGATAGGACTCGGCGAGTACTACAAAACGATATCAATTGGAGGACTGTATCTCGTCTATGAACAAAGTTACAAGCCAAAAGCCGCCCGAGCTACACAGTCATAGCTTATGGCTTGTAACTTTGCTCCTAGACAAGATACTGTTTTCCAATTTGTATCATTTTGTAGTACTTGTCAAGTTCTATCTTATCTGATTTCACTGATCCGAAAATATAGATCTTAAAAGGAACTGTGGCAGGGCCCGTTGTGAGTCCGTTTCCAAGCGTGGTGACTGGGATAACTCGAATTTCGATTTCGGAAACTTTCGATGGGTCCATTTGGATGTACCTTGTCTTTTTTGATACTTTATACTTCGATTCCTTCAACAATGATCAAATGAAATCGTCGTCAGTAGGTTAACTATGTAGGTGTAACTTGTCCTATTCTTCTCTCTCTCTCTCTCTCTCTCTCCCATAAAACGTGAGTACTTTTGAGAAGATTGATGATACCTTGTCTGTCTTCTTCAAACATAAAAATGTTTGATAACCTTAAAGAATGGCATGTTGTAAATCTTCCTCACATGCTTCTTCTTCTTCCTTTTTGAAACCACGTGGTTTCCAAAAAGGGTACACCTTCTTTGATCTAAAAAGGCCGGTTTAGATTTTCACGAAAAAAACGACCTTCCAATCGTCCGAAAAGAAATGCATATGTATGAGAAGAAGCCGATTATAATAGAGAGGTCGCACATGGTTGCGGCGATCAGTTGGTCAGTATCATCTGTGTTTGTACAATGGGAGGGCGGATAGGATCACGCCATTTGTGATAGTGAGGCAGATTTAGTGATTAGTGATAACAGAGAAGATTATAATAGAAGCTAGGCGGAAGCTTAAGATTGTAGACCATTTTTGGTCTATTTTGGACTATTTTTAGTCAATTTTGGACTATTTTTTGTAGATTTTTTACTATTTTTGGACCAATTTAGGGTAATTATCAGCCTGTTTTGACCAATTTAAGATCTAGTGTGGACCATTTTCAGGCAATTTCTAACCAATATTGAGTCATTTTAAAACAATTTTGGACCATTTTAACACGATCTAGGGTGATTTTTAATCAATTTTGGACCATTTTTGATGAATTTTGAACGATTTTTAGTCTATTTTGGACAATTTTAGTCACTTTTTGCCAAGTAGGGTAGATCAAACTCTTCAAAAATTCTCGGATAATTTTTGATCTACAGGAATTTTTTCCTCGATTTTTTTGGCCTTGCAACTTGGAGAGTTTTCGTTCTTCCTAATCCTTTCGCCCCACATGCTTTTGATAGTTTCTCTAAATCTCTTTTTCTCTTTTTTCTTGTTTTCTTTTATTTGCTCGAAATTGACCAAACATAGCATAATACGGAATGATCTAGGAGACTTATCGATTCAAACATAAGGTGTCAGAACCCACTGCCATATGTGGTCGTTTTCCCGAAAATTGCCTTAAAAGGTATTTTCTTGTTTTCCCGAAAATCACAAATTTTTAAATGATCAGGAGGAAATTCAGTTTCAACACTAATTTCAGCGTATGTCTCCAAACTGCAAACAGTGCGCGTCTGTCTCCAACCAACTCATCTTTCCTTCTCTCTATCTCTCTCACTCTCTCACCTGTTACGTGAAATGAGAAAGTGTTTTAGGAAAAGAGACGCAGAGATAAAGGATCTTGTTCTTTCTTCCTATCGGGTCTCCTCCGTTTTTCGTTTGGGCATTTTAGGTTTTTTTTTCGTTTGGGGTGGGGGTAACGGGGTCATCGTTTTTAAAAGAAGTGTTCATTGATCATTCCAAATGTGGATTATGTAGGTAGGGGCAAGAGGATTATTGTAGTTTTTCCATATTGTTTTCGATGTTAGGTGCCATTTTTAAAGAGACAACTTTGGACTATTTCTGGTCGATTTTGGACCATTTTTGGTCAACTTTTGAACATTTATTGCCAGTTTCGGACAATTTTTAGACAATTATGGACTATTTTTGGTCGATTTTGAACCATTTTTAGTCAATTTTAGAACAATTTTAGTCTTTCTACTCATCCGTTTTTTTTTCATTTTGATGTACACTGTTTTTCTAATTAAATTTTGTAAGGTCCAATTAACTAAATAGGAAAATTTCCAAATTTTTTTGATTCGGCAACTTGTAGTTTGTAGTGACCTTCTTCTCGATTTTTTCATATTTTTTAAATTGAAATTTTTAGTTCGTAGTCCATCTTTCTTCATTTTCTATAACCTTCCACCCCTCTTCCAGCCATTTCCTGGTCTATAAAATGACTCAAAAATAGAGAAAAAAAGAAATCAGGTGTTCGACATATTGTACTGATAAGATAGACCCTATCTGATAGGGATGTTTATATTTAGGAGGACGAATAGTTCTCTTCTTCTGACCTCCACGTCATCAGGTGTCTCTTCAGAGTTTCCAGCCCATTTCGAGGGTCATCCTCCAACTGACATCATAGGAGGCACCCTGTCACTTTTTCATATTTTCTGCTCATTTTTTTCTTATTTTTCTTATACCCCCCCCCCCACCCCCCCGACCAACTTTCTTCGGCAAGGAGTCTTGCTCTGATTGCTCTCTGCGTCTCTCCATCTCGCCTACTGTCTCTCCCTATTTCTCTGCGTCTCTCTAGCTCTCTCCTTAAAAACCGAAAAGAGTTAGTTTTTTAGAGCGAGAGACTGGTTAGTTTTCATGTGATTTTTCACTCTCTTTTTTCATCTTTCTGTTCGTTTTCGAGGGGTTTGTGTGTTCCCACTTGAACGTTTGAATAGAACCACTTTGCTTTTTTCAATAGTTTTGTTTTCGAATTCCCAAGTTTTCGAGAGTTACAAAAATCCATGGAAAAATAATTTCTGGGTGATTTTAAAGGTTTATTTTGTGCAGAAACATGGGTAGATTCACATCAAAATTGTGGAAAAAATGTTAAAAATCTTAAAATGCAAAAAAAAACCGTATCGAAAAAGCAAATTGGGAATAGGTGGCCTAGCGGCCGAGTGTGAGTTTTCTAGTCCATCAGCGAGGAAGAGGAAATTCAAATTTCTTATTAATTTTCAGTGTTTTCTATAGTTTTTTTTTGGGGGGTTTTCGAGGTTCTTGCCAGTGTTCAGGTCAGAAAACCTCGAAAATCCTGTGAAAATCTGGGAAAAATACTGAAAATCAATACAAATCCAAATTCGCGCGCTTCTTCGCAGCAAAGGGACTAGAAAACTCGCATTCGGCCGCTGGGCCACTGGGCATGAATAATTCCCCAGAAAGCCATCGGAACAGACTGAGAAAACTCAGAATCCTCTCTTTTCTCTTACTTCCTTGTTACAACGGAAAAATTAGAGATTTTAGAGGCTTCCCCCGAATCATAAAATCCAGATTTACCCCTTTTTTTCAAATTCAGAAATTTCGAATTCCGAATCTTTCTGACTCCTTGTTTCCGTCTATCCGCCTTCAATTAGGTGTCCTCTTGTTTTTCGTTCTCTCACAAATTCTCAGAAGACGTGCTGAGCAATCTGACTCACTTTCTCTTCACGTGAAGTCACCTCCATCTCCTTTTCTCTGCCAACTCATCTAGATTTTTCCAGGTAATTTCATAAACTATCCCCTCCAATTCGAAAAATGTTGGATAAATTACTCGTGTGTGGAGTAGTGGGAACTGCGCTCCGTGGAGAATATCTCGTCGCACGAAGCATCGTTCAAAAGAAGCAACCCGATTGGAGTGATAACAAGATTCGACTCTTCGCCGTTCGTGTCGTCTCGTTCACTCATGCTCTCGTCTCCGCGTTGGGCTGCATTTTAAGGTAATTTTTGAAAGATGTTTTAGGTCAAAAATGGTCTCATTTCTAGAGTTTAGTGTTAGGCGTTCACACAGCCCAATTACCTTGAAACCTGTATTAGAAGGACCAGCCCTTCTATTGTTCCATGGTACCTCCGAAGGGCCCTCTCTTCTACTTCAGGGGTCCTTCAATTAGAGGGGACTCTTCTAATACAGGTTCTACGGTAGTTCTTTTTGCCATTTTTTTTTTCAAAATTTCTCCTAAACGAAAACCATCCGTTTACACTTTTTGTGTTCCCGGTCGTCTCACTTTGACGTCAACAGAACCATGTAATTTTACACTCCGAAGTGAAAAAATGTATTTTCTTCAATCTCCGCCTGTCGGTTTACACCCATTGCTCAGTTTTTTTGGCCAGGGACTAGATTTGGATTTCTAGCCTACCGTAAAACCTCTAATAGAACGACACCCGGCTGAATTTCAACGAAGCCATTAGAAATCGTGATAAGCTTGTTTCCACTTGTGATAATGAAACGTCTCCAGGCCCCGGTTCTCTATCTGGTTCGAGTTTCCGGGATTCATTGGATGCTTGAAATGACTTATGGTGATAGTTGAACATCGTCTGGGTTACTGTATCTACCGTAGTCTTCTGATCACACTCATGGGTACTGTATATATCGCTATCCTTCAATATACCAAATTTACTGGAATCGGAATCTGACAGACCTCTGATTGTCTAGAATCCTGTATTGAAATTAGATTCTTGGGTTCTTATTCGGATATTTCCTTTGCCCGAAACTCAGAAAAAACAAAATCAGGTGGAAAATAATATTTATTGAACTTTCGGTTCTTAAATACTCCAAATATACAAATACTGGTTGAATTGAATCGAATCGAATTCACACCTTCTTAACGTCCTCCGACTGGATAAGCTCCTCCGGCTGGGGCGGCGTAAGCGGCTGGAGCTGGAGCAGCGTA
>NC_013489.2:11267231-11288005 GCF_000004555.2 Caenorhabditis briggsae | reverse complement strand
AATAAACCTTTAAAATCACCCAGAAATTATTTTTCCATGGATTTTTGTAACTCTCGAAAACTTGGGAATTCGAAAACAAAACTATTGAAAAAAGCAAAGTGGTTCTATTCAAACGTTCAAGTGGGAACACACAAACCCCTCGAAAACGAACAGAAAGATGAAAAAAGAGAGTGAAAAATCACATGAAAACTAACCAGTCTCTCGCTCCGGGTGTCGTTCTATTAGAGGTTTTACGGTATGTCGTCTATGAACTTCAATTTGTGCTCATTTCGTATCACTAACAAGTCGCAACATGCCATGTGTTTAAACGTTTCAGGCTCTGTAACTTTCTCTGAACTCAAAAATTCCAACTGGCTCAAAAACCAAAATGTAGAGCTCAACGAGCCATTCAGAATGATATAAATTTGGCCAGCAAATTTTGAAGTCATGAGGAATTAGAAACTTCTGGAACCATGCCAGAATTTTGGAGACATGGCATGTTGCCATTTTGACTGTGATAAGGTGATAAGAGGGGCAAGAAGCATTTTGTGACGTTTAGAGGAATGATGAGCACAAATTGAAATGTGTGATGTCTCTGATGGCAAGTGGCATGGTTTAGTCTATTATGGTGGTCGTAAAATGGCCTAGAAATTGAATTCTACAGTTTTTAAGAAAAAAAAACCAAAACGGACGATTTCAAGGGGTTCCAGAGATCTCAAAATCCATTTTCAGCCTTCTCTCTGACTTCAACTACATTCGCGAGCCGTATGACTATCACAAAGCCAACGCCGAGTACGTGTTCCTCTTCTCGATGGGATACTTTTGCTATGATTTGCTGGATATGTACTATCACGGAGAGCTGGAAGCATCCAAAGAGTATCTCATCCATCACTCCCTCGTTATCACTGCTTTCTCGATTATTCTCTTCTCGGGACGACTTTTTGGTCTAGCAATGATCGCCTTGTTGGTCGAGGTTCAAACTGTTTTCCTGCATTTGAGAACGATGGTTCGGTTGCTTTATGGATCCAAGAACATGCCGAAATCGATTGATTTGCTTATCAATGCCAACATGATTTGTCTGTTTTTGTTCAGGTATGATTCTCAAGATCCTTGGATCAAGATCCTTGAGTCAAGGAAATCTGGACAAACCGATAAACAGGCTATTTCAGACACCTTCCCGTTTGCTACTTGCTCTTCTATCTGTTGGTTCAAGACGTCAAGGTTCCACTTGTCTTGAAGACCTTCTTGGTTGGAGGACTCACTTTCTTGGAGTACCATAACACTCATCTTACTGTAGGTGTCTTTTTTTTGCCTAGCTGGGCTTAAGGCCGGCCGGCCACGGTCTTGGCCGTTCCTCATTTCCGACAGCCTTAACAACACCTATTTTCAGATGGCCATGGCGAAATCCGACGGATTCTTCGGACACGAACGACAGGCACTCGATGAGGACAGTTGTGATCCATTGGGATCGGTGAATAAGGGGAAGGAGTCGTCTCCAAAATCCACCACGTCATCTACACGAACCGCCCGAAAAGTCGAATGAATCAGAAGGCCTAAGCCAGGGATAAAAAGATCATCATCATTTAAAAAAATGTCCGGGGTGCTGTTTTTTTTGTGTGTAAAATTAATGTGTCAATGAGTATCGAATAAACCGTTTTCCTTTGATTTTTTTCCAAACTTTTCTCTAGAATCCGACCGCAGCAGACCGGACGTGGGCCGGCTGCTGTACAGGGTTACTGTAGTTGTAAAGGACTAGGCCGTTAGGAATCCCGCCTATCCCATGAGAACCCGGAGTACTGTACCCAAATTTTTAAATTCCGCGGTCGACCTCGGCCGGCCCAGAAATCCACTCACTTTTTACCGAATCCGCACTGTCCAAGAGCGTCGGAACCAAACGAGAAGGTCCGTCCACAATGGGTCAGAAGAATTGTGTGATTGTCACCGCACGCCGCTTCGACAACTCCCAAACCATCCATTTGGGTGACATGGTGAACTGAGGTTTGAGCTGAAAAAAAGAGATAGGGTTACTGTAGTTGTGAATGATTAAAAGGGGATACTATAAAGAGGTACGGTATAGGGTTATTGTAGCTATAAATAGGTACTTAAAAAATTACTGTAGGATTACGGTACCCTACCAAAACTTACGCCTAAAATCGTCCATTCCCAACTCTCCGGAATTGTTCTGACCCCATGTGAAGACTGCTCCAGACGCCGAAATGGCCACACAGTGTCGAGCTCCGGCTTCGACGCGAACGATTGGAATCGCATTGAGATGTTCGACGAGTTCTGGATGATGAATGCACCGTCCATCGGCTTGTTCTCCCCATACGTACACACGACCATCTGGAAGAAAATAAAGCTAGCTTTTCGAGAAAAACGAGAAAAACAGCATGATTTTTCTAGGCCACCAAAGTTGTTGGTTCAGAAATGGTGTAACATGCAACTGATGAATTTTCTTTACCATTTCCCAAGGTGGCCTAACTTTCTCAACATGAATTTTCTAGGTCACCGTGACAAATAACCTAGAAATGATCTGATATTCACTTGGTATGTTTAGTGAGCAATATTGAAATGGTGGCCTAACTTTTGCAAGTTGAATTTTCTAGGCCATCATGGTAAATAGCATGACCTAGAAAATACACAAAGTGAATATTGGCTCTTTTCTAGACCATCCACCATAATGGCCTAGAAAACTCAACTTGTAAAAGTTAGACCACCATGTTAAAATGACCTCGGAAAACACTTTCTCAACATGATTTTTATAGGCCATCACGATAAATGACTTAGAAATATCTCCATACTCACTCGGTGAGCTTCTTATGCGATTTTGATATGGTGGCCTAATTCTTGCAAATTGGGTTTTCTAAGCTACCATAGTTAATGCCCTAGAAGTAGTGTAACATGCGCTTAATGTCTTTTTTTAGGTACTTTGCCGAGGTGGCCTAACTTCCGCAAGTTGAGTTTCCTAGGCCATCATGGTAAATGGCCTAGAAAAGTATATTCATCTGGTGTGTTTTCTAGACCATTTACCAAGGTGGCCTAGCTTTAGAGTTTTCTAGGCCACCAACTTTCCTGTTTCGAAAATTCGAATTTTTTTTTCTAGGTTACGGTAGCTGTCGTTCTTGTACAGCTCTTATAGTTTTTGTACCAAAAAATACAGTAATCCAAAACCCCTTGCAAAGTCAGATTGAATACGTAATCACCATATCAATCCCTCTTGCTTTTCTATCATGTCCTCATTGTTTCAATCTTTGTTCCTAAATACCGCCGCCAAATCTCCCACAAATTAACCGATCTTTTCATTAATTGTTATCAAAAAATAAATAATTCGGCGGGCTAATCAGAAGGAAAGTGCTTCTCCATTCTCTGTCTTAAATCAAAGTGGATCAAATCAAGGACGTCTTCCTTCTCTTTTTTTCGAAAAAAAATGAGGAGAACTTGCCCCTTTCGCCATCGAATCCAGTTCCTTTTCTTTCGTAAAAAATCCATGGCATTGAATTTATCGTAATAGGCATGATTTATGTCAATCAGAATGTGTGTAAATTAAAATAAAATCAGTCCAAAAACCGTCTAGAGATTTTGGACCAAAGAGAGGGGGGCGGAGAGATCAAGAAGCCATCGGTATAAATAGACATCATCTGGAATCAGAAGACAAGCAGTTTCAGCAACTCTTCCTTATTCAAACAATATGCGTTTCTTCGTCGTCTTCACCTCAATGATCGCCGCCTCATCGGCGTTCTTGTTCCCATCCGCCGGAGGAGGTGGTGGATGTGGATGGTGAGTTCTCACTTCTAGAAGGATCTTCTAGGATTTCTCAATTCTCATTTTTTCAGCGGTGCCCCACCACCACCACCAGCGTGTGCTCCACCACCAGCCCCAGCTTGCGGAGGAGGAGCTCCACCACCACCAGCCTACGCTGCTCCAGCTCCAGCCGCCTACGCCGCCCCAGCCGGAGGAGCTTATCCAGTCGGAGGACGTTAAGAAGGTGTGAATTCGATTCGATTCAATTCAACCAGTATTTGTATATTTGGAGTATTTAAGAACCGAAAGTTCAATAAATATTATTTTCCACCTGATTTTGTTTTTTCTGAGTTTCGGGCAAAGGAAATATCCGAATAAGAACCCAAGAATCTAATTTCAATACAGGATTCTAGACAATCAGAGGTCTGTCAGATTCCGATTCCAGTAAATTTGGTATATTGAAGGATAGCGATATATACAGTACCCATGAGTGTGATCAGAAGACTACGGTAGATACAGTAACCCAGACGATGTTCAACTATCACCATAAGTCATTTCAAGCATCCAATGAATCCCGGAAACTCGAACCAGATAGAGAACCGGGGACTGAGACGTTTCATTATCACAAGTGGAAACAAGCTTATCACGATTTCTAATGGCTTCGTTGAAATTCAGAAAATTCATGAAATGATAAAAAAGGGATCCCCAGATATCGAAGCATATAAAATACTAAAAAACCACCCAGTAAACTGGGTATACTGTAGGATAACTATATCTACAGTATCCAAGAATGACATGTTTTGATTATAAGAAGATTACGGTAGATGCAGTAACGCAGTCTGCTGTTAACAGACACTTCAGGAGACTAGATACCGTAAAGCCTGCAATAGAAAGGCCCCTAAATGCGAGCCAACTTATCTCGGTTCATGTCAAAGATATCAAAAAATTGTCAACTGATAAAATGTTCTTCATAATATCAGCAACATTTTAACAGTTGACATATTTTTGATATCTTTCATGGGAATTGAGATAATTGAGCTCAAACATTAGTTTGGAGGGCCTAGGCTTTACGGTATGTGTGGTTAAATTTACAAGTATACTGTAGAAGGGAATTGCACATCATAACACAACTATCATACTGTAGGATGTAACGTATTAACATTCACACAGCTATCATACTGTAGGTACCGTTTCAGCCTTGATTTGAATCAAAACCCAAAGTCAAATTTGAGATTGTTCCAGAGTGATTCTTTAGGCTTCCATCAACCATGATACTGTAGCGCTTTGGAATACTGTAGCGTAGCTCGGTGGCTACTGTATTCTTCCTAACTTCCAGCAGATCTCGATTCCAGAACATTCAGTCGGCGGACCAGAAGTTATAAAATTATAGCAAACTCTCTATAACTGATTCCCATACCAACTACCGTATTCGCTCTATTAGAAGTTCCCTCAAACCGTCCACTTTGAGCTCAATTATCTCGGTTCCCATAAGAGATATGGAAAATTTGTCAACTGAAAAAATGTTTATCTGAGCATCACCAATATTTTATCAGTTTACAATTGTTGATATCTCACTTAGGAACCGAGATGATTGAGCTCAAAGTTGACGATTTATTCGGAAGAAATACGGTAACAACCTAGATCCAGCAACCTAGAAAACTTCAGAAAGTTCAGGATTCGGTTCATGAGATTAGCCTGATTCCAACCCATATCCATTTTTCGTGTCACCAGATCCATTCATCCTTAGAAATCAACGAATCTAAAAACCATCCAACCGCAATGAACACTACTTATATTACAATATTCTATGCTGAATTGCACTCTTCGGACGGACATGACGACGTTAAGAAAAACCGAAGAAGAATCAGAAGACGTCACAGAAACATTGAATCGCGCCAAGTGAAACTTGGTCTGTCATCAAAAGCGTAAAGAAGCGTAAAGCTTAGCGTAGAAAATTCTCTCTTTCTCTCTCTCTCTCTCCCTCTCTCTATCTACCTGCCGAAAAGTGTACCAAGAGGAGGTGGGCGGAGAGATCAATTAGACGACAATTTGAAGATCCTCAGAGTATAAATAGACATCATCTGGAATCAGAAGACAAGCAGTTTCAGCAACTCTTCCTTATTCAAACAATATGCGTTTCTTCGTCGTCTTCACCTCAATGATCGCCGCCTCATCGGCGTTCTTGTTCCCATCCGCCGGAGGAGGTGGTGGATGTGGATGGTGAGTTCTCACTTCTAGAAGGATCTTCTAGGATTTCTCAATTCTCATTTTTTCAGCGGTGCCCCACCACCACCACCAGCGTGTGCTCCACCACCAGCCCCAGCTTGCGGAGGAGGAGCTCCACCACCACCAGCCTACGCTGCTCCAGCTCCAGCCGCCTACGCCGCCCCAGCCGGAGGAGCTTATCCAGTCGGAGGACGTTAAGAAGGTGTGAATTCGATTCGATTCAATTCAACCAGTATTTGTATATTTGGAGTATTTAAGAACCGAAAGTTCAATAAATATTATTTTCCACCTGATTTTGATTTTCTGAGCATGTTATCAATATCGAATATCAGAAAGACCTCTCTCCCAGTAGACGAGGCATACTGTAGCTATATCTACAGTAACCAAGAATGTGTACTAAGCTATAGGAATTTAGAAAAAAAGATGCAGGGTGTTTTAGGAAGATTTCCAAAAACTGAAATTTTCAAAATCACGATAGAGGATTCCAGACAGATAGAAGTCTGTAGGATTCCCTATTGAACTTGGTATACTGTATGTTCTACCTACAGTAACCAAGAATGCTAACTTGGTATACTGTAGGATAGTCATATTTACAGTACCCAAGAAATTTCCGAAACTCTGAATGTTTGAATTTCTGGATTTTTGAATATTCAATTTTTGAAATTTCCAAATTTAGAAATTCCGAATTTTCGACTTTTTGAAATTTTGAGATCAAAAATTATGGAAAATTGGCTGAAATTTCAGGAAATTCTGGTCTTAAATCATGCAAAATAGACTGAAAATCATGAAAACTTGGCTCAAAACTCATAAAAATTGGTGCAAATTTTTTCAAAAACGCTGGCATCTGGCCTAGCTCGCTCAGCTTACCTTCAGTCAATGCGATGCAATGATCGGATCCAGAAGCCACTTGAACCACTTCGTTGAGTTGATTGATCCGTTTTGGCATCTCTTGCCAAGTGATTGTGTTCTCCATTCCCAGTTGTCCGTGTTCATTGGAGCCCCATGCGAAGACTCGGCCATCATCGGCCACTGCAAGACTGTGAGCTCGGCCGGCGGCGATCTGCAATGAGATTTTTAGGTCAGTTAGGTCAGAGATTCTCGATTTTTTTGCTGAAAATTTGGAATATTTTGAATTTTTGATTTGAAATTCTAATTATATTTCCTCGGCCATTTTCGGTTATGATCGTTTGAAGTTGGGCTAGAGACGCAGCGTGTCTCGTTTCTCTGCGTCTCTAGCTACAGAAGCTTCAGGTGACCATAACTTGGCTCAGCCGTCAACTTTGAGTTCGATTATCTCGGTTCCTGTGAAAGATATCAAAAACTTGTCAACTGATAAAATGTTCATCATAATATCACCAATATTTTATCAGTTGACAAATTTTTTACAACTTTCACAGGAATCGAGATAATTGAGCTCAAAGTTGGCGGCTTGGGTGGGTGTCGGTTAGAGGAAACATAGTTGGTCTTTCCTGATTCTGGTGGTTGCTTGTTATTTTCAAGATGGGCGTCTATCTGTATTTCCAAAAGTCCGGATGTCTCTCACCTGTACAATGCCAACTCCACTCGTCAACGAAACGGGATAAATGGAAAACGAGCCCTCACTCCGTTTTCCTCGTCCCAGCTGTCCGTCGACATTGCTTCCAACACTCCACATTTTGCGGTCTTTTGTCAGGAAAATTGTGTGTTGCTCTCCACAGGCGACAGCTTTAACCGCAGTGCCGTCAGCATCATTTGGAGCACCGACTGGAAAGAAAATGGGGGAATTTTGGTAGATTCTAAGTTTTGAATTTGAATTTTGCCAATTTTTGTTAATTTTCAGAAAATCTCTAACTCCTCAAAATCGAAATTTTTTGAAAAAAAAGCTGAAATATTTAGGAAAATTGAAAAATTGGAAATTTCAAAAAATCCAAAAAAATCAGAGTTTTTTTCTGAAAATCTTGAAAATTTCAAAAAATTGAAAAAATCGAAAATTTTGGAAAAAATCAGAAATTTTCGAAATTTTCTGAAAATTTTAAAATTTCAAAAAAATTCTAAAAAAATTCGAAAATTCTGTAATTTCAAAATTTTATGAAAAGCAGAAATTTCTCGAAAAATCTGTGATTTCGATAGAAACTTTCAAATAAAAAGAGGAAATTTTCAGAAATTCCAGAAAACTTGAAAAATCTAAAATTTGAATTGAATCTTAATTACTGACTAATTCTCTCTGGAACTCGTATCATTGGCTCCGAGAGCCTCGCACCCAGCTGTCCTTCTCCCGTCTGTCCACATCCGAGCAGTTCTGCGTGCATTTTTGGAGACTAGAAAGTAGTTTCTAATCTAAAAAGGTTTAATTCGAAAGGAAGGAGGAGTTAAATGAGCAAAGAAAATATCCAATTGTGTATAATTAACAGCTGAGGCTCATTTTAGCTAGGACTGGTGAGAAAAAAGGGGAAGAGAGAGGAAGAGGATTAAAAATTATATGTGATTTATTGAAATTCGGAGAAAAAAAAACTGACAAAATTTAGAAAAAAAAACCAACAAGACAACAACAATTCAAGAAGGAAAATGATCCAGAGTAACAGATTACTGTATTTTCTTTAATTTTGAGCTCAATTATCTCGAATACTGTGAAAGATATCAAAATTTTGTCAACTGATAAATTATTGGTGATTATCTGGTGAATGTTTTATCAGTTGAAAGATATTTGATATCTTTATCAGGAATCGAGATAATGAGCTTTAATTAGAGGAAGTACGGTATATAAATATCAGGGGAAAAAGGATTCACTTTGAATTAAAAAAAAGAACGAAAAACAATAACAATAGAATAACTACTCCTTAACTTCGCTCATCTCCTGTATATTCTCTTCTGGAGCTTCTTGAGCAGCATAAGCCGCATCAGAAGACGTCGATGGTTCTCCACTGGCCTTGGCCTCCTCTTCTTTCCTGGCCCACGCAGCTTCACGATCCTGGGCGGCCTTCTCCTTCCGTTTGCTCTTCATCAACAGCTCGATTTCTGCACAATCCACACCCATCATTCGAAGAAGATGAAGACGTTCCTCTTTGGAGATGTATGGGGCGATGGTGTGGTAGCCGACCTGGAAAATTAGTTTTAATTGTAAAATTGTATTAGAAGGGCACTTTGAGAAGGTCTTGAAAAAAATAGTAGGGTCCCCTGAAATATAAGGGCCCTCTTCAAAATTTGCGCACGTTTCAGTGATAAATATTCTGGAAATTCCGAGAGTTTTTGCTAAAAAACTTGCTTAGTTCTGGCGAAACTAATGGATTTTCATGCATTTTGAACGAAATTTCCTTCAATTTTTCAATAAAAGTTTTCGGAAAAAAATGTCAGGACAAATAGAAGGACCCTCTAATAGAAGGGCCCTCCGGAGGTACCGTAAAACCTGTAATAGAAGGACACTCACACTACCAACTTCGAGCTCAATTATCTAGATTCTTGTAAAAGATATCTTCTGATATTATGATAAACAATTTATCAATTGGCAAGGTTTTATATCATTTACAGAAACCGAGATAAATTGGGTCAAAGTTGAAAGTTTGGGAGCCCTTCTTATACAGCTTTTACGCTAGTTTTAAACCAAAAACTAACCCAAGTACAAACTGGCTCATCCTCGTCACAATAAACCACAACAGTTCCATTCTGCTGTTTCCTAACGTCTCCTTTGCATGTCAACTTCTCCAGGGGAACCAAATTCTCCTCGGATTTCAGCATATGAAGCATGTCCTCAGCTCCAATCTTGACCTTCTGCTTATTCATGAATTTGAATAAATACCGAATTCCCTCTTGTGACAGACGGAATCTCGTGTTCTCCACTTTGCCTTCTGTTCTACTGAACATTTTCATTCCGGCGTTTTGAATGGAGACTTTTGCCATGTTCTCTTTTACGAAATTCTTGATGGCGTCGTTAGCATAGAAGAGTTGACGACTGTTCGCATCGTTGGATTCGAGGCGACGACTGAAGAGGTTTTGGTACTTGAAGGATTCGTCGACTCCGTAGTGGTTACTGTAAAAAGATGTCGAAGTTATGGGAGAGTTATATATGAATGAGAGATACTTGAAAACATGTCATATTGGTTTTGGTGACATTTCCGAGTCAACAAATAATACAAAACTCACCGAATATCGTGCCATCTCTCATCGTCCAACTTCAAAAATGTGAATGGCTCATCTTTGAACATTTTCTTCTTCTTCCATGCCGGTCCGTTGGCAGCACTTCCGTCGAAATTCGACTCATCGACTTTCTCAATCAAAGCGACGAAGAACCCTCCAGTGTCTTGAGCGTGCGGAGTGATGCGCATTCTGGAAAATTGTGATATTTGGGTTTCTGTAGCTACAGTAGTCATTTTAAAAAGATCAAATTTTCACGCTAACCCCCACACCTGACCTCCCTATTCAAATTACCTAGCTATTTAGCTAGAAGATTCGTAGCTTCCAGTTCACTCTACAAGACTGACAGTCAGTTTCGAATAATTTATCTCTCTCATAAAGGTGATTTTTTGAACAATTCGGATTTTCTTCAAAATCCATTAAAAGATAGATTACAGGAGGAAAGAAAAAAGTAGCCGAAATTTGGAAAAAAGAATGGCGAACGAGAACGATAAAAAAGATGAGGAAAAGGATCCGATGGACGCGGTTCGATTTAAGCCCGGCAAGCAGTAAGGGGACCTTTTTATCATTTTATCAGTAGTCAAATTTTTTTTGCAGTTTCGGCCAATGGACAATTGAAAAAACGTTAGACGAAGGTGGCTTTGGTCAGGTGTATCTGGTAAAGCGGAACGATGGAAAACGGGCGGCGCTAAAAGCGGAATCAAATGCAGTGGAAGGTGGATCAGCAATCAAATTGGAGCAGCTTATCCTCAAAAAGCTCAATAAGAACGGTGCGATGCCTCATGTCCCAGAACTTTTCGCATCGGCGAAACGAAAAAACTACTGCTACATGATCATGACGTTGCTTGGCGAGAACTTGAAGTCGTTGAAGAGCAAACGACCCAAGGAACGATTCTCTCGTGGTACATGGTCTCGTGTGGGTATTCAGTGTCTTTATGCGCTCAAGTACATGCATGACTGTGGATTCGTTCATCGAGATATCAAACCACAGAATTTTATGCTGGGGAATGAGGAAGACAAGGAGAGAGCCAGAATCGTTCATATTTTGGATTTTGGTCTAGCTAGGCAGTATGCCAAATTTGTAAGAATTTTCGGAGGAGATGGTACCCTTTTTTAATCAAAAATTCCAGAGCGAGGCCACAAAGAAATGGACGGCTCGCCGAGCCCGTGGCAGTGCCGAATTCCGTGGAACACTTCGCTACACCTCTCCAAACGTTTGCTTGCGAAAAGAGCAGGGACGAGTCGACGATGTCTGGTCTCTTCTTTATGTGCTCATTGAGCTCAACGGAGGGCTGCCTTGGCAGACATCACAGAAGAGGGATGAGGTGGAGGCGATGAAGATTCTGATGCCGGAAAAGGATCAGATGCTGAACATGCCGACGTGTATGGGTGGTGTGATTCCACACTTGAAAACGCTTAGTTACTATAATAGACCTGATTATCAGTAAGTAATGCGCCGGAGGCGCGCCAGGCGGACTGAAAATTTTCAGTTTGATCTTCAAAGCTCTGTGGCAAGTGATGCTCAACGAAGGACAGACGCCACGCTCCAGATTCGATTGGGAGAAGAAGGATCCAGATGTATTGACTTTTCAAGAATTTCAGCCGAATTTCTTAATTGTTTTCAGCCATCAGTTCCACCAGCCGATTGGGAGAATCCGGATGGTCGCTTCTTCAAACAAGACGACATTGGAATCAATGGGCCGCCACCGGCCGGTGTGGACGCCGGCGAATCTACCGTAGTCGATGGAGACCCATTGAAAAGTGACAAAGTGAAGTCGTTGAATTTGAAGAAGTAGGAAGATTCAGAGAATCAGAATCAGCCTCACTGAATCATGAAATTCAATTAACACTGATAAATATTTCTCGCCTATTTTTCACTGTTTCCTACATTTTCGGGGATGGTCCTAACTACAGTAATCCTTTTCCAAAATTCCAAATGTCGAAAAAATTCCGGATTCCGTATTTGGAAATTCGTTTTCCGGATTCCGTTTTCAAAACATTCCGGATTTCAAGAAATTCATAATTTGTCCGGATTCGCGATTCCGTTCCTGAAAAGTCATTCCGGACATCTCTGGTCCTAACTGCAGTAACTACAGTAATCCAATTGGAGCCAACATCTAGCTCAAAATCTCAAAATCTCTGAGCAATATGCGATTTTTTAGTTGTTTTTCGGTCAAATTCTAGGAGCAAAATCGTCGTAAAATGACAATTTTTGAATCCAAAAATTCTGGAAAATCACAACATTTAAAGACTGATTTAAGCCAATTTTCCCAATGTTAGGGTATTTTTCTCCCAGAAAACTCTTAAAATGACATAAATATCGAAATTCAGCTCAAAACTAGCTTGAAACAGTTAGAAATCAAGTTGAAATGGTCTGAAATCGTCTAAAATCATCCTAATATCTCTAAAACCGTTCGAAATCCAAGCTTAGATAATCTAAAACGGCCTGAACAGCTCAAATTCAGCTTTTAAAAAAAGTATGAAACATCACTGAATAGAGCCCAGGGTTGCTCAAAGAATGATCTGAAAAGATGATTAACAGGTCTAAAATAGGACTAGAAACATGAAGTTGAACTAGCCTAAATTAGCCTAAAACTAGTCAAAAAAAAGTCTGAACAAATTCTCCAAATTTCACATAAAAAAACTCACGAATAGTGAAGATTCATCTCCTTGGCTTCTTCTTCGGTAGGTGGGAACAACGATGGAACGATGACCTTCTTCATCTTCTCCTCACTGACATCCTCCAACGAGTTGTACAATTTCATGTCCCTATCGAAAACCTTCCATTGATTGACTCCATTTTCTCTCTTGAGCTCTGGGAGCATCTTCGACGTATCCACAAGTTTCAACGACCCTTTGGAGTCTCTGAGAAGCTGTGCGACGACAGCCTCATCTTCAATCGGATTCATCGAGCACGTCGAGTAAACCATTCTTCCTCCAACTTTCAACTGTTGAGCTCCTTTTCTAGCGATTGCGATTTGCATTCTATGGAGACCAAGACCATCTTGTGGTGTCCACTTCTTCCAGATTTCGGGATTCTTCCGAAGGGTTCCGTCTCCGGAGCAGATGACGTCGGCAAGCACCCTATCGAACTGTATGAGTCCTCCATCGCTATCAGCGATTTGTGGGAAGCGAGCAGCGTCTTCACAAGTGACAGCACAAGCGGCAGTTCTGAATCTCTTAAGAGTATGATGGATGAGCATATAGCATCTCTTCATATCCACATCATTCGCAATGACCATTCCTTTTGGATTCTCATCATTCTCATGAATCATTTCCAGAAGTTGAGTGGTCTTGCTTCCAGGAGCAGCACACAGGTCCAGGACGTAGTGCTCGGAAGTTGGAGCCAACAGAAGTGGTGGGATCATGGAGACGGCTTCCTGGCGAGAGAGATTTCCGAGTTCCGCCTCGGTGACAAGGAAATTATGAAGTTGGGCGAGAATCGGGTGACTGCGGACGGCGGTTCGAGACATCGGAGTTTGATAGGCCTCTTTGTACCATGGAAGGCTTTTTGGGACGCAGACAGCGGTGTCTTCGGCTTCCACGATTTTCCCGAAGAATCGATTTTCCATCTCATGGATCAGTTGTTCGCGATCTCTGCAGAAAAGTGCGGGTTTGGGAAATTATATCATTTCGGGTGGGATCATTCAACTAGTATTATTGTTGTCCAAAAAAATGGCACTTAGAGAGTATTTTTTGCAGTCTGAATACGGTAGGGATATCGAGGCGGCGACACGAAACAACACGCAAACGATGGAGACGCAGAGAAATTTTTTGTTTATCTGTCTGCGTCTCAAGGTTCACTCTCTCGGTCAACGATAATAGAAAATTCGAGATTTTTCAAAATATTTTCTGAAATTTGTAGCAGGACTACTGTAGTTACTGTAATTTGAGCTATCTCGAACAATTTAGGATTAAAATACATTCACAGTGGTGTATGGTGGTTTTTTGCTTTATTCTGTGCAGAAAATCGTGTAAATTCACATAGAAATAGGAAAAAACGCTGAAAAAATCAATTTTTAGTGTTTTTATTCAGATTTTCGCTGATTTTTCTCCCGCTAAAAACTGAAATTTTTCGAGATAAATTCGAGGTTTTTATCCGGAATTTCTCAGCTTTTTTTTTGCAAAATTTTTAGACCTTTCTAGGGGTTTCAGCTATTTTCAAAGATTCTTTTTCGATTTTTCCAGTTTTTTTGTCTTAAATTTGACGGGATGATGTTGTTGGCCGGAAGATTACTGTAGAAAATCTTGTAGTTTGTAGTTTTTCGTACAAATTGTGTTTTCAATAAAAAATTAGTTTTTTACAGTAGTAATCTACAGTAATCTACAGTAATCAAACACCGTTCCATCAAATTTTTAACAAAAAACTGGAAAAATCGAAAAAGAATTTACAAAAATAGCTGAAAAACCTAAGAAGGTCTTAAAATTTTGTAAAGCTGAGAAAATTGGCGAAAGAACCTCAGATTTTTTTCTCGAAATTTTCCATTTTCAGTGAGAAAAAATTAACAAAAATCTGAAAAAAAATTCTTCCTTCTTTCAGCCTAAATTGTTCGAGATACCTCTAACTACAGTAATCCTGTGTCGCAAATTTCCAAAAAAAAATGTTTTTTGACGGTTTCAGATCGTTTTTTTTTCAATTTTTTCAAATTCTTTCCGTTCTTCTGCGCCCAGAGTGGGGAGTCTACTCACTTATGACACCCCTGGAACCGAAACGAAACCGGCAAGTCTCTCTGAAGTGCCGCCTTGAATTCGTCGAATTGCTCCAACGGGAACACATTCTGCTGTTTATAGTACTCCCAGTATTTCTCGTTCTCCTTCAGCACCTCCCGATATCCCTGATTGCCCGGAGCATCTCGATCGTCTCTCCATTTGTTCTCTCTCGGCTCGTGTCCCTTCTTCTTGTTGTTGAAATTACGGCGACGGCTACTGTGGACCATCTTTTGTTCTTCTTCGCTTTAGATTCAAAGCGAATAAACCCTAAATTCGTTGAATGGAAAAGTCTGGAAAAAAAAGGGTCGAAGTATAGATAATATAGGTATTTGTGACCTGTAATCGAACAAAAATGGGACCTAAAATATCAGAAATTGACTTTATATGGTCCATTAAAAGGGAATCGATATATAGAAAAAAATTAAAGAAATACAACGGGATTATCAGAAACTACAGGAATGCAGGAGGCAGATGGAACTAATACTTGAGATATGTACGCAGGATCGCAAATTTTTTTGGGGGAGGATTTCAGATTTTTTGGGGACTTTAATTATTGAAAAAGAAAAACAGAGTAACATTAAAGGATGATTTGGAAACAAGAAAAATGTGGCGAGGGACAAATCTCTTGCAAAAATCCAGTAAAGCAATCCGGGGTTGATTCTCATCAAGTCAAGGTTGCATCTTCGAGTATCCTTATGAGTCCAGACGATGACTGGTGACACAAGGAACACAACGCACACCCCTCAACAGTCTTGCGACATCAGCAAATCGGACATCTTCTGCTCCATATCGTCCATATCTTGAGACATCTGCTGAGTGGATCCTTGGTATCCTCGACGTGGTCTGGTTTGAGATTGCGACCATGCGGATAGCGAGGAGCCGTCCATGTACTGGGATTGAGACTGCGATTGGGAGGCTCCTGGGCCGTAGTTCGCTTGCGATTGGGACATGTCTTGGGAGAAATCCATTGCTTCGGCTTGTTGACGGCGTTGCTCACGACGACGATCTTAAATTATAATTGAGGATATTAAATCTGAAAATCTGAAGGCTGAAGCTAAAAACTAAGATTTTGAAGCTAAAAATCAGGATTTCGAAGGTAAAAATACGAAACTTAAAACTTAAAATCAAAATTTCAGAGCTAAAAATCAGAATTTCAAAACAAAAAATCAGGATTTCAAAACTAAATAATCGAAATTTTAAAGTTGAAAAGGATGATTTCGAAACTGAAAATAAGTATTTCAGAGCTAAAAATCAGAATTTCCAAACTGAAAATGAGGAATTTAAAGCTCAAAATTAGGATTTAGCTACTAAAAACCAGAATTTTTGAACAACAAAAAAATATGATTTTGAAGATAAAAATCAAAATTTTAAAGCTGAAATATCGACTTTCAAGGTTGAATGTCAGAAATTAGACGCTAATAATTAGGATTCTACAGCTGAAAAAACAGAATTTAGAAATTCAAAGTACAGACTTTTAAAGCTAAAATTAGGATTTACCAGGTCAAAAAACAACATTTCATAGCTAAAAATCAGGATTTTAAAGCTAAAAAATCAGAATTTTGCAGTTGAAAAAGATGAATTTTAAAGTTGTAAAGCAGGATTTTAAAGCTAAAAATAGAATTTTAGAGCTGTAAGTTAAAATTTTTTAACTAAAAAATCAAAATTTTGAAGCTAGAAATCAGGATTTCGAGGCTATTTTTTTTTACTTTCAAAGCTGAAGATCCGAACTTGACAGCCAAAAAATTCAAAATGTGTTCACCTTTCTGTCCCCTTGCAGCATAAATCAATGGATCCATCATATAAGCCGGCACCGGAACATTCTGATTGAAATTTCTAGACGATTTGCTCATGCTGAGAAGATTCTGCGTATTCGCGTAGGTTGGTGGAAGACGTGGTTGCGATGGATCGACAACTTTGTACTCATTATAAGTGTATTGCATTCGTTTGATGCCGAAGCGGTTGTTGGCTCCCTGAAAATGGAATTAATATGACAGAAGAGCTGATAAAACTGATAACACCCACCGCAATATTGTTCTTCGCCTTCTGAATTGGCTTTGGAAGTGTCATTGTGAATGGTTTCAATGCACTAATTGGTCCCTCATACAACATATCCTTCTTCTTATAATGATTGATCAGCTCATACCACAACTCATGTCTTGAGAGCACTTTAGCATTTCCAACAACCACGATTCCATATTTTGCACGAGTGATAGCCACATTCAGACGCCGAGGATCGCTAAGGAAGCCGATTCCGAGTATATCATTGGATCGAACACAAGTCACAATAATGTAGTCCTTCTCACGTCCCTGGAATGCGTCGACACTGGCGATTTCAACACCTTCATAGAGCTTCGAGTTCAGCGTTCCTTGTGTTTGCATGTAGTTGACTATGAAACTGCGTTGACCTTCGTAAGGTGTGATGACTCCGATTTGACGTGGTTCAACTCCTCCTTTGATCAATTTCGACACTAGCTTCTCCACATTCGCAGCTTCAGTTCTATTCAGGAAAGAGGTTCCCGAAGCTGAAAGTTCCTCAGCTCCACTGCAATGCCAGAAGAAAGCTGGCTTGCTTGGCGTCGGCCAACTCCAGTCGATGCCCTTCATTTGCCGTTCATTCTCTGTGACACCATTCTGAAGACTTCCATCATAGAAGGCGTTACTTGGGAACTCGGAGAGCACTGGGTGCATACGATATTGAACTTGAAGACGGAATGGGCGGATGCCAAGAAGTACTAGCCGCTCGAAAAGAGACTGGCTGAGTCCAGCGATCGCTGCCTTTTTGCAAATGACAACTGGTCCTAGTTGACAATGATCTCCGACGAGAACCAATTGACGAACTCCTCTCACGATAGAAACCAAGATTTCAGGCTCCGTGGCTTGTGTACTCTCGTCGATTAAAACAGTTCTTGTTCGGATTTTGCTCAATCTTGCGTCGGCTGCTGAAGAGCACGTGCAGCAGATGACGTCAGCAGCTGCCAGAAGTTCATGCTCTTTGACACGTTTCAATTGACGATACCGCAGGTCGTCTTTCGATTCCAGCTCTCCGATTTCCTCCTTCAACTGAATCAATTTCTTGAGTTCCGGTCCTCCCAATACTTTCAATTGATGTTGAAGCGTCAAATGAGGCACAGTGGTTTCAGAGTGTTCCCGAGAACGCGCACACAATCTGACAACTTTAAGTCCTGTTTTGTGAATCTTCTCAGCCAAATGGTCAACTGCAATGTTACTCGGCGAGCAAACCAACACATTTCCCTCAGTCTTCTGTACCAAATGATAGACAATAGTGGCAGAAACGACAGTTTTTCCAGTTCCTGGTGGTCCTTGAATAAGACTGAGTGGCCGGGTAAGCACTTGCTTCACAGCTTGCGATTGGGAGCTGTTCAGATCCGGAAGTCCTGGAGCAGACAAACGACGAGGAAGCTCGAACTTGAGCATCATTTCATCAAATGGTTTTCCGAGAAGCTTGTGATAAAGGTATGGAGATACAGACTTCTGGTCGTTGACAAGAGCATCCAGAGCATTGTACTGACGATGGAAGGTGGTAGCGTTCCAAACGACGTCAACAGTGAACATGATACGACTCTCCATAACGGATCGATCAACCTGGCCGCGAATCTCAATTCCAACTTCTTCACTGTGGTCTGAAATTTCAAGAGTACGAATAAGAACATATAACTCGAGGGAAAAAAAATAAACTTACTATCAGGAATCTTCATAACACTTCCAATCCTACTCCATTCCGAACCATCCACTGTTTGGTTATGCTTCAACCGCAATTCATCTCCTTTAGCGAGTTTCATGACCCCATCAGCGAATTGTGGGAGATGGAAAAAGGCAAGAACGGATTGCCGGAGTCCGTGTTCCCAACGAACAGTTCCCACTGCTTGTGATGCTGATTCTTTCATCCGACGATCGTATTCTGCCTCAATGGCGACAAGCGGACGGAAAATCTTGGCGTACTGATGAGCGTCCATGTACTTCAATTGGACGTGATCCGGCTCTCTATCGAGTCCTGGTCTGTTCAGGTCGTCGAGTGTCGCTTCTGGATGCTCGCGCCAGAGTTCTTCGAGACGTATTGCTTGCTGAGCTCTGCAACAATCCAAAAATATACTTCTCTATTTAATTTTTGAGCTACTTACGTAATCTTCCTAGCTCTTGCTACTTGCTCCTCGCTTGGCACGTTGACAATCCACGAAAGCAGCTGTTTCTCAGCGATAACCGATTTCCAGTCTTCTGGCGACCAGTTATCGTCGTTTTGAAATGCCAGATTTGCACATGGTGTACGACAGATTATCACAACCACTTGATCCTTCTTTCCCGGAATGAAACCGAGGTTGAAGACGTTCTTCGAGGCACACCGATAACATTCAAGTTGAGTATCACCGCATGGAGAATCCTTGTGGGTGTAGGCCTGGAATTAGTGAAATTTATAGAGATTTTGATTATTTTCTTACCTCTTTATGTTGACTTCTGACCATATGATGTACAATATGACCTCCTGGGGTTCCATCGTTGGAATTACAGAACCATTTCATGCAGACTGTACACTTTGCGACGCACAGTGGATCCGAGATTCCGCAGTAACGACAAGCATGCTCTGGCAACTTCGCTTGATCTTCTGTTAGCGATTTTTCACTATCCGATTCGTCTTCAACGTCATGGAACGGCAAATCACTGGTACCATCGGTCCCTTGCAGCAAATCGGTGGTCTGAAAGAAAAAAGTAGCGATTTTAAAGTAAAAATAGGGGTTTCTACCTGTGAACTTTGAGTGGGAACACTGAATTGATTATCCAAATCAAATTGAGAATCCTGAGTGGCCGCGGACATTGCACAGTCGTCGGTGTCGACGAAGGTGAGAATTTCGTCTTGACTTTTGACATAGTCGTCGTCCGAATCGTCCATAGCTAAAATAAAAAAATTAATCGAAAAGAACAGCTCAAATCGGCAGAAAATTAGATTTTCAAAAGGTTTTTTCCAAGTAAAATAATGAGCAATAGTTCACAATCTACTTATACTCTTCTAAAAATAATTTTAGGTACCAAATGACCTAAATTCATCAATTTTCACAAATTCAATTCGTTTTTACCAATTTCCACGGAGAATTAGCAAAAAACAATGAAAGAATGCAACAAAAACAACTGAAATCGAGAGAACGCAAGGTGCGCGCAGGGTTTTCGCAACCGTGCGGCGCGCTTCTCACTTTTTCTGAAATTAGTGATTTCTGTGAAAAAGTTTGCCAATGCTTTACTGATAACAAGAACTTATTGATTATTTAGTCCTATTCAAAAAATGACTATTCTATCAAAACTATCACAAATCCCATTCAAAAGTATAGTGCAAAATAGCAAAAATTCGTAAGTTTTGATTTTTCTATTAATTGATATCAATTAAACGCCACAATTGGAACTTTTAAATTAGTCCAAAATGGTTTTTTTCAGCTATCAGACATTGCGATGGCTTCACAAACCAATATCTCGTTCGACAATTCTTCGAACCTGGCGGATTTGTGGCTTCGGGACGGGTCTAGCGGCCGTTACCTTCAGAAAAGTGTCATGTGCACCTCGGATTTCCAGTAAAAGAATCGATCACTTGAGATCGAAAGATCAGAATGCGTCGATGACAATGTGGGAGCTCTGGCAGCTCATTAAACCATTTTTCGGCTGGTTTTTCGCCGCAATTGTGGTAAGTTTTTGAGAAAGGGGCAAGGAAGTTCTCGCAACGAAAACTACAGTAATCTGAAGATACTTTTACTGATTTTTGAAAATTTTTGCTAGCGAAAAAAATCGCCGAGAAAAGCACAAAAGTCGAGAAATTTCAGAAAACTTCTGGAATTTGTTTTGAATTTCCGCCAAAACTCCTGGTTTTTTTTTCGAAAAAATCATTTTTCTTCGATTTCTTGCAAAATTTTTAAACCTGTTTAGGTTTTTTCAGCTATTTTTAAAGATTTTTTTTCGATTTTTACGAATTTTTTGTCTGAAATTTCGGTTTTTTGACGGAAGATTACTTAGAG
>NC_013489.2:11256634-11267041 GCF_000004555.2 Caenorhabditis briggsae | reverse complement strand
CATAGTCAACTACATGCAAACACAAGGAACGCTGAACTCGAAGCTCTATGAAGGTGTTGAAATCGCCAGTGTCGACGCATTCCAGGGACGTGAGAAGGACTACATTATTGTGACTTGTGTTCGATCCAATGATATACTCGGAATCGGCTTCCTTAGCGATCCTCGGCGTCTGAATGTGGCTATCACTCGTGCAAAATATGGAATCGTGGTTGTTGGAAATGCTAAAGTGCTCTCAAGACATGAGTTGTGGTATGAGCTGATCAATCATTATAAGAAGAAGGATATGTTGTATGAGGGACCAATTAGCGCACAAAAAATTCGAAAAATAATCTTCAAAAATAGCTGAAAAACATAAAAAGGTCTAAAAAGTTTTGCGAAAAATCGCAAAATTTTTTGATTACGGTAGTTGTCGTTGTGGGACCTTCGGCCACGGCCACAAGCCAAGAAATTATCTGAATCGCGCTGAAGGCGCACCAGCGAGCTGTTTGAAGCGGCAAAAAATGATTAAAATGCTAAAAATCACCTGCTTCCTCCGTTGAAGTTCTAGAAGTATTGACATAGGTTTGCACTTGTCTAGCTTTCGGAAATTCCGGAACAGATCCAAGCTTGAGAAACTTCCCAGACAATTTCCAACGTTGGGATGCCATTTCTGAAAATGTACTGTATTTTCTCAAATAGAGGCCCATCCAAACCGTCCACTTTGAGCTCAATTATCTCCATTCCCGTGAAAGATATCGAAAACTTGTCAACGGATAAAACCTAGGTGATATTATGATAAATATTTTATCAGTTGACAAATATTTGCTATCTTTCACAGTAACGAAGATAATTGAGCTCAAAGTGGACGGTTTGAGTAGGCTTGTATGAGAGGAAATACGGTAAATCTCCCATCCAAGTTGGTGGAAAAATCGAAAATCTGAAAAAATTGTTTGAGAAAATGTCTGAAATCTGAAATTTCATTAAATTCTAAGTATCATACGACACACTTCATGTTCTGAAACGTCTTAGAAATTGGGAATATTGCTGTTTTTCCACTGGAAGCGCGTTCTTTAGTACTGAAACTGATACAACTTGACTGAAGATGTGTCTATTTAGTCTACTCTTCACCCAACGTTGAGCTCAATTATCTCGGTTCCTGTCAAAGATATCAAAAAGCAGTCAACTGATAAATTGTTTGTAATAAAATCACAAACATTTTATCAGTTGATATACTTTTGATATCTCTTATAGAAACCTAGATAATTGAGCTCAAAGTCGACTGTGTGAGGGCCCTTCTAGTACAGGTTTTACGATAAATTAAGAAAGTTACCAAAAAGGCTCAAACTTCTAAAAGTCTCTAAATCTTTGCAGTGCGCCATTCTGTCAGCCTACATCAACATCCAAATCCCTCTGTGTCTTGGTGACCTAGTGAATGGAATCGTGGAAATCATCAAAGACGAATCGAAGAACCTTCGTTCGCAGTTCGAACATCTGAGACCATCTGCCATGCACCTGATGACATTGTACGTCGCGCAGTCTGCTCTCACTTTTTTGTACATTACGTTTTTGACGATTCTCGGAGAGAGGATGGCGACGAAACTACGATCGGATTTGTTCCAGAAGCTTCTACACCACGATATGGCGTTTTTTGATTCTCATGTAGGTGATAAGATTTCTTATCATTAAAAAAATCAAAAATAAAAAAGCTTCTTGGGATAGGTTACAGTAGCCATAGAATATACTGAACATGGCTTGGAAAGGACTACGGTAACTGTAGCTAGAGTAGCTAGCTAACTGCAAGGCTATTCTAGACTAGATCAAAAAGCACAAGAATGGCTATGAAGACTACTGTAGTAGTATAGAAAATGCTCTTCAAAATAAGAATGTGCAAAAGAGTGAGCGATGATCTTGAGATAGGTTACGGTAGCTAGAGCACAAGACAAAACTACTGTAGTCGAAGCAAAAACGGGCTCTTCAAAACATGGAAGCACATTAGGCTACGGTAGCTGTGCGCTGATTCCTAGATTCCCAGAATCGCTATGAAGACTACTGTAGTCGTATAGAAAGCGCTAGAGAGAGCGATGACCAAAGAAAGAACTGGCGGGGAAGGAAAATGCACACAATAAGAAAGGAAATGAGGAGGTGGTGGTGAGCTCCCCTTGATTTCTTGTGCCTTTTCTTGTGCTTTGTCGAAAAGGAAAAAGGACGAAATTGTGGTAATAAAACGAAATGGACACTCCTTCCCTTCGTTTCCACTTTTTTAGAACAACAAGATTGGTTGGGGTTTTGGAAAATGAAAGTGAAGAGGACTCTTCGAGGAGCTGGGAGGAGCAAAGGAGAGGGAACAAATAGGCTCCGCCCATTTGAAGATGTAGGGAAAAAATTATAAGAAAGAATCTGAAAATCGAAGGATTGAAATAAGGAAATTCGGAATTCCAAAATATAGAAGTCTAGTTTTTCTATGAAAAAATTGAAAAATCTAGAATAAAAATATTTTTTTGGAATCTGGAAATCTGGAAATGGAAATCTAGAAGTATAGAAAAATTAGAAATTTTTAGAGAATACAAATCCGGAAATTTAGAAATTTCGGGAACTAAAAATCTAGGAATCGTCGGTGGTGGCCGTAGCCGAAGGTCCCACAACGATAACTACAGTAACCTAGAATTTCGAATTTTCTGTTATTTTTTCCCCAAAAAAGGCGAAAAATTAGTAATAAAACAGACGGAAACTGAACGAAAATCAAGAAAAGGAATCGATTTTTTCTTCGATTTTTCGCAAAAGTTTTACAAGGGAACGACAACACCTCGTCAGTTTGGATTTTGATTAAAATTTCAGAATATGTCAAGGATATCCTATCTAGACATCCCTGAAAATTTTAGAACACGCTCGTCAATTTCAGCAGCGTTATATCAGTCCAAAGTTTTAGTACTGAAATCCGTTGATTTGCATGCTTTACCACACATTTCATCCCCGAAATCCCTTTAAAAGGAGTTTGAAGAGGGCCTGACATTTAAGCGCCTTTTGAACCAATAGTAAATGTCGACGGCGTGGTGTCGGGGATGTGGTGGGCGCCAGTAGTCACAAGGCTGCGGGTTCGGACCCTCTAGTGTTTTTTTTTTTGGAAATTTTCCAAATTGACAAAAGCTCGATAATATCACCCACCCAAATGGTAGAAAAAAATCTCAATGTTTTTCAGAAAATGTCTGAAATATGATATTACACATAATTCTGAGTATAGCAAAACAAGTTTCATGTTCTGGAACCTCCTGGGAGCGGAGAAAATCGCCTTTGAAAATCGCTATTTTTGCACTGAAAACGCGATTTTTGGTACTGAAACTGATATAACCCGGCTGAAATTGACGAGCGTGTTCTAAAATTTTCAGGGATGTCTAGATAGGATATCCTTGACATATACTGAAAATATCATCAAAATCCAAACTGTCGAGGTGTTGTGGTTCCCTTGTTAGACCTTTTTAGGGTTTTCAGTTATTTTCAAAATATCTTTTTCGATTTCTCCGAATTGTTTGTCTGAAATTTAGGATTCCTTGAAAGACGATTACTGTAGATTATTGTAGAAAATCTGGTAGTTTTTTTTTTCGCAAACACAATCACGTCAAAATGCAGACAAAAAAACGCAAAATAAAACTGGACTACAGTAATCTACAGTAATCAAAACACCGTTCCATCAAATTTCAAACAAAAAAAACCAGAAAAATCGAAAAAGATTCTTCAAAAATAGCTTTTAAAAACCTTAAAACGTCTAAAAAAATTGCAAAAAAAAAACGAAAAAAAAATCAATTTTAATTTCGAAAAATCGCCAAATTTTTAGGTTACTGTAGTTGAGACATTTGGCTCTGACTTTTCGTATCAGAATAACCATAGTTGCATGCGGGTCAGCCCGGGCAGATGGCGGGCCGGCTGAAAACGTGTCTCTGGAAAGAGATATTCAGACGGTTTTAATACCAAATGATAGATCTCAACAGGGCCCATCGCGCATTCGTTATTTGTGCTGGATTACGGTCCAGCAACATGTCGAAAATTGTGTTTGAATGACAAAAAATCTGCTTTCGTCAAATTGATCGAAAATTGTCATTCAAACACACTTTTCGACATGTTGTTGGACCGGAATCCGGTTGATGGGCCCTATCGAGATCTATCATTTGGTACCAAAACAGTCTGAATATCTCGTTCTAGGGACAAGTTATCATCCGGCCCGCCATCTGCCCGGGCATGCCCGCTTGCAACTATGATATCAACTGGAAATCTAGGTTAATCAATTTGGTAAAATTGGAAATCTGGGAATCTGGGAACTTCAGGAACTGATAATCTATAGAAACTTGCAAGGCAAGAAATCTGGTAATCCAAAACTCTGAAAATCCGGAAAATTTGGATTCTGGACAATCCAGAACATACTGGAAATTCCTATCTACAAATGAAATCGTAAAAAAGACATTAGCTTGGGAGCACTATAGTGCTCTTCTCTCCTACATTTTTAATTCTTCTGACTATACGAAATTCGTAGGATGTACTTCAATTCCATCTCTATAAATACGCACCGCCTCTATTGATATTTATAGGAACCAAAAATTAAAATTCCGGAAACAAAATTTGATTTTTTTCGAAAATTAGACAGGAAAAGTCACAAGTTTTCGCAAAAACGGATATAGAGTGTACTTTTTTGTGGGATACATGCACCTGATAATTATTTCGAGCAGCCAGTCAGCTAGCAAAAGTGTCAGTTTTCCCACCACACACAGAGAAGAGATTGGCAGATGGATGGGGGATGAAGAAGCAGAAAAATGGGGAGAATAGGGGAGACAAGCGGAAATTAAAATACGGGGCGGTTTCGGTGTAGTCCAAAAAAGAGAATGAATGGGAGCGAACGGGTGGAGAAAGAGTGAGTGATGGACATCGGAAATTAGAGGAGACATCTAGACAAATGGATAGGCAGACTGACAAGGAAATGGGGATGAAATGGGCCAAAAAAGAGGGATCGGATACTGTTAAAACTTTATTAGAAGGGCCCCTTTAATAGAATGGTTCCTCTAATAGAAGGGTCCTAGAAGAGGAGACATCTAGATAAATGGATACACAGGTTGACAGGATGTGGTTGACAAGGGGGTATTTTAAGCAATTTAGGAATCTGTGAATTTAGAAAAATTGAAATTTTAGAAATCTGGATATTTGTAACCCCAGGAATCAACTAACCGAAAACCTTAAAATTGATGAATGTCAACTGATTTTCAATGTTTCCGAATCCCAATTACCGTAAGCACTCTAATAGAAGGCCACCCTTTACTTGCTCTTCGAACTCATTTATCTCAATTTCTATAAGAGATATCAGAACTTTGACAACTAATAAAATGTAGCAGATATTACGGCAAACTTTTTATCAGTTGACGGATTACTGATATCTCTTTTAGGAATCGAGATAATTGAGCTCAAAGTTGATAGTTTATGTGGGCTTCTGTTACAGGAAATACGGTATTTGGAAATTGGAAAATTGGAAAATCGGTTGAAATATTTCGAATTCTAGGATTTTGGGTTTACTTACATTTCTGGGTTTATAGACATCCAAACTTTAAATTTTTGAATTCCTAGATTTCTAGATTTTCAAAATTGACTTCCAAATTTACATAAATTGAGAACACAATTTCCTGAAATCTTAGAAATTTCCTAAAAAAACAATAAGCACTCTAATAGAAGCCCACCCTAAAAAAATGTTTGTCATAATATCACCAATATTTTATCAGTTGACATAATTTTGATATATTTTATAGGAGCTAAAATAAGGGTTTTTGGTGGGTTTCCAAAAATTGGAATTTGAAAAAATCAGTTGACATACAATGAATTTCGCGATTTTCGGATTATTTGATTCCTGGGTTCATAGACATTCAGTTTTCTAAAATTTTCAATTTTCTAGATTCCCCTACTTCTGCATCTCTTAAAATTCCCAATTTTTCCAGAAAACCGGTGAACTCTCCGCTCGCCTAAACGCCGACGTCCAGGAATTCAAGAGTTCCTTCAAGCTCTGTGTCAGTCAAGGACTCCGAACCTTTGCTCAGACCATCGGATGCATTGGATCTCTCTATTTCCTATCTCCAACAATGACAATGTATACGGTAGCAGTGGTGCCAGGCATCATTTTGGCTGGTAGCGCGATTGGAGCCGGTTTGAGACAGTTGAGCAGGAGGTGAGTTTTAGGAATTATTAGGAAGTAGGAAGAAATCGGATCTGTGGAAGAGAAACGCCGGCGGCCGTGGTCAAAGGTCCCACAACGACAACTACTGTAACCTAAATATAGTTTAATCTTCCGGATTTTTAATGTGGATTTTCGTGCGTTTTCAGTCATTTTTTACTCTCAAAAGTCGTTATTTTACGACTTTTCTAAAGGAAAAAATTTGCAATTTTTTCGCAATTTTTCGAGAGAAAAACGTATTTTTTCTTCGATTTTCTGCAATATTTTTAGACCCTTTCAGGTTTTTCAGCTAGTTTTGAAGATTCTTTTTCGAATTTTCCCGAATTTTTTTTGTTTGATATTGGATGGAACTGTGTTTTGATTACTGTAGACTACTGTAGGTTACTGTAGAAACCTAATTTTCTTTTGTAGTTTTTTTGCGAACACAATCACGTCAAAAATGCACAACAAGAACTACAATAAGACTCAATACAATAAACTACAAGAACTACAAACTACAAGGTTTTCTACAGTAATCTACCGTAATCGAACACCGTTCTATTGAATTTCCAGACAAAAAATTCGGAAAAATCGAAAAAGAATCTTCAAAAATAACTGAAAAACCTAAAACGGTCTAAAAATGGTGGCAAAAAATCGAAGAAAAAATTGTTTTTGATTTCGGTTTTTTTTTAGATTTTTGTGCGTTTTTTTCAGGCATTTTTTCACTGTCGAAATTTGTTATTTTGCGACTTTTCTAGAAGAAAATTACAGAAAAACCGGCAAAAGGCATTAAAAAACGAGAAAAATCCTGAAATTAACAATTTTTGAAAGTTACGGTAGTTTTCGTTGTGAGACCTTCGGCGCCCGGCGTTTGTCATTCACAACTTCAATTTTTGTATCAGATTAACACAAATAGTGAGATTTTCGGCTCCTAGACGTTTGCGAACCCGTCAGTTGCGAACCGCGACGTTTGCGAACCACGACACTTGCGAACCCGGCAGTTGAAAATGCGACGGTTGCGAACCACGACGTTTGCGAACCCAGGTCCGCAATTGCGCGTGGTGGTGTTTGCACAGAAATGCGAAAATCTTGTTTTCAGCTTTAAAAAAGAAATATTGCGTATTCTTTGTTAGAATTCGGGGAAATTTGAAGAAATACATGATAAAATAATAGAAGAAACACGAAAAATTTTTTGAAATTTATTTTAGAACAGAAATGACAACAAAATTAACGAAGCAAAATCGAAAAAAAATGACAACAAATTGAACAACAAAAGCAACAACGCAACAACTGTACTTTTTTTCTAATAATGTTGTGTATAGTAATGAATAATTTTATATAATTTCAGAAAATTACCTTTCGGTGCAATGCAATAATTCTGCACCGTCTTTGTACATTTTCACCGGTCGTATGGAATATCCGGCGTGCGCGTAAATCGGTCTGAAGTTGCGAGAAGCCATTCTATAAACGGAACAGGTTATATATAGAACTCAAATCGTATATAAAAAAACAAAAACTCAAAAAAAAATTTTCCTGAAAAACTTGTATTATTTTATCATGTATTTCTTCAAATTTCCCCGAATTCTAACAAAGAATACGCAATATTTCTTTTTTTAAAGCTGAAAACAAGATTTTCGCATTTCTGTGCAAACACCACCACGCGCAATTGCGGACCTGGGTTCGCAAACGTCGTGGTTCGCAACCGTCGCGTTTTCAACTGTCGGGTTCGCAAGTGTCGTGGTTCGCAAACGTCGCGGTTCGCAACTGACGGGTTCGCAAACGTCTAGGAGCCAGATTTTCATAAAAATTGAATTTCCAGAGCCCAAGCCCAATCAGCTACAGCATCCGCAGTATCAGATGAGGCTCTGACCAATATGAGAACGATTCGAGCGTTCGCAATGGAGAAATTAGAATCAAAACTATTTGATAACGAATTGGACAAAGCGAGAGCTATGCAAGAGCAACTGGGAATCGGAATAGGGCTCTTCCAAGCTGGAACCAATCTTTTCCTAAATGGAATGATCCTTTCTGTCCTTTACGGTGGATCCAATCTCATTTCCAAGGGAGAAATGACTCCTGGAGCACTTATGAGCTTCCTAGTTTCCGCCCAAACTATCCAGAGATCCCTTTCCCAGTTATCCATAATCTTCGGAACCGCTATCAAAGGATGGACTGCTGGCGGTCGGGTTCTCGAATTCCAACGTCTTCAACCATCTATCCCAATTGATACAGGTGTCTGTATCCCTTATCACACGTTGTGGGGTGATATCAAATTTGACAATGTCTCATTTTCCTATCCAACTCGCCCCGGACACAATGTCTTTGAGAATCTGACTCTGTCGATTCCAGCCGGACAAGTTGTGGCACTTTGTGGACCGAGTGGAGAGGGAAAGAGTACGATAACTCATTTATTGGAGAGGTTCTATGAGCCAAAGACGGGAAAAGTGACACTGGATGGAAGGGATTTGAAGGAGTTGAATGTGGAATGGCTTCGTGGGCAAGTCATTGGGCTCATCTCACAAGAGCCCGTCCTGTTTGCCACGTCAGTGGAGGAGAATATCAGATATGGACGACCAGATGCGACAGATCAGGAGGTCCGTGATGCTGCTCGAGCCGCCCATGTCGACGAATTCGTGTCTAGATTCCCTTCGGGATACTCCACAATCGTCGGTGAACGAGGAGCACAACTTTCAGGTATTTCTTTTTTTAGGTCATCTGACTTGGTGGCCTAACTTTTTCAAGTCGAGTTTCCTAGGCCACTATGTGAAATGGCCTAGAAAACACACCAGATAAATGTGTAAACTTTTCTAGACCATAAAAATTGGTGGCCTAGAAAACTCAGCGTGTGAAAGTTAGGCCACCTAGGTAAATAGCCTAGAAAACGTACCAGGTTAGTATCAGGTCACTTCCAGGTCATAAAAGTTAGTGGCCTAACTTTTGCATATTGAGTTTTTCAGACCACCATAGTGAATGACCTAGAAAACATACCATCTGACCATTTCTAGACCATGAAAGTTGGTGGCCTAGAAAATTGGGAAAGTTAGGCCACCAAGCCACAAACCCCAAAATCCTCAAATTTTTCAATTCCAGGCGGTCAAAAACAACGAATCGCCATCGCCCGCGCCATTTTGAAGAATCCACCGATTCTGATTCTGGACGAAGCCACGTCAGCATTGGATTCTCAATCTGAGCAGCTGGTCCAGGAAGCGTTGAATATGTGATGAAGGGAAGGACGGTTCTGGTGATTGCTCATCGTTTGAGCACAATTCGATCAGCCAATTTGATCTATGTTATCAAGGATAAAAAGGTACATTTAAAGGGGCGAAGCCTTTTCCAATCATCTCTTTTTGCAGGCACTTGAAAGTGGAACGCATGAACAGTTGATGGCCAAGAAGGGATCGTTGTACAGAAAATTAGTGGAAGCACATAATGTGGATTAGGAATATAATTTTTCTAGAATTTAAAAAGATTTTCATTTCATTTTTGCTCAATTTCTTTGTCATTTTTCGGTGTCTTTTCAGAACTTTGTTTTAATAGTCTTTGTAATAAAAAGTTTATTTTTCGAAGGGTTTCCGGAAATCAGGATTTCAGAGAGCACTTCAGAGAATTCTTATGATCACTGTGACACAATGTAATCGTACTGTAGTTCAGAATTTTATACAGTATCCCAGTTGTCTGCAATCTAGATTTTTCTCTTTTTTTGAGTTGTCAAGTTCTGAAATAGGTTTAGAAAGCTAACATTTTGTAATACAAATTTTGTGAAACAGAAAGTTTTTTCCAAAAATCACTATGCAGTATTTCCCTTCCGGAAGGACGGTTCTGGTGATTGCTCATCGCTTGAGCACGATTCGATCAGCCAATTTGATCTATGTTATCATGGATAGAAAGGTAACTGCCTGCCACCCCACTTTGATAAAAAGGACCCCTCTTCCAACTGCGCTCTACCGTACACCAGCTGGCTGTCAGTAATTGCCCGCCTCTTTTGAATTTGGCCACCGATTGATTGTGTTGGTTCGCACAAAAAAGTCAATACCGCATAAATCAATAATCTTCCTTATATATAAAACGCTAGACGTGTCTGTTGGTCCTAGTGTCCGGCTGTCCGGTTTTGGGTTTCAAATAAGAATTAGGCCGCCGCCAAAACTGAACCCGCGGCCCTTCGGACAACGGCTGCGCATGCACAGGTCCTTGAGTTCGTTGACGGTCAAGACCATTTTATGAAGTTGGCCATCGAAAAGTATTTTTCAACT
>NC_013489.2:11249155-11256150 GCF_000004555.2 Caenorhabditis briggsae | reverse complement strand
GATATATAGGCTCAAAGTGGACGATCCGGGTGTCGTTCTATTAGAGGTTTTACGGTATATATATAGGAAAAAATTCGTAACTTTCAGGTATCAGGATATTCCATTCAATCAAAAAACCGAAACGTTTGGCAGAGTTATCGTCAGAGCTCAGGAAAGATGGAATGTATCAAACAGATCATAGAAGATTGAAAGCTGCCCAATTCGCTGCAAAGACCAATAGTTCGATGATGCAAAAGATTTATTGAGAAGAAGGAACATATCTACAACAGCTAGCGAACGATACAACCTTTATTTTGAATCTGTTTGCAACAATGTCATGGAGTTCATTAGTGTCACACTTGCCCGAATCCAATATTGTAAAAAAAAAAGTGCTGCATTTCTCCTCACCAAAGTCTATCAAAATCTTCTAATCTCCCCCAAAAACTCCATTTTTCTTCTTTTCACTGATTCCTTGTTTTTTCTTTCTCATCATTTTTCCCTCTCACTGATTATTTCTCATCCTCTATCATTATTTTTTCCCCTCTTTGAAATAAGTACATGTGATCTCTTTTTCTTCCTTTTTCTTCCTTTTGGTTTCTGATAAGACATGTCGTGGGATCAGTCAAGTGAGTTTTTCTCACGACTTCCGGTCACACTTATATTTTTTTTGGATAGCCTTTCATTTTTTGATCTCCCCTATTTATCACAAGGTATGTACGCCTCATTTTACCAAGAAAACTACAATTTTTTGTGTTACTCGGAATGTCTAAAAAAATATGTTTTTTGTGTTCAATAAATATAGTTGTCTCGGATTTTCATTGCCTGGAGTAAATAGTTTATATACCACATAGTAATTTTGAGGCTAATTGCTCTAACAGAAGCCCAACCCTATATGTGTACGTTGAGCTCAATTATCTAAATTCTTATGGGAGATATCAAAAATCTGTTAAAGGTGGGGGGACATGAGAAAAATAATGTTGTCGAAATTTCGTTTAAATATGCTCCTCGAGGAGTTGAATTTGTCGAGGCGAGTGTTGAAGGTGCGGCGCCGCTACCGACTGAGCTACGCGTGCAAAGAGAAACCCGCTACCCGATTGCATACATAAAGGCGAGGGCGACTGCTGTACGCAGAGTGACATTAAGCGTTGTACACCGTTACGGTAGAATGCATACTCTGGCCCCAAAAATCCCCCGTAAAATCTCCTGTCCCCCCACCTTTAACTGAAATAACAGTGGTGATATTTTGAGTCAGATACTTGTATAAGTTGTCAATGAAACTTGTAATTTTTGTGAATTTCGAAAGTTACCGTAAACACTCTGATAGAAGACCCCCCGAACCGCCGACTTTGAGCTCATGTATCTCGATTTCTGTGAAAGATATCAAAAAGTGGTCAACTGAAAAATGTTTTTTACAATAACAAAACTATTTCGTCAGTTGACCAGTTTTTGATACCTTTAACATGAACCGAGATATATGGGCTCAAAGGTTACGTTACGGGTTGGATGATTTTCTATTAGAGTGTTTATGGTAAATGGTTTTTTTGTTGAAAAAAAATTGCGACGAGTGAATGAATATAAAATTCGGAATGTGGTTGTAACTGTTTTGAAACTGCAAAATTTTTTCACCGTTTTACTCATGTTACAAATTATCACACATTCTCTGTAGTTTTCGAGCATCGATCAACTGTCATATGTACAAAATAAAACAAACTGTTTGGAATGAGTTGGTTTTGCATACAGTTAGTACACCTAAACTTCTAAGAATTTTGAGAATACTTTTGATTGGCTCCGCCCACTTTGATCCGATCTACAAAATCGGTCGACCAAAAAATAATTTTTTTTTCTTTTTTGAGATAAAAGCGAAATCTTTTTTGGAGTATACATATTTTGTCGCTCCCCCCCCCCCCCAGGGGCGCAACCGTCTAATATATCTCCCAGACGTGCTTGTGTGATAGCACGGAGGGAGTAGACTCATTCCGCATCATTCAGTCGCTAACAAGGTTCACACGAAGCTACAACACCACCATTGACACTCTACAGTAACAACTTCCCAATCAGACGTGCCAAGCAATCTGCGTCTCTCAACATCACGTGCTCTCTCGCACCTACCGAAGAAGCGCTCCATCGCACAATGTTCTACAGGACCAGCGGCAAAGGAGACTCACCAACCGCCAAGCAGGAGCAGACACACTCTCTCATAACTCTATGCTCTCTCCCCTCCTTGTCCCTGCGTCTCTAACTTCCTCTATCACTGATCAATTGTCATCCTTTCCCGGATCAGTCGTCCCTCCGGCATTCGTGTAGAGAGGTCGCTCCTTCCTTCGCTCCCTTCTTGTCACCCCTATTCACTAACATCTACTGTATCCTTCTGGGATCTCTGTTGCCCAGCTAGTGTCAATAAACACGTTGTGAACCAATCCACTGTTAACTACCATCTCAACGGAAGGAGCCAAGGGTTGCATAGCAGTCACGGTTCGCTAGGAGTGTGGGCTCATCACCCCTCAATCCCTAACCGCGACATATTTTGTTATGTCAAGCATTTTTTTATGTTGAAACCAAAAAATAAGGGTCTCATCTTCCAATAGAAAACCTATGATTTTTGAAAAAAAATATGGAACATTTTTTCAAGATTCTCTAGCATGTGAAGATTTGTTTTCAGGAAGACATCAAAAATGTAAAATTATTCAAAAAGACTGGTTTTTACAAAAAATGTATGTTTTTCAAAGCTGAAAGCCCAAATGTATGATTGAGCTACAGTGAAATCAACACAAACTCATCGCTTAAATCATATTTTCCTAGAACAAGTTTTTCTCAAAATTTTTGATTATTTATTCAATTTTTGTGTTGATAATCAGTTACATTGTGATATTTTATCAAAATACTCGTGAACAGAGCACAAACTTCCGTTAGAATTTGCTCCAATATAGATGCATGTGTAAACTAGAGCTAGCTGATGTTTTGAACTGAAATAAAACGTAAATCAATCAAAAATGTTATTTAAATGTATAATTTGATTGATTTCCAGAAAAATTTTGAGAAAAAACTTGTTCTAAGAAAAAATGATTTAAGCGATGAGTTTTTGTTGATTTCACTGTAGCTGAATCAAGCATTTGGGCTTTCAGCTTTGAAAAACATACATTTTTTGTAAAAAACCAATCTCTTTGAATGATTTAACATTTTTGATGTCTTCCTGAAAACAAAGCTTCACATGCTAGAGAACCTTGAAAAAATGTTCCATATTTTTAGGAGGTCGTGTTCATAAAATGTTCGGAAAATTTTTTCGGACTTCAATAAAAACACGAAATTTTGTGTTTTTTAAATTGCTCATATGTTTATTCATCTTTCGTCAGAACATTTCAAGACTCTAACTCTTCTCGGAAAAAAGTTATAGTCATTGGAACCCGAATTTTGATTTTTGAGAGGTTTTCTTTGATAAATCTGAAAATAGAGTGAAATTTGCACCGGTCTTGCTTTTAAATAATGCAATTGTGGTGACAATGTTCAAATTCACAAAGAAAGTAGAACTTTAAAAAAACTGAAATTCAAAAAGAAAATTGGAAATTTCTCAGTAGTCAAAAAAATCAACATTTGGTCGAAATTCGTTGTTCCGGTCCTAGAATTCTTTGATCAGAACATAAGTTTCTAAAGCAAAATTTTATGAGAAATTCGAATCTGCAAAATAAATAATGGAAAAACATACCCAGGATAACGAAAAATTGGAAAATTCACAGAATTTCCAAAAATCATAGGTTTTCTATTGGAAGATGAAACTCTTATTATTTGGTCTCAACATGAAAAATGTATGAAATAACAAAATATGTATACTCCAAAAAGATTTTTGCTTTTATCTCAAAAAAGAAAAAAAAATTATTTTTTGGTCGACCGATTTTGTAGATCGGATCAAAGTGGGCGGAGCCAATCAAAAGTGTTTTCAAAATTCTTGGAAGTTTAGGTGTACTAACTGTATGCAAAACCAACTCATTCCAAACAGTTTGATTTATTTTTGTACAGTGGGTTGCTCGAAAACTACAGAGAATGTGTGTTAATTTTTGAGAATTTTCAGAAGTTTGGCATGCTAATCAATTTCAATTTTCGGATTAGCTCACCGACTACAATTATTTTAACTTTTTTAAAATTGCAACTTTCATGGGTTTTCATACAATTTATTTTCTGAAGAGTTTTGTAACGATTTTACCACTAATAAAAGTTAAATGACATGAAGAAAAAGGCCGTAAAAAAGGGTTCGCTCATAACTTATTTTTGAAACTGCTAAAATTTTTCACAGTTTCATCCATAACACAAACTAACAATTTTGGATTACAACTCAATGACTTCATTTTATTTATGAAAAGTTGATAGATTTCAAACATTATGAAATTCCAAGAAATCCCTTTAAAAATTCTTAAAAATTTAACATGTTTTCCTGTAATTTAGGCTTTCTTGATTTTTTTTCTTCATTTAATCCAGAATCGGTATTATTTGCTTGATAGGCAGTCGCGAACTTTCGAAATACTCAGCGATTACAATGATATTAACTCCACGAAATTGAAAAGTTGTAACTATGATTTTTCATTGATCTCATTCACTTTAGACATCAACATTTTTACCAAAAACCAATCAATTAGTAGTTGTTTTTTTTTGAAAAAATTCACCATGGTTGAATGAAGGAAAATTGCTTTATTTGATCATAACTTTTTGAAACCGCTAAACTTTTCTACAATTTCAGCTATATTTCAAAGAAACGTAATTTTCGTTTACAAATCCGTTGGTGTCGCGATCTCAGTGGTTATTTTATTTCTCTTTTTTTCCACCGGTTCGCAAAGCTTCCGGAGTTGTAAAATTGACAAAATCTATCGTATTCTTGACACTTGTTTCTATAGTTTAAGCTTTTTTGACATTCTTATTGTTCATCTAACCACATATTATTTACAAAAACATGCTAGACAAAATCAAACTGGATAGGAAATTTTCCATCTGCTTCACAACAAAGTTATAGATTCAGGAAAGTATTATTGGCTCATTATGTTGCGCTTCGAACATTCAAACTGAATATTTCTGTAATAGCGTTTGCATAGATTACAGTAATCAACTTTGCAACTTACCGTAATCTGTGAAACCGCCTCGAAATTTTGAAATTCTCACTGATTGTGAGTTTATTGCTATCTCTTCTCGAAAGTCATGAAAATAGCTCACAAAATTTGTTTTCAGATTACTCGACAACGAAAATTTATAAAATTGAAAAAAATGATAAAAATTTTGAAAATCGCCAATGCACAACTCATCAAAAACCATATGCTAAATAATTTTTATCAAATAATGTTGAAACTGAAAACATTCCCAATTTCCGCTTTCCAGAATTATCCATATTCTTTTCCTTCCGAAAAAAAAGATAAAAAACATATTCATTCCTTCCCCTTTTCTATATCGGATTATCTCCTCTCCCAATTTCTCTGCGTCTCTCGAATCCAATGACTCTCTCTTTGCTCTATAATAATATCAATTTTTGAGGGCTTTCAGTGTGTGGTGATGCACTCGGGGCTCTCATTCCCTTTTTTTTGTGAAGATAATCCTTCTTTCTATAGGATGAAAAATCTCATGCGTATGTGTCAGGATCATGTATTTTTCTCATTTTCGGATATGGAAACCCATAGATGTGGTTTTTCAGTTCTTAGAATATCGGAATTTCAGAATTTCAAAATGTATGAATTTTAGAACTTAATTTCAGAAATTCATAATCTAAAAATGGATTAGATAACCCTTTTCAGCAAAATCCTTTGTTTTCGGCTTGAATCGAGTCATTTTTGCCTTTGTAGCCTACTTTAAGCCTAATTCAGCCTATTTTAGACCCCTATTTAGCATTTTTAAAGCCTATTTTGATATATTACGTACTTCGATACTGTAAATTTCAAAATCTCAGAATTTCAAAATCTCAGAATCTCAGAATCTCAGAATCTCAGAACCTCAGAATCTCAGAATCTCAAAATCTCAGAATCTCAGAATCTCAGAATCTCAGAATCTCAGAATCTCAGAATCTCAGAATCTCAGAATCTCAGAATTTTTGAATTTCCGAAGTTCAAGATCTAGAATTTTAGAATCTCAGAATCTCAGAATCTCAGGATTTTAGAATTTTAGAGTTTTATAATTCCAGAATTACAGAATTACAGAAATTCAGAATTTCAGAATTGTAGAATCTCAAAATCTGGAATCTCAAAACCTATAATTTCGAAACTTCCAAAACCCCAATATTTTTCTCATACTATGTAATCATCAAACAAAAAATGTCAACCGAAAAATTTGAAATTCAAATTTTCTCTTTTTTTTTTGCAGCTAGAAAAAATTTTTCGATCAAAAATCGAAAAAGGCTTCATATAAATACTGCTTTTCACATCGACAAAACGACACACTGACTGTTCTTCTTTTTTCTCTTTTTTTATTTTCCGATTTTCCCAATTTTTATGTGTCCGTTTTTCCGGTCGATTCTGGGAAATTTTATGACATTTTTGATCGAGCTAGGGCATATTTTTCTCCTCTTTTTGGTAAGTATTGATCGATTTTCGTTTGGGGGGGGGGGGTTAGGATTTTTAAAAAATGGAGAAAATTCATGTATTTTCATGTTTATAAGGTTTAGCTAATAAAGCGATTATAGTAATGATCCAAAAACTCCCATTGTAACTTTAAAAACATTCCGAAACTTTGTCTTTTTCGTAAAAAATTTATGAAACTGGATATGACCTAATTTGATCATTCGATAATATCAAGGCTGTGCAAAAAGCGCTGAACCGCGGCCGGCCTCAGCCGCGGCTCGATTTTTGAGGCTGAGGCCGGCCGCGGCTTTTTTGCAAAAGCCGTGAAAAGCTGCGGGTAGCCGAGGTCGGCCGCGGATAGCCTCATGAAAACGCGTGAAGTGAAAATCAATTAGTTTTTGAGTAATTTCGTTTTTTGTCCTACTTTTAAAAAAAAATCTACGTTTCTCATGAAACAATTATTTCAAAAGGCCGTGAAAAGCCGCACGGCTA
>NC_013489.2:11247904-11249004 GCF_000004555.2 Caenorhabditis briggsae | reverse complement strand
TTTTATAAATTTTCGTTGTCGAGTAATCTGAAAACAAATTTTGTGAGCTATTTTCATGACTTTCGAGAAGAGATAGCAATAAACTCACAATCAGTGAGAATTTCAAAATTTCGAGGCGGTTTCACAGATTACGGTAAGTTGCAAAGTTGATTACTGTAATCTATGCAAACGCTATTACAGAAATATTCAGTTTGAATGTTCGAAGCGCAACATAATGAGCCAATAATACTTTCCTGAATCTATAACTTTGTTGTGAAGCAGATGGAAAATTTCCTATCCAGTTTGATTTTGTCTAGCATGTTTTTGTAAATAATATGTGGTTAGATGAACAATAAGAATGTCAAAAAAGCTTAAACTATAGAAACAAGTGTCAAGAATACGATAGATTTTGTCAATTTTACAACCGCGCCGTGGCACAGCCTTGGATAATATTTAAAACAAAGATGTCCGGATTCCGTATTCCGGATTCCGTGGAAAATATTTTTGTCCGGATTCCGTATTCCGGTTTCCGGATAATTTTCGTTTGTCCGGATTCCGGATTCCGGTTTTCCGATAAAATGTTTCATTCCAGAGGCCACATTCATGAACGTTTTCCTTGGAAAAAAAAAACCATTTTCCTTTCAAAAATCAACTGAATTATTTTCCAGAAGGGAAATGGAAGCGTCAAAATGTACAGAACATTATTCAAATGATTTTCCGACTCTCAGGGGCAGAAAATGACTATTGAACTAAATTTTCTCAAAAACTATGGACTGAAAATTTCTCATATCTGGTCACAGTACTTCACATTCCTAGCTCTATCCATTCATGTGATTTGTGACAAAAACATAGTTTTTTTAAAGTTGAAGAGCAACAATTTTTGGGTTTAAAATTAGATAATAATGCACTTGATATACTATTCTATCAACATACAACTTTTTAGAATCCAAAAGTTCGTAAAATTGACTGTAAACATATATCGAAATTTTTATACTTATTTCATAAAAATATAAGGATTTTCCAAAAAGAAAACGAATTTCCTTCAATTTTCACGCCTTTTCAGTTGATTTTCGGAAAGAAAACAATTTTCCAAAAAAAAGCGTTCATGAATACGGCCTCAG
>NC_013489.2:11246746-11247894 GCF_000004555.2 Caenorhabditis briggsae | reverse complement strand
CGTATTCCGGATTCCGTGGAAAATATTTTTGTCCGGATTCCGTATTCCGGTTTCCGGATAATTTTCGTTTGTCCGGATTCCGGATTCCGGTTTTCCGATAAAATGTTTCATTCCAGAGGCCACATTCATGAACGTTTTCCTTGGAAAAAAAAAACCATTTTCCTTTCAAAAATCAACTGAATTATTTTCCAGAAGGGAAATGGAAGCGTCAAAATGTACAGAACATTATTCAAATGATTTTCCGACTCTCAGGGGCAGAAAATGACTATTGAACTAAATTTTCTCAAAAACTATGGACTGAAAATTTCTCATATCTGGTCACAGTACTTCACATTCCTAGCTCTATCCATTCATGTGATTTGTGACAAAAACATAGTTTTTTTAAAGTTGAAGAGCAACAATTTTTGGGTTTAAAATTAGATAATAATGCACTTGATATACTATTCTATCAACATACAACTTTTTAGAATCCAAAAGTTCGTAAAATTGACTGTAAACATATATCGAAATTTTTATACTTATTTCATAAAAATATAAGGATTTTCCAAAAAGAAAACGAATTTCCTTCAATTTTCACGCCTTTTCAGTTGATTTTCGGAAAGAAAACAATTTTCCAAAAAAAAGCGTTCATGAATACGGCCTCAGATTTCAAGCATATTTTTTAATAGGCAATAATTATCTGACTGTTTTGGACTTCCTCTGAATTCGCGCACTTCTTTGCCGCAAAAGGGACTAGGAAACTGAAGCTCGTTCCTAAGGGACCAACTTCGTTTTTCGATGCAATTTTCATGATGAATAATTAGAAAAAAATACACTTGCAACATTTTCCTGAAGTTACAGTAGGAATGTTTGGAACATTGAGAACGCAACTGCAGCTAAAACTGTTCGACAAAAATAGACTACTTACAAATTAAAAAATTTTACTGTTTCACTTTGTTATTTGAAACAATTTTAATTAAACTTTTAGTGTTGTTAAACTTTTAGTGTTGTTAGACTCCGACCAGAAATTTTTATTGCATTAAAATGTGTTGAAATTTATCTATTTTTCAAATATTATTGCGAAAAAATTCAAAGAAAATCCGAAATCCCCGAAAAACGGCGTTGAAAAGGAAGAAAATTCAAAAAAAGGTGCCGCCGGGGGACGAGGA
>NC_013489.2:11235417-11246324 GCF_000004555.2 Caenorhabditis briggsae | reverse complement strand
TTTTACGTTTTTTACCTGCCGGACATTAAATTGAAAAAAATCCGGAAAATTTGCCACGTAGGAAAGGCGCCCGCTGCCGTGGCCTAGGTTTCTCACTGAAAATCCTCGTCCCCCGGCGGCACCTTTTTTTTGAATTTTCTTCCTTTTCAACGGCGTTTTTTTGGGAATTTCGGATTTTTTTTGAATTTTTTCGCAATAATATTCGAAAATTGATAACTTTTAACACATTTTAATGCAAAAAAAAATTGACCGGAGTCCCCCTTTAAGTCTTTGTTCTGTTCAGAAATTTTCCAGAATTCCTGTAAACTAAAAATTAGATTCCAAAACATTTTTCTAGTTGACATTTTCCATATTCATAAATAAAGAAACCCTAAAAATGCCAAATTCGTCATCCATATCAAACCTTCTATTTTCTTCCTAGCCAATCAAATTTCAATTCAAAAATTCTCCTTTTTTTATATTTCTATTTTTCTCCTTCTTTTGATTCCTCATCTTTAATCCGCCCCCTCTGAAAATCTAAAAATCTTCTTTAGTCTCTTTTCAGTCCAATTACGCACTTCCGATCCATGAAAACCGGAAGTTTTCGTTTCTGACCAATCAGATTTCTCCCCTTTTTTCTTCTTTTTACTACTTGATGCATTTCTTTTCCTAGATTTCCAGAATTTTCTCATTATTTTCAGTATGGAAACTTCTACTTGGGACGCTTTGAATAACTCAATTCAGGAATTGAGTGCAGAAGAGCAAGAAGCGATTCGGAATGTTCTCGAAAAGGATTTGGAGTTTCAGCAGTCGGAGCAGAATCGTATTCGGTTAGTTTGAAAAAATATTATGCAGCATTTTTCTAATTGTAAATGCATTGTTTTCTGTTTCAAAACATTTAAAAGTATCATTTAAAACTTTTAACAGTAGTAGTAATCTTTGAGTCTTCATAATTTCTAGAGAAGTTTGAAATATTAGCGTAGAACCTTTAATAGAAGGCCTCACCCGTTACAAAATGTTTGGGTTATTCTGATAAACAATTTATCAGTTGACAACTTTTCTATACCTTTGACAGGAATCGAGATAAATCGGCTCAAGGTTTAAGGGTTCTTCTGCTGTTAAAGGTGGGGGAACAGGAGATTTTTCGTAGTTTTTTTGTAGCTAGAGTATGCATTCTACCGTCACGGTGTACAACGCTTAATGTCACTCTGCGTACAGCTGTCGTCCTCGCCTTTATGTATGCAATCGAGCGTCCGCTTTCTCTTTGCCCGCGTGGCTCAGTCGGTAGCGGCGCCGCACCCTCAATCCTCGCCTTCACAAGTTCAACTCCTCGAGGGGCATCATTGAACGGAATTTCGAGAACATTATTTTTCTCATGTCCCCCCACCTTTAAGGGGCCCTTCTATTACAAGCTTCGCGCAATTTTTCGTTTTTTGAACTCTATTCAAAGCTTTCACTACAGGATAGTGACCTAGAAACCTTGACAGGATGGGACTTTTTTCTGAAGAGATGTTGCCCTAAAAATAGTTAATACAGTAATCTACAGAAATTTCTATCAACATCGGACATCAAATGCGGTGAACCATCTTTCAAATGACCACTGATTTTGTCACTTTTTTGAAACATGAAATAATAGGTCACACATTGATTGCTCTAGTGTTTAGCGTGTGTGTGTCAGGCCTGTGCGGCAACAAATTGCCGAAATTGCCGAATTTTTGTTGCCGATCTGCCGTTGCCGATCTGTCGTTGCTGATTTCAACAAAAAAATTTCGGCAATTTCGGCAACTGAAATTTTTTTTGAATGTAGAGATTTTCACAATTTTTTAGTCAAAAAAATGATTTCGAAGTTCGAAAAACCAAATTTTGAACACCATCATCCCTCAGAGTGAATTTTAGAGGAAATGTGTCCCAATAATCATCAAAAATACTTGCATCGGATCTAAAAATGGGCTTCAAATATGTGAGCATAGGAGAAAAATAGATATCATGAGTCACAACTCATCAAAAAAATTATCCAAACTGTCTCAAATCTCTAGGGAACGTGTGTCGTGAGTTGCCTAACAAGTTGAGCGCACTATTTTCAAAACTCACAATCGGAACAAATATTTTCAACCATTGGAATACCCTCTATTGCTAAATAGAAATAGTTTGCATAAAAAATGTGGTCTTGAGTTGCCAATTTTTGTAATTACTTTTTTAAGGAACTTATGAAACACATTTTCTGTAGTTTTGAGCCTGATAGAATCATTTTCAGGCGAGTTACGTATCGATTTTACTAAAAAAAGACGCAAAACTTTTTGTTGCCGAAAATTGTCGAAATTTTTTTTGAAAATTGTCGAAATTTTTTTTCGGCAATTGCCGAGTTGCCGAACGTTGCCGAAAAGTATTCGGCAAATTGCCGAAAAAATTTTGTTGCCGCACTGACCTGGTGTGTGTCACTCGAAAAAGAGGGAAGCCTTGAAGGTCAGCTGTCAAGTGTACTTCTATTGACCCCCCCGTTCACTATGGCCGCGTGGCGCAATGGATAACGCGTCTGCCTACGGAGCAGAAGATTGTAGGTTCGAATCCTGCCGTGGTCGAAATTCTTTTTCTAGAATAGTTTTGTGAAGAATATACAGAAAGTAGGACTTTTACAATTTTAGAACTTTCTTGACTCAAGAATCTTGATTGTATCTAACAAAATTTATACCTCGATGCTCATGCTTTCTCGACTATTGGAAGAGGATCATAGATGTTTAATAAAGTTTTTCTACGATGTCTAAAATAATACTTTTCTGTAACAGAAAATAATTTTTCAGATCCCTCTCCACATGCGTTGCAATCAAAAAGACAAGTCTCCAGGAGAAACGTCGAGCCAGTTCAGTTGCCGGATCGGAATCTTCTGAAAGTGGACTCTCCTCACCCGGAAATATTTCTCATGGGTATTAAAACATCCCGAAATTCTTCAAATATTCTTAGATTTTCTAGACGCACTTCTCCACTTCCAAAATGGAACAATCGTGTCTGTTCGATCTGTCAGACGACGTTGGGATACATTTTAAACAGTGGAACCAAGTGTAAAAAGTGCGCTACAGTAAGATTTGAATTATCTTGAATATAATTCGAAATTGGAATTTTCAGCCACTATGCGACAAATGTGCTCATTCCGTGACTAGTGGTACCACCCAAAATCCACAGAAATATAGCTTGTGCACAGTTTGTTACAGCGAAAGGTGAAAAATAAATATTTAAAAATTAAAGTTTTTGAGTTAAAACATTCATTGAATCCTCAGTGAAGTTATCTGAAAGTGATTGCAATTACCTCCAGTTGAAATTTTTTCGCTAGTATTGCATATGTGATCTACAGCACAACGGAGAATTAATGACAGAGTAGTTATTTATAGAAACTATGAACCGTACGGTGTGTTCTAGCACTTCTGAAAATAGCATATTACATTCCCAAATGTTGAATTTCCAGAGAACTCTCCGCCGCAAAAAACGAATGGGTTCAAGGATCGGACGAAGCGGAGAAGACATCCGAAAAACTTTTGAATGCCATGAAAATTTCAGAGAAAAGGAATTCAGTTCAGATTCCAGCTACACCACCAGCGATTAGTAAAGGTAATTTTTTCCAACTTTTTGACGGTTTCACTGTTAGTATAAACCAACAAATGGTCGAAAATCACTGGTGTTGCCGCGGTGAACAGATATAATTCTATAGCTTGGAAATAATTAAATAACTAGATTTTTAATTTGAGGAAAAACCAATAACCTAACACATTCTTGATCCCAAAAATAACTAGAAGTTTCAGGAAAAGCACCATACAAACGAAATCTAACTCTCCCTGCCATTCAAACCAACTTCTTAAGTGTACCAGATGAAGCACCAGGTGTTGTTCAATCGGCTGGCGGCAATTCAAATTTCTCTCCAAAGTTCTGGGGAGGTTCTCCATCGCCAAGAAGTCCAAGATCGTTTGGCTCCGCTAATTCTTGTAGGCTTTTATTTTATTTTCAAAACTCAAAACTTCTGGGCATTCTCCGAAAAATATAGTTCAATAGTTTTGAAACAGAAAACGAAAAAATTTGCAGCCAACATGTCGATCAACTCTCCAGCACCCAACGACTCTCTTCGTGCTCTTCATCCAAGGTATTTCCTTTTTTTGGTTGTTTTTATACATTTCTACATTAATTGACTATTAATTTCCAAAATTACTTTCAGAGAACCAATCGGAAGTCCAGCTCCACGTCCAATGTCCAGTACTCCATTGACTGGAGTTCCTGAGGATTCGGTGAGTTTGAAACTACATATGAGAACTACTTACTGTCGTGAAAATGAAGAGTGTTAAAATATGGTTACGGTGAAACGGGTTTTTTGATTATCAAAAAAAAATTCGTAGAAACTCAGCAAGGGGAGATTTTATTTAACATGAAAATGAGTATTCGAAACAGACATTTTCTTTATCAGAATTTGAGATTTTCCTAATTCGTCTGAATTATTATCGCATAACGAAAAGAGCAGGTACATTATTTTGGTGAAACAGTTTTTTTTTCTAATTAAAGGAGGCGAGACAGCAAAAAATTTCAGGGGGACAGTTCGGCGGACGAAATCGCGCCGCCCTTATGTAGACCATCGGTCGTCAGGCGCCTTCGCGCCCCCGTAGCTCAGCCGGTAGCAGCGCTGTACCCCTGAGCTGCCTGTCATGAGTTCAACCCCTCAAGGGGGCTCTCTATGCAAAATATCAGGAAAACTTTTTTTTGGTGTCTGGCCTCCTTTAAAAAAAAAGAAATATTCCAAAAAAACCACATAAAATCTTAAAGGTGGGGGGACAGGAGATTTTTCGTAGTTTTTTTGTAGCTAGAGTATGCATTCTACCGTCACGGTGTACAACGCTTAATGTCACTCTGCGTACAGCTGTCGTCCTCGCCTTTATGTATGCAATCGGGCGTGCGCTTTCTCTTTGCCCGCGTGGCTCAGTCGGTAGCGGCGCCGCACCCTCAATCATCGCCCTCACAAGTTCAACTCCTCGAGGGGCATCTTTGAACGGAATTTCGAGAACATTATTTTTTTCATGTCCCCCCACCTTTAACAAAGGAAAATTAAATTTAACATAAAGATGAGTATTCGAAACAGAAATGTTTTTCTATCAAAATTTGAGTTTTTTGAACATACGAATTCTGCTTCATTCATACCTGTAACGGGCCGGGCTTTTTCCCAAATTTTGAAGGCCCGGCCCGACCAGGCGGGCCCGTCATTTCACGAGCTTTGAAAATTTCAAAAAACACATATTGTCGAATTAAAAAAAGTGACACCCGAAAATCTCGGAGACGGCGCTCGTGTCAATTTACGAGGGGCGGAGCGAAAACGGATACTGTAGATAACAAATTTATTTATGTGAATTTAGTGGGATTTTCTGAACAAAATTTTGATTTCTTGGTATAAAAATTATCGTTAGCATCTCTAGAATCTATTTTTCAGCAAAAAAAACTAAACTTAAACGCGAAAGTAGCTCGAACGAGCCAAAAATCTGAAATATTACGTTTTTTCCGCGCTTTTTCGTAGATCAAAACAGTTTGGACGCGTAGCGCGGTCGCGTCGCGGCTTTTCGGTGAGTAGCGACTCAACAACGCTTAACTTCACGTTTTTCTCAAAACACGTTTCAAAATTTTCGAATCTGGCACGCAGCCAACTTTTGTGTGCGACGAAGCGCGCGTTTTTCAGGTTCCCAACCGCGATGGCGTGTTTATATGAATGTTTATAAAACAAATAATTACGGTTTCACAACCTTTTTGAAAACCCAAGCAATCGTATTTATTTATTCCATGTGTCCACAACGTAATCAATATAATTTTCAGACAATCCAAATCCCAACTGTCGAACGTCGTCGAAGTGCTTTCGAAGGATCCAGAAGGTCAGGAAAACTGCGTCGTCAAAGCGAAGCGACAGTTCCCACTTTTCAGTTGAGCATGTGCTGAAAATCTTCTTACCTTTTTTACAATACCGTAAAACCTAAAATAGATGGGTCATCTAACTTTGAGCCAATTTTTCTAGTTTCTTGTGAAAGGTATCAAAAAGTGATCAACTGGCAAAATATTCTTCATGATTTTAAAAATATTTTCTCAGTGGAGCGCTTTTCGACGTTTCTCACAGGAACCAAAATGAATTAGGCCTAAGTAGGGAGTCCTTCTATTACAGGTTTCACGATATTCTACCCCCCTTATAATTGTGTTCTGTGTCCATCCCTCTGTTTTCCCTAATCCTTATATGTCTACAGTAATCCATCCCTGATCTCTCACCATCCATCAACGACTATAAAGCTCTTTATTTTGGATCTTTTTTCTGGTTTATCGGTATCAGGGATTTCCGGGTTTCTTCGGTAAATTTCAGACTTTAGAGATCCTCGAAAATTTGTGGAAGCAGTGCTTCATTACGACCGTAATCGTTCGTTTTTGGCAGTTCATGTTATGCTGATTCGATCGGAAAAAGAGAAGGGAAAACGGCCAGAATTTGAGGAATATGTGCATTTGGAGGTAGAATAAACTTTTTTAAAAGTTTAATTACTTGATTACCGTAATAGCTTTATTAGAAGGGCCCTGTAATAGAAGGGCCGGTTTATATTGTGATAGAAGGGCCGGTTTATACTATTACAGGGGCCCTTCTAATAAATGCTTTACGGTAAACGATCCCTATAATAATCAGATGGAATTCCGCCGAAAATGCTCAAAATCCGCAATGCGACACAAATCCCAAAAACGAAAAACTCTGGCGAACCAAGACGTTGAAAAAGTTAATGAGATTTTCAAGGTACGAGAAAAATGTGGTTTTCTTAGAAATCGGAAAAAAATTCAGTTCCCCAGAGTCTCTGAAACTGCTCTAATGGATGGGATTCTCAAAGTTTCGTGCATTGTATCGTTCAAAAATGGGAATCAGAGATGTTTCGAGGTAAGGGGAAATAGTCCTAAATTTATATAAACAATTTTAAGGGATCAATTTCTGTCAAAGAGTTGTGCGGACTGAGAAATGGAACAAAAGTTTTCAAGTTCATCGAGTTGGCCAATATCAGATTATGTAATGTTTTAATCAAAACAATCTCCAGACGAATTTTTTTCAGACAGCATTGACGAGGAAGACGAGATTCCAGACTACGATTGGATCATTTCAATTTAGAAAATTTACACAAACTTCTTGTGGAATTGGTTATTTTTCAAGGTTTTAGTTGTGTTTTCTCCATTAACTGATCTTTTTTTTAAACAAACGAACGAATAAAAATAGACTATTATTCTTCAGGTCTGAAAAAATGATTTTTTTATAGATTTCTGAAAATAACGCTTTTGAACTTTTTTCACGAAAATCGGAAAAACCACAAAAAATTGCATGGAAAGAATGAAAACAAAAAAAATTCCAGAGTAATAGGCTATTTTAAAATAACTTTTTCATAGTTAATCCAACCAAAATTCAATGGGTTTCTATTCAAAATAAAGTTAGGAAAGAGAGAAAAAATTTGGCAACTGTAACATATTTTTGTATGGTATTTCAACCATTTTCCATGAAAGTTTCCTAAGTTTTACAATTTTTCAGCTAATCTTTTGAATAAACCCCTAGACAGCCATTTTGTTTTTTTTCCGCTTAAAAATGTTTTCATCGCCAATCTTTCTCTTCTCTTTTCAGTTTTTTTTCCTTCTCTGCTGTCTCCCCATTCGCCATACTCTCTCCTTTCTCTCTGCTTACACCATTAGTCAACAACTAAGACTCATTTCTATAGTTTACCACTGACCGAATGTGCCGGTCTCGTTATTGGTTGTTTGGATCTCTCCAATGCCATCTTGATGGAAAACCAGAGATGAAGTTGAAAAATGGCTGACTAACTACTTTGCATCAAAACCATCGGAGTTCTGGAGAGCAGGGATAATAAGTTTGCGGAACAGAGTTCAAATTGTTTTCGATAAAGACGGTCAATACTATTAACTTCTTATCATTTCTTCTTTGAATAAAAATTATTTCGAAAGTGCACGAAAATGTAGTTGCCAAGCAAATAGGTTCTGAGAAAAAAAGAAATTCAGATCAAATTTACTCAGTTGCATTGAATGGATAATAAACGATGATACATGTATTGGGATGATTGGCACGTCGTTCTCTGAACTACAGTACCATTAACAAGGCAATAGTTTTTTTTAGAAAAGGGTTGAGAGTTAGAACATGTCATGGTTTTGTGGAAGGTTCCCAAATGTTTAAGTAAAGGTGGAAGGATTAGTGAAGGTTGATAAAAGCCTAACTTACACAACCAGTAGATGTCACCAACCTGATACTCAGAACATGTGTTTCGACTATGTCAAATGCGGAACAATAGAATAAAAAGACTGGATTTATGACTATGTGAAGAGACACTCAACCCAATAGTATGCTGTTTAGGAGTCAATAGTCTGTTAGATTTATGAAATCTCCTGTCTTGTGTATTCGATTTAGACACATGTCTAATTGGTATGAACAGAAAACGGTTTGAGATTATTAAATTTATTAAGGAAACAATTATTTAAAAAATGTCAGATAGTTATCAAACGATTTGATCCATTGATTGTGGTGGAAAGTGCATCGTTGAACGTAGTCGATTCCGATGTTTTGAATTCCGTCAAAGTGTTGAATGTAGGTTTGAAGAAGGATTGGAACCATTTGGACGAGATGTTTCATTTCTTCCGATTCGGCTTTTCTTTTGAAATAATCGAGAGTGATGAAGTAGACTTTTGGAAGATCCTTGACTTGTTTTGTGAAGACATGAGCATTCCAAACATAGACAGTCACATCTTTCAAGAATTGATGAATTTGGTATTCCAATGTATTTTGATCCTCCTCCAATAATCCATTTTCTCCTTGTTTCGGGAAATCATCGTTCTCTCCAAATTGAGTGAGCAATCCCATTTGGGTCATACGTGGAAACATGTTGAGTAGAGAATCCTGATGATTGATTGAAATTAAATTCCGATTTGAGTTCATTGAAAGCAATTGTGAACCACATTGGAAGACGAGGACGTTCTGGATTCTCTCCTTGAATTTCAATACTGTGTTCCAGGAAGAGATCCGTTTCATTTCGAAGATATTGAGCATTCGCTCTGACACGCTTCTTGATTCCGGTGTTGCCGTCATTGAGAGTGATTCCATGAATTTCAGCCATAAGAGAACGGAAATCGAACATCATAGTTAGAGAATAAATGAGACGAAAAAGAGAGAGCTAGTCGAGATGACTGGGTAATGAATGCCGGTTTTTGAGGTCCTTATATAGGCAGGGGGCGGGGCTTAGGGGTCCGCAGACTAGCCCCGCCCACTGTCTCTCGTCGTCTGCATCTCTGGCTGGGAGTGTAAAAGTGCTCCTGGGAAGAAATTACAGACAAAGAGTCTTCCAGCCAAAATTATTACAGCTAGTTAAAATTTGATTACGCCATTTTATTTGAAATTCGAAGGTATCGAATTTCATGAATTTCCTGCGATAAAATTCAGGAAATATCGATTTCTGTGGACTTTTCAAAGAACAGAATATATCCCAAAACGTACTGATTCTCTATTCTTACGATGCTAGGTGACTCGAGAAAAAAATATTCAGAAGCGTTCATGGGAAACATGAGATCATTTATTGTTTCAAAGCATTAAAAAATATGTTTTCTAGTAGTGGTATGAGTTGATCATCTTCAGTCTTGCAAAATATTACGTTTCTCCTACTTTAATTTTTCAAAAAATCTATTGTAAAAAACTTGAAAAAAACACCCTTTCAACAAAAGTCATTGTTATCTGGCTAGTCCACGTAAGCACCCCGATTGGAGTCCTATTATTGATGGTATAAAGATGAGATATTAGTAGACTCTTTCCCAGGATACAATAGGAGCAGGTGTTTCAGAGTATGACATGACACTGTACCGGAACAAAACCAAAGCAATTAAAGATGACTATGTGAAGGCAGTCATGTTTATGCATATGTCAATACTCCAATTGTAAGAGATTTATGACTAGGATTACACATTATGAATATTTCGAAAATTTTTGTGGGTGGAAAAGGAAATCCGAGAATATAATAAAAAGTTTAGTCACATTTACAAAGAATTCAGGGTATCTGAATAAAAGAATATCTCGAAAATTGATTACTGAAACATTTGTATTTATAAATGAAATTTTTTAGCGGTAATGAACTGAAAATCGAAAATTTTCCCACTGCGGGCTTTTACTGTAATGGGAAATGATTTCTAAATTGAAGAAAAATGTGAAAGAGTGTTGCCCATTGTACTTATCAAACTTTCAGTATTTTGAAGTTTGTACGAAACGGTATTTTTTCCAACTAATAGTTTTTCTAAGTATCGAAATACTCCGTTGCAAAAATGTAAAATTTGTACTGAATCAAGTGGCCAGATAGATTTCAATAAAGCCATACTTGTGAAATTCCTTACCTGGGGAAATTTTCAAGCCCCGTGCCCGGCCCGGAAGGCCCGGTATGAAAAATTCTGTATTTTTGAGCCAAATTTTGAGCTCTCAATATATATTTTTTGCTCATATGGGATCAGCGAATTTTACCAGTTCAAACAAATAATATTTTCAAAGGTTTATACAAATGGTAAAACTGACTTGCTAAAATAATTATTTTTTGGGTTTTATAGGTGTACCGATAGAAGCATATATTCTAATATTTGTATTTGGAAAATTAAAGGAAATAAAAATTATTTTTAAAAAATATTTTTCTTTTATTTACAGTTTCACAAAGTTTGCAGCAAGCTGGCGAGGATCTTGATGGCGTCCGAAGAGCTTTGGAAGCGTATGCCGCACATATGGGACATTCTCGTAAAATTCAAGATCAATGCTATGGTGTCGATTTTGAGCTGCCGAAGCTCCAAGGCGGTCTCGACGAGTTCAACAATAATTTTACGAGCATCTTATCTCTAGAGACGGAATCCAGATCAGTGTCATCATATTATTT